>NW_026870921.1:337326-674652 GCF_033118175.1 Dama dama | reverse complement strand
ATGAAGAGCCTGAAAATGTGTGAAAAATATGAAGAGCTTCAAAAGGTGTGAAATACATGAGGAGCATTAAACGGTCTGAAAAATAGGAGGAGCATGAAGCGGTGTTCTAAAACATGAAGAGCCTGAAAAGTTGTGAAAAATATGAAGAGCTTCAACAGGTGCGAAAAATATGAGGAGCATGAAACGTTCTGAAAAATAGGAGGAGCATGAAGCGGTGTTCAAAAACATGAAGAGCTTGAAAAGGTGTGAAAAATATGAAAACCTTCAAAAGGTGTCAAAAATGAGAAGAGCATGAAACGGTCTGAAAAATAGGAGGAGCATGAAGCGGTGTTGAAAAACATGAAGAGCCTGAAAAGGTGTGAGAAATATGAAGAGCTTCAAAAGGTGTCAAAAATATGAGGAGCATGAAACGGTCTGAAAAATTTCAGGAGCATGAAGCGGTTTTGAAAAACATGAAGAGTCTGAAAACGTGTGAAAATATGAAGAGCTTCAAAAATGTGAAAAATATGAAGAGCTTCAATAGGTGTGAAAAATATGAAGAGCTTCAAAAGGTGTCAAAATGAGATGAGCATGAAACGGTCTGAAAAATAGGAGGAGCATGAAGCGGTGCTGAAAAACATGAACAGCCTGAAAAGGTGTGAGAAATATGAAGAGCTTCAAAAGGTGTCAAAAATATGAGGAGCATGAAACGGTCTGAAAAATTTCAGGAGCATGAAGCGGTGTTGAAAATCATGAAGAGTCTGAAAAGGTGTGAAAATATGAAGAGCTTCAAAAATATGAAAAATATGAAGAACTTCAAATTGTGAAAAATATGAAGAGCTTCAAAGGGTGTCAAAAAAGAAATGAGCATGAAACGGTCTGAAAATTAGGAGGAGCATGAAGCGGTGTTGAAAATCATGAAGAGCCTGAAAAGGTGTGAAAAATATGAAAAGCTTCAAAAGATGTGAAAAATATGAAGAGCTTCAAAATGTGTCAAAATGAGATAAGCATGAAATGGTCTGAAAAATAGGAGGAGAATGAAGTGGTGTTGAAAAAAATGAAAAGCCTGAAAAGGTGTGAAATACATGAAGAGCTTCAAAAGGTGTCAAAAATATGAGGAGAATGAAACGGTCTGCAAAATAGGAGGAGCATGAAATGGTGTTCAAAAACATGAAGAGCCTGAAAATGTGTGAAAAATATGAAGAGCTTCAAAAGGTGTGAAATACATGGGGAGGATTAAATGGTCTGAAAAATAGGAGGAGCATGAAGCGGTGTTCAAAAACATGAAGAGCCTGAAAACGTGTGAAAAATATGAAGAGCTTCAAAAGGTGTGAAAAATATGAAGAGCTTCAAAAGGTGTCAAAAATTAGATGAGAATGAAACGGTCTGAAAAAAAAGAGGGGCATGAAGTGTTGTTGAAAAAAATGAAGAGCCTGAAAAATTGTGAAAAATATGAAAAGCTTCAAAAGGTGTCAAAAATATGAGGAGCATGAAACGGTCTGAAAAATAGGAGGAGCATGAAGCTGTGTTCAAAAACATGAAGAGCCTGAAAAGGCGTGAAAAATATGAGGAGCTTCAAAAGGTGTGAAATACATGAGGAGCATTAAACGGTCTGAAAAATAGGAGGAGCATGGAGCGGTGTTCAAAAACATGAAGAGCCTGAAAAGGTGTGAAAAATATGAAGAGCTTCAAAAGGTGTCAAAAATATGAGGAGTATGAAACGGTTGAAAAATAGGAGGAGCATGAAGCGGTGTTCAAAAACATGAAGAGCCTGAAAAGGTGAGAAAAATATGACGAGCTTCAAAAGGTGTCAAAAATATGAGGAGCATGAAACGGTCTGAAAAATAGGAGGATCATGAAGCGGTGTTGAGAAACATGAAGAGCCTGAAAATGTGTGAGAAATATGAAGAGCTTCAAAAGGTGTGAAAAATATGAGGTGCATGAAACGGTCTGAAAAATTGGAGGATCATGAAGCGATGTTGAAAAACATGAAGAGCCTGAAAACGTGTGAAAATTATGAAGAGCTTCAAAAGGTGTGAAAAATATGAAGAGCTTCAAAAGGTGTCAAAAATGAGATGAGAATGGAACGGTCTGAAAAATAGGAGGAGCATGAAGCGGTGTTGAAAATCATGAAGAGCCGGAAAAGTTGTGAAAAATATGAAGAGCTTCAAAAGGTGTCAAAAATATGAGGAGCATGAAACGGTCTGAAAAATAGGAGGAACATGAAACGGTGTTCAAAAACATGAAGAGCCTGAAAAGATGTGAAAAATATGATGAGCTTCAAAAGGTTTCAAAAATATGAGGAGCATGAAACGGTCTGAAAAATAGGAGGAGCATGAAACAGTGATGAAAAACATGACGAGCCTGAAAAGGTGTGAAAAATATGAAGAGCTTCAAAAGGTGTGAAATACATGAGGAGCATGAAACTCTCTGAAAAATAGAAGGAGCATGAAGTGGTGTTGAAAAATATGAAGAGCCTGAAAAGGTGTGAAAAATATGAAGAGCTTCAAAAAGTGTCAAAAATGAGATGAGCATGAAACGGTCTGAAAAATAGGAGGAGCATGAAGCGGTGTTCAAAAATATGAAGAGCCTGAAAAGGTGTGAGAAATATGAAGAGCTTCAAAAGGTGTCAAAAATATGAGGAGCATGAAACGGTCTGCAGAAAAGGAGGAGCATGAAGCGGTGTTCAAAAACCTGAAGAGCCTGAATAGGTGTGGAAAATATGAAGAGCTTCAAAAGGTGTGAAATACATGAGGAGCATGAAACGGGCTGAAAAATAGGAGGAGCAAAAAGGGGTGTTGCAAAATATGAAGAGCCTGAAAATGCGTGAAAAGTACGAAGAGCTTCAAAATATGTGGAAAAATATGAAGAGCTTCAAAAGGTCTCAAAAATTAGATGAGCATGATACGGTCTGAAAAATAGGAGGAGCATGAAGCGGTGTTGAAATACATGAAGAACCAGAAAAGTTGTGAGAAATATGAAGAGCTTCAAATGGTGTCAAAATTATGAGGAGCAAAAATTGTCTGAAAAAGAGGAGGAGCATGAAGCGGTGTTGAAATACATGAAGAGCCTGAAATGGTGCGAAAAATATGAAGAACTTCAAAAGGTTGGAAAAATATGAAGAGATTCAATAGGTGTCAAAAATGAGATTAGCATGAAACGGTCTGAAAAATAGGAGGAGCATGAATTGGTGTTGATAAACATGAAGAGCATGAAAAGGTGTGAAATATACGAAGAGCTTCAAAAAGTGTCAAAAATATGAGGAGCATGAAACGGTCTGAAAAATAGGAGGAGCATTAAGTGGTGTTGAAAAACATGAAGAGCCTGAAAATGTGTGAAAAATATGAAGAGCTTCAAAATGTGTGAACAATATGAGGAGCATGAAATGGTCTGAAAAATAGGAGGAGCATGAAGCGGTGTTCAAAAACATGAAAAAATATAACAATAAACAAAAAAAATATAAAAAAAAAAAACATGAAGAGCCTGAAAACGTGTGAAAAATATGAAGAGCTTCAAAAGGTGTCAAGAATGAGATGAGCATGAAACGGTTTTAAAGATATTAGGAGCATGAAGTGGTGTTCAACAACATGACGAGCCTGAAAAGGTGTGAAAAATATTAAGAGCTTCAAAAGTTGTCAAAATATGAGGAGCATGAAACGGTCTGAAAAATATAAGGAGCATGAAGTGGTGTTCAAAAAAAAGAAGAGCCTGAAAAGGTGTGAAAAATATGAAGTGCTTCTAAAGGTGTCAAAAATATGAGGAGCATGAAAAGGTCTGAAAAATACGAGGAGCATGAAACTGTGTTCAATAATATGAAGAGCTTGAAAAGGTGTGAAAAATATGAAGAGTTTCAAAAGGTGTCAAAAATATGAGGAGCATGAAACGGTCTGAAAAATAGGAGAAGCATGAAGTGGTTTTGAAAAACATGAAGAGCCTGAAAAGGTGTCCAAAATATGAAGAGCTTCAAATGGTGTCAAAAATATTAGGAGGCTGAAACGGTCTGAAAAATAGGAGGAGCATGAAGCGGTGTTCAAAAACATGAGACGCTGAAAAGGTGTGAAAAATATGAAGAGCTTCAAAAAGTGTGAAATACATGAGGAGCATGAAACGGTCTGAAAAATAGGAGGAGCATGAATCGGTGTTCAAAAACATGAAGAGCCTGAAAAGGTGTCCAAAATATGAAGAGCTTCAAATGGTGTCAAAAATATTAGGAGGCTGAAACGGTCTGAAAAATAGGAAGAGCATGAAGCGGTGTTCAAAAACATGAAGAGCCTGAAAAGGTGTCCAAAATATGAAGAGCTTCAAATGGTGTCAAAAATATTAGGAGGCTGAAACGGTCTGAAAAATAGGAGGAGCATGAAGCGGTGTTCAAAAACATGAAGAGCCTGAAAACTTGTGAAAAATATGAAGAGCTTCAAAAGGTGTGAAAAATATGAACAGCTTCAAAAGGTGTCAAAAATGAGATGAGCATGAAGCAATCTGAAAAATAGGAGGAGCATGAAGTGATGTTGAAAAACATGAAGAGCCTGAAAAAGTGTGAAATATATGAAGAGCTTCAAAATGTGTCAAAAATATGAGGAGTATGAAACGGTCTGAAAAGTAGGAGCAGCATGAAACGGTGTTTAATAACATCAAGAGCCTGAAAATGTGTGAAAAATATGAAGAGCTTCAAAAGGTGTGAAATACATGAGGAGCTTGAAATGGTCTGAAAATAGTAGGAGCATGAAGCAGTGTTCAAAATCATGAAGAGCCTGAAAAGGTGTGAAAAATATGAAGAGCTTCAAAAGGTGTCAAAAATATGAGGAGTATGAAACGATCTGAAAAATAGGAGGAGCGTGAAGTGGCATTGAAAAACATTAAGAGACTGAAAAAGTGTGAAAAATATGAAGTGCTTCAAAAGGTGTGAATAATGAGATGAGCATGAAAAGGAACGAAAAATAGGTGGAGCACGAAGTCGTGTTGAAAAACATGAAGAGCCTCAAAAGAAGTGAAATATATGAAGAGATTCAAAAGGTTTCAAAAATATGAGGAGCATGAAATGGTCTGGAATATAGGACGAGCATGAAGTGGTTTGAAAAACATGAAGAGCCTGAAAAGGTGTGAAAAATATGAAGAGCTTCAAAAGGTGTCAAAAATGAGATGAGCATGAAACGGTCTGAAAAATAGGAGGAGCATGAAGTGGTCTTCCAAAAAATGAAGAGCTTGAAAAGGTGTGAAATATATGAAGAGCTTCAAAAGGTGTGCAATAATGAGGAGCATGAAACAACCTTAAAAACAGGACGAGCATGAAGCTGTGTTCAAAAACATGAGATTTTGAAAAGGTGTGAAAAATATGAAGAACTTCAAAAGGTGTGAAAATATGAGGAGCATTAAACGGTCTGAAAATTAGGAGGAGCTAGAAGCGGGGTTGAAAAACCTGAAGAGCCTGAAATCGTGTGAGAAATATGAAGAACTTCAAAAGGTGTCAAAAATATGAAGAGCTTCAAAAGGTGTCAAAAATATGAGGAGCATGAAGCAGTCTGAAAAATAGGAGGAGCATGAAGCGGTCTGAAAAATAAAAGGAGCATGAAGCGGTCTGAAAAATAGGAGGAGCATGAAGCGGTGTTCAAAAACATGAAGAGCCTGAAAAGGTGTGAAATATATGAAGAGCTTCAAAAGGTGTGCAATAATGAGGACCATGAAACAACCTTAAAAACAGGACGAGCATGTAGATGTGTTCAAAAACATGAGATTTTGAAAAGGTGTGAAAAATATGAAGAGCTTCAAAAGGTGTCAAAAATAGGAGGAGCATGAAGCGGTGTTCAAAAACATGAAGAGCCTGAAAAGGTGTGAAAAATATGAAGAGCTTCAAAAGGTGTGCAATAATGAGGAGCATGAAACAACCTTAAAAACAGGACGAGCATGAAGCTGTGTTCAAAAACATGAGATTTTGAAAAGGTGTGAAAAATATGAAGAACTTCAAAAGGTGTCAAAAATATGAGGAGCATGAAACGGTCTGAAAATTAGGAGGAGCTAGAAGCGGTGTTGAAAAACCTGAAGAGCCTGAAAATGTGTGAAAAATATGAAAAGCTTCAAAAGTTGTGAAATATATGAAGAGCTTCAAAAGGTGTCAAAAATGAGATGAGAATGAAACGGTCTGAAAAATAGGAGGAGCATGAAGGGTGTTGAAAATCATGAAGAGCCTGAAAATGTGTGAAATATTTGAAGAGCTTCAAAATGTGTCAAAAATGAGAGGAGCATGAAACGGTCTGAAAAATAGGAGGAGCATGAAGCGGTGTTGAAAAACATGAAGAGCCTGAAAAGATGTGAAAAATATGAAGAGCTTCAAAAGGTGTCAAAAATATGAGGAGCATGAAATGGTCTGAAATATAGGAGGAGCATGAAACGGTGTTCAAAAATATGAAGAGCCTGAAATGTTGTGAAAAATATGAAGAGCTTCAAAAGTTGTGAAAAATATGAAGAGCTTCAAAAGGTGTGAAAAATATGAGAAGCTTCAAAAGGTGTCAAAAATATGAGGAGCATGAAACGGTCTGAAAAAAGCGGAAGCATGAAACGGTGTTGAAAAACATGAAGAGCCTGAAAAGGTGTGAAAATTATGAAGAGCTTCCAAAGGTGTGAAATAAATGAGGGGCATGAAACGGTCTGATAAATAGGAGGAGCATGAAGCGGTGTTGAAAAACATGAAGAGCCTGAAAATGTGTGAAAAATATGAAGAGCTTCAAATCGTGTCAAAAATATGAGGAGCATGAAACGGTCTGAAAAATAGGAGGAGCATGAAGCGGTGTTCAAAACCATGAAGAGCCTGAAAAGGTGTGAAAAATACGAAGAGCTTCAAATGATGAGAAATACAGGAGGAGACTGAAACGGTCGATAAATACTAGGAGCATGAAGCGGTATTCAAAAACATGAAGAGCCTGAAAAGTTGTGAAAAACATGAAGAGCTACAAAACGTGTCAAAAACTTCGAGGAGCATGAAATGGTCTGAAAAATAGGATGAGCATTGAAGCGGGGTTCAAAAACATGAAGAGCCTGAAAATGTGTGAAAAAAATGAAGAGCTTCAAAAGGTGTCGAAAATAAGAGGAGCATGAAACGGTCTGAAAAATAGGAGGAGCATGAAGCAGTGTTGAAAAACATGAAGAGCCTGAAAACGTGTGAAACATATGAAGAGCTTCAAAAGGTGTGAAAAATATGAAGAGCATCAAAAGGTGTCAAAAATATGAGGAGCAAGAAACTGTTTAAAAAATAGGAGGAGCAGGAAGCGATGTTCAAAAACATGAAGAGCCTGAAAAGGTGTGAAAAATATGAAGAGCTTCAAAAGGTGTGAAATTATGAGGATCAGGAAGCTGTCT
The DNA here is from genome assembly GCF_033118175.1 of Dama dama. Lineage (NCBI taxonomy): Eukaryota > Metazoa > Chordata > Mammalia > Artiodactyla > Cervidae > Dama > Dama dama. The sequence goes on along the minus strand of NW_026870921.1, from coordinate 667,323 downwards.
GAAAAATAGGAGGAGCATGAAGCGGTTTTCAAAAACATGAAGAACCTGAAAAGGTGTCAAAAATATGAAGAGCTTCAAAAGGTGTCAAAATATTAGGAGCATGAAACGACTGAAAAATAGGAGGAGCATGAAGCGGTGTTGAAAAACATGAAGAGCCTGAAAAGATGTGAAAAATATAAAGAGCTTCAAAAGGTGTCAAAAATATGTGGAGCATGAAACGGTCTAAAAAATAGCACGAGCATGAAGCGCTGTTCAAAAACATGAAGAGCCTGAAAAGGTGTCAAAAATATGAAGAGCTTCAAAAGGAGTGAAAATTATGAGGATCAGGAAGCGGTCTGAAAAATAGGAGGAGCATGAAGCGGTTTTCAAAAACATGAAGAGCCTGAAAAGGTGTCAAAAATATGAAGAGCTTCAAAAGGTGTCAAAATATTAGGAGCATGAAACGACTGAAAAATAGGAGGAGCATGAAGCGGTGTTGAAAAACATGAAGAGCCTGAAAAGATGTGAAAAATATAAAGAGCTTCAAAATGTGTCAAAAATATGTGGAGCATGAAACGGTCTAAAAAATAGCAGGAGCATGAAGCGGTGTTCAAAAACATGAAGAGCCTGAAAAGGTGTGAAAAATATGAAGAGCTTCAAAAGGTGTGAAAAATATGAGGTGCATAAAACGGTCTGAACAATAGGAGGAACATGAAACTATCTGAAAAATAGAGGAGCAAAAAGCGGTGTTAAACAACATGAAGAGCCTGAAAAGGTGTGAAATATATGAAGAGCTTCAAAAGGTGTCAAATATATGAGGAGCAAGAAACAGTCTGAAAAATAGCAGGGGCATGATGCGGTGTTCAAAACATGAAACCCTGAAAAGGTGTGAAAAATATGAAAAGCTTCAAAAGGTTTCAAAAATATGAGGAACATGAATCGGTCTGAAAAATAGGAGGAGCATGAAGCGGTGTTCAAAAACATGAAGAGCCTGAAAAGGTGTGAAAAATATGAAGAGCTTCATAATGTGTGAAAAATATGAGGATCATAAAACGATGTGAAAAATAGGAGGAGCATGAAGCGGTGTTGAAAAACATTAAGAGCCTGAAAAGGTGTGAAAAATATGAAGAGCTTCAAGGATGTTAAAATTATGAGGAGCATAAAACGGTCTGAAAAATAGGAGGAGCATGAAGCGGTGTTGAAAAACATGAAGAGCCTGAAAAGGTGTGAAAAATATGAAGAGCTTCAAAAGGTGTGAAAAATATGAAGAGCATCAAAAGGTGTCAAAAATATGAGGAGCAAGAAACTGTTTAAAAAATAGGAGGAGCATGAAGCGGTCTGAAAAATAAAAGGAGCATGAAGCGGTCTGAAAAACAGGAGGAGCATGAAGCGGTGTTCAAAAACATGAAGAGCCTGAAAAGGTGTGAAATATATGAAGAGCTTCAAAAGGTGTGCAATAATGAGGACCATGAAACAACCTTAAAAACAGGACGAGCATGTAGATGTGTTCAAAAACATGAGATTTTGAAAAGGTGTGAAAAATATGAAGAGCTTCAAAAGGTGTCAAAAATAGGAGGAGCATGAAGCGGTGTTCAAAAACATGAAGAGCCTGAAAAGGTGTGAAAAATATGAAGAGCTTCAAAAGGTGTGCAATAATGAGGAGCATGAAACAACCTTAAAAGCAGGACGAGCATGAAGCTGTGTTCAAAAACATGAGATTTTGAAAAGGTGTGAAAAATATGAAGAACTTCAAAAGGTGTCAAAAATATGAGGAGCATGAAACGGTCTGAAAATTAGGAGGAGCTAGAAGCGGTGTTGAAAAACCTGAAGAGCCTGAAAATGTGTGAAAAATATGAAAAGCTTCAAAAGTTGTGAAATATATGAAGAGCTTCAAAAGGTGTCAAAAATGAGATGAGAATGAAACGGTCTGAAAAATAGGAGGAGCATGAAGGGTGTTGAAAATCATGAAGAGCCTGAAAATGTGTGAAATATTTGAAGAGCTTCAAAATGTGTCAAAAATGAGAGGAGCATGAAACGGTCTGAAAAATAGGAGGAGCATGAAGCGGTGTTGAAAAACATGAAGAGCCTGAAAAGATGTGAAAAATATGAAGAGCTTCAAAAGGTGTCAAAAATATGAGGAGCATGAAATGGTCTGAAATATAGGAGGAGCATGAAACGGTGTTCAAAAATATGAAGAGCCTGAAATGTTGTGAAAAATATGAAGAGCTTCAAAAGTTGTGAAAAATATGAAGAGCTTCAAAAGGTGTGAAAAATATGAGAAGCTTCAAAAGGTGTCAAAAATATGAGGAGCATGAAACGGTCTGAAAAAAGCGGAAGCATGAAACGGTGTTGAAAAACATGAAGAGCCTGAAAAGGTGTGAAAATTATGAAGAGCTTCCAAAGGTGTGAAATAAATGAGGGGCATGAAACGGTCTGATAAATAGGAGGAGCATGAAGCGGTGTTGAAAAACATGAAGAGCCTGAAAATGTGTGAAAAATATGAAGAGCTTCAAATCGTGTCAAAAATATGAGGAGCATGAAACGGTCTGAAAAATAGGAGGAGCATGAAGCGGTGTTCAAAACCATGAAGAGCCTGAAAAGGTGTGAAAAATACGAAGAGCTTCAAATGATGAGAAATACAGGAGGAGACTGAAACGGTCGATAAATACTAGGAGCATGAAGCGGTATTCAAAAACATGAAGAGCCTGAAAAGTTGTGAAAAACATGAAGAGCTACAAAACGTGTCAAAAACTTCGAGGAGCATGAAATGGTCTGAAAAATAGGATGAGCATTGAAGCGGGGTTCAAAAACATGAAGAGCCTGAAAATGTGTGAAAAAAATGAAGAGCTTCAAAAGGTGTCGAAAATAAGAGGAGCATGAAACGGTCTGAAAAATAGGAGGAGCATGAAGCAGTGTTGAAAAACATGAAGAGCCTGAAAACGTGTGAAACATATGAAGAGCTTCAAAAGGTGTGAAAAATATGAAGAGCATCAAAAGGTGTCAAAAATATGAGGAGCAAGAAACTGTTTAAAAAATAGGAGGAGCAGGAAGCGATGTTCAAAAACATGAAGAGCCTGAAAAGGTGTGAAAAATATGAAGAGCTTCAAAAGGTGTGAAATTATGAGGATCAGGAAGCTGTCTGAAAAATAGGAGGAGCATGAAGCGGTTTTCAAAAACATGAAGAACCTGAAAAGGTGTCAAAAATATGAAGAGCTTCAAAAGGTGTCAAAATATTAGGAGCATGAAACGACTGAAAAATAGGAGGAGCATGAAGCGGTGTTGAAAAACATGAAGAGCCTGAAAAGATGTGAAAAATATAAAGAGCTTCAAAAGGTGTCAAAAATATGTGGAGCATGAAACGGTCTAAAAAATAGCACGAGCATGAAGCGCTGTTCAAAAACATGAAGAGCCTGAAAAGGTGTCAAAAATATGAAGAGCTTCAAAAGGAGTGAAAATTATGAGGATCAGGAAGCGGTCTGAAAAATAGGAGGAGCATGAAGCGGTTTTCAAAAACATGAAGAGCCTGAAAAGGTGTCAAAAATATGAAGAGCTTCAAAAGGTGTCAAAATATTAGGAGCATGAAACGACTGAAAAATAGGAGGAGCATGAAGCGGTGTTGAAAAACATGAAGAGCCTGAAAAGATGTGAAAAATATAAAGAGCTTCAAAATGTGTCAAAAATATGTGGAGCATGAAACGGTCTAAAAAATAGCAGGAGCATGAAGCGGTGTTCAAAAACATGAAGAGCCTGAAAAGGTGTGAAAAATATGAAGAGCTTCAAAAGGTGTGAAAAATATGAGGTGCATAAAACGGTCTGAACAATAGGAGGAACATGAAACTATCTGAAAAATAGAGGAGCAAAAAGCGGTGTTAAACAACATGAAGAGCCTGAAAAGGTGTGAAATATATGAAGAGCTTCAAAAGGTGTCAAATATATGAGGAGCAAGAAACAGTCTGAAAAATAGCAGGGGCATGATGCGGTGTTCAAAACATGAAACCCTGAAAAGGTGTGAAAAATATGAAAAGCTTCAAAAGGTTTCAAAAATATGAGGAACATGAATCGGTCTGAAAAATAGGAGGAGCATGAAGAGGTGTTCAAAAACATGAAGAGCCTGAAAAGGTGTGAAAAATATGAAGAGCTTCATAATGTGTGAAAAATATGAGGATCATAAAACGATGTGAAAAATAGGAGGAGCATGAAGCGGTGTTGAAAAACATTAAGAGCCTGAAAAGGTGTGAAAAATATGAAGAGCTTCAAGGATGTTAAAATTATGAGGAGCATAAAACGGTCTGAAAAATAGGAGGAGCATGAAGCGGTGTTGAAAAACATGAAGAGCCTGAAAAGGTGTGAAAAATATGAAGAGCTTCAAAAGGTGTCAAATATATGAGGAGCAAGAAACAGTCTGAAAAATAGCAGGGGCATGAAGCAGACGTCAAAAACATGAACATCCTGAAAAGGTGTGAAACATATGAAGAGCTTTAAAAGGTGTCAAAAATATGAGGAGCATGAAACTGTCTGAAAAATAGGAGGATCATGAAGCGGTGTTCAAAAACATTAAGAGCATGAAAAGGTGTGAAAAATATGAAGAGCTTCAACAGGTTTCAAAAATATGAGGAGCATGAAACATTCTGAAAAATAGCAGGGGCATGAAGCAGAAGTCAAAAATATGAAGATCCTGAAAAGGTGTGAAAAATATGAAGAGCTTAAAAAGGTGTCAAAAATATGAAAAGCATGAAACGACTGAAAAATAGGTGGAGCAGGAAGCGGTGTTGAAAAACATGAAGAGCCTTAAAAGTTGTGAAATATATGAAGAACTTCAAAGGTGTCAAAAATATCAAGAACTTCAAAAGGTGTCAAAAATGAGATGAGCATGAAACGGTCTGAAAAATAGGAGGAACATGAAACGGTATGAAAAATAGGAGGAGCATGAAACGGTGTTCAAAAACATGAAGAGCCTGAAAAGGTGTGAAAAATATGAAGAGCTTCAAAAGCTGTGAAAAATATGAAGAGCTTCAAAAGGAGACAAACATATAAGGAGCAAGAAACGGTCTGAAAAATAGGAGGAGCATGAAACGGTTTTGAAAACATGAAGAGCCTGAAAACGTGTGAAAAATATGAAGAGTTTCAAAAGATGTGAAAAATAAGAAGAGCTTCAAAAGGTGTCAAAAGTGATGTGAGCATGAAACGGTCTGAAAAATAGGAGGAGCATGAAGTGGGGTTGAAAAAATTGAAGAGCCTGAAAAGGTGTGAAATATATGAAGAGCTTCAAAAGGTGTCAAAAATATGAGGAGCATGAAATGATCTGAAAAATAGGAGGAACATGAAACGGTATGAAAAATAGGAGGAGCATGAAACAGTGTTCAAAAACATGAAGAGCCTGAAAACGTGTCAAATCTATGAAGAGCTTCAAAGGTGTTAAAAATATGAAGAGCTTCAAAAAGGTGTCAAAAATGAGATGAGCATGAAACGGTCTGAAAAATAGGAGGAGCATGAAACGGTGTTCAAAAACATGCAGAGCCTGAAAAGGTGTGAAGTATATGAAGAGCTTCAAAATGTGTGAAATACATGGAGAGCATGAAACGGTCTGAAAAATAGGAGAATTATGAGACGGTGTTGAAAAACATGAAGAGACTGAAAAGGTGTGAAAAATATGAACAGCTTCAAAAGGTGTGAAAAATATGAGGAGCATGAAACGATCTGCAAATTAGGAGGAGCATGAAGCGGTGTTGAAAAACATGAAGAGCCTGAAAAGGTGTGAAAAATATGAAGAGCTTCAAAAGATGTGAAATACATGAGGAGCATGAAACGGTCTGAAAAATAGCACAAGCATGAAGCGGTGTTGAAAAACATGAAGAATCTGAAAACGTGTGAAAAATTAAAAGAGCTTCAAAAGGTGTGAAAAATATGAACAGCATCAACAGGTGTCAAAATTAGGAGGAGCATGAAACGGTCTGAAAAATAGGAGGAGCATGAATGGTGTTGGAAAACATGAATAGCCTGAAAAGGTGTGAAAAATATGAAGAGCTTCAAAAGGTATCAAAAATATGAGGAGCATGAATCGGTCTGAAAAATAGGAGGAGCATGAAGTGGTGCTGGAAAACATGAATAGCCTGAAAAGGTGTGAAAAATATGAAGAGCTTCAAAAGGTGTCAAAAATATGAGGAGCATAAAACGGTCTGAAAATTAGGAGGAGCATGAAACGGTCTGAAAAATAGGAGGAGCATGAAGCGGTGTTGAGAAACATGAAGAGCCTGAAAAGGTGTGAAAAATATGAAGTGCTTCAAATGGTGTGAAATACATGAGGAGCATGAAACGGTCTGAAAAATGGGAGGAGCATTAAGGTGTGCTCCAAAACATGAAGAGCCTGAAAAGGTGTGAAAAATATGAAGAGCTTCAAAAGGTGTCAAAAATATCAAGAACTTCAAAAGGTGTCAAAAATGAGATGAGCATGAAACGGTCTGAATAATAGGAGGAACATGAAGTGGTGTTGAAAAACATGAAGAGACTGAAAAGGTGTGAAAAATATGAAGTGCTTCAAATGGTGTGAAATACATGAGGAGCATGAAACGGTCTGAAAAATGGGAGGAGCATGAAGCTGTGCTCCAAAACATGAAGAGCCTGAAAAGGTGTGAAAAATATGAAGAGCTTCAAAAGGTGTAAAATATATGACGAGCATGAAACAGTCTGAAAATTAGTAGGAGCATATAGTGGTGTTGAAAAACATGAAGAGCCTGAAAAGGTGTGAAAAATATGAAGAGCTTCCAAAATTGTCAAAATTATTAGGAGCATGAAACGGTCTGAAAAATAGGAGGAGCATGAAACGGTTGGAAAAATAGGAGGAGCATGAAACGGTGTTGAAAAACATGAAGAGCCGGAAAACGTGTGTAAAATAGGAGCAGCTTCAAAAGGTGTCAAAAATATGAGGTGCATGAAACGGTCAGAAAAATAGGAGGAGCATGAAGCGGTGTTCAAAAACATGAAGAGCCTGAAAAGGTGTGAAAAATATGAAGAGCTTCAAAAGGTGTGAAAAATGAGAGGAGCATGAAACGGTCTGAAAAATAGGAGGAGCATGAAGCGGTCTGAAAATTAGGAGGAGCAAGAAGCGGTCTGAAAATTAGGAGGAGCAAGAAGCGGTGTTGAAAAACCTGAAGAGCCTGAAAATGTGTCAAAAATATGAAAAGCTTCAAAAGTTGTGAAAAATATGAAGAGCTTCAAAAGGTGTCAAAAATGAGATGAGCATGAAACGGTCTGAAAAATAGGAGGAGCATGAAGTGGTATTCAAAACATGAAGAGCCTGAAAATGTTTGAAATATTTGAAGAGCTTCAAAATTTGTCAGAAATATGAGGAGCATGAAATGGTCTGAAATATAGGAGGAGCATGAAACGGTGTTCAAAAACATGAAGAGCCTGAAATGTTGTGAAAAATATGAAGAGCTTCAAAAGGTGTGAAAAATATGAAGAGCTTCAAAATGTGTCAAAAATATGAGGAGCATGAAACGGTCTGAAATATAGGAGGAGCATGAAAGGGTGTTCAAAAACATTAAGAGCCTGCAATGGTGTGAAAAATATGAAGAGCTTCAAAAGCTGTCAAAAATATGAGGAGCATGAAACGGTCTGAAAAATAGGAGGAGCATGAAGCTGTGCTCAAATACATGAAGAGCCTGGGAAGGTGGGAAAAATATGAAGAGTTTCTAAATGTGTGAAAAATATGAGGAGCATGAACCGGTCTCAAAAATAGGAGGAGCATGAAGTGGTGTTGAAAAACATGAAGAGCCTGAAAAGGTGTGAAAAATATGAATAGCTTCAAAAGGTGTCAATAATAAGAGGTGCGTGAAACAGTTTGAAATATAGGAGGAGCAAGAAACGATCTGAAAAATAGGAGGAGCATGAAGCGGTGTTGAAAAACATGAAGAGCCTGAAAAGGTGTGACAAATATAAAGAGATTCAAAAGGTGTGAAAAATATGAGGAGCATTAAACGGTCTGAAAAATAGGAGAAGCATGAAACGGTGTTAGAAACATGAAGAGCATGAAAAGGTGTGACAAATATAAAGAGATTCAAAAGGTGTGAAAAATATGAGGAGCATTAAACGGTCTGAAAAATAGGAGAAGCATGAAACGGTGTTAGAAACATGAAGAGCATGAAAAGGTGTGAAAAATATGAAGAGCTTCAAAAGGTGTGAAATATATGAAGAGCATGAAACGGTCTGAAAAATAGGAGGAGCATAAAGCGGTGTTCAAAACCATGAAGAGCCTGAAAAGGAGTGAATAATATGAAGAGCTTCAAAATGTGTCATAAATATGAGGAGCATGAAACCGTCTCAAAATTAGGAGGAGCAAGAAGCAGTGTTCAAAAATATGGAGAGCCTGAAAAGGTATGAGAAATATGAAGAGCCTCAAAAGGTGTCAAAAATATGAGGAGCATGAAACGTTCTGAAAAATAGGAGGAGCATGAAACGGTGTTCAAAAACATGAAGTGCCTGAAAAGGAGTGAAAAATATGAACAGCTTCAAAAGATGTCAAAAATATGAGGAGCATGAAACGGTCTGAAAATAGGAGGAGCATGAAGCGGTGTTGAAAAACATGAAGAGCCTGAAAAGGTGTGAAAAATATGAAGAGCTTCAAAAGTTGTCAAAAATATGAGGAGCATGAAACGTTCTGAAAATAGGAGGAGCATGAAGCGGTGTTGAAAAACATGAAGAGCCTGAAAAGGTGTTAAAAATATGAAGAGCTTCAAAAGATTTGAAAAATATGAGTAGCATGAACAGATCTGAAAAATGGGAGGAGCATGAAGGTGTGCTCCAAAACATGAAGAGCCTGAAAAGGTGTGAAAAATATGAAGAGCTTCAAAAGGTGTGAAAAATATGAAGAGCTTCAAAAGGTGTGAAAAATGAGAGGAGCATGAAACGTTATGAAAAATAGAAGGAGCATGAAGCGGTGTTCTAAAACATCAAGAGGCTGAAAAGGTGTGGAAAATAGGAAGAGCTTCAAAAGGTGTCAAAAATATGAGGAGCATGAAACGGTCTGAAAAATACGAGGAGCATGAAACGGTGTTGAAAAACATGAAGAGCCTGGAATGGTGCGAAAAATATGAAGAGCTTCAAAAGGTGTGAAAAATATGAAGAGCTTCAAAAGGTGTCAAAAATATGAGGAGCATGACACGGTCTGAAAAATAGGAGAAGCATGAAGCGGTGTTCAAAAACATGAAGAGCCTGGAATGGTGCGAAAAATATGAAGAGCTTCAAAAGATTTGAAAAATATGAGGAGCATGAAAAGTTCTGAAAAATACGAGGAGCATGAAGGGGTGTTTAAAAACATGACGATCCTGAAAAGGTGTGAAAAATATGAAGAGATTCAAAAGGTGTGAAAAATATCAAGAGCTTCAAGAGGTGTCAAAAATGAGATGAGCATGAAACGGTCTGAAAAATAGGAGGAACATGAAGTGGTGTTGAAAAACATGAAGAGACTGAAAAGGTGTGAAAAATATGAAGTGCTTCAAATGGTGTGAAATACATGAGGAGCATGAAAAGTTCTGAAAAATGGGAGGAGCATGAAGCGGTGTTTAAAAACATGAAGATCCTGAAAAGGTGTGAAAAATATGAAGAGCTTCAAAAGGTTTGAAAAATACCAATAGCTTCAAAAGGTGTCAAAAATGAGATGAGCATGAAACGGTCTGAATAATAGGAGGAATATGAAGTGGTGTTGAAAAACATGAAGAGCCTGAAAAGGTGTGAAAAATATGAAGAGCTTCAAAAGGTGTGAAAAATATGAGGAACATGAAACAGTCTGAAATTTAGTAGGAGCATATAGCGGTGTTGAAAAATATGAAGAGCCTGAAAAGGTGTGAAAAATATGAAGAGCTTCCAAAATTGTCAAAAATATGAGGAGCATGAAACGGTCTGAAAAATAGGAGGAGCATGAAACGGTAGGAAAAATAGGAGGAACATGAAACGGTGTTGAAAACCATGAAGAGCCTGAAAACGTGTGGAAAATAGGAGGAGCTTCAAATTGTTTCAAAATATGAGGAGCATGAACGGTCTGAAAAATAGGAGGAGCATGAAGAGGTGTTGAAAAACATGAAGAGCTTCAAAAGGTGTGAAATATATGAAGAGCTTCAAAAGGTGTGAAAAATATGAAGAGCTTCAAAAGGTGTGAAATACCTGAGGAGAATGAAACGGTCTGAAAAATAGGAGGAGCATGAAGCAGTGTTAAAAACATGAAGAGCCTGTAAAAGTGTGAAAAATATGAAAAGCTTCAAAAGGTGTCAAAAATATGAGGATCATGAAACGGTCTGAAAAATAGGAGGAGCATGAAGCGGTGTTCAAAATATGCAGAGACAGAAAAGGTGTGAAAAATATGAAGAGATTCAAAAGTTGTCAAAAATATGAAGAGCATACAAAGGTCTGTAAAATAGGAGGAGCATGAAGAGGTGTTCAAAAACATGAAGAGCCTGAAAACGTCTGAAAAATATGAAGAGCTTCAAAAGGTGTCAAAAATATGAGGAACATGAAACGGTCTGAAAAATAGGAGGAGCATGAAGCGGTGTTCAAAAACATGAAGAGTCTGGAAAGGTGTGAATAATAGGAAGAGCTTCAAAAGGTGTCAAAAATATGAGGAGCATGAAACGGTCTGAAAAATAAGAGGAGCATGAAGTGGTGTTGAAAAACAAGAAGAGCCTGAAAAGGTGTGAAAAATATGAAAGGCTTCAAAAGGTGTCAAAAATATTTGGAGCATGAAAAGGTCTGAAAAATAGTAGCAGCAAGAAACGGTGTTCAAAAACATGAAGAGCCTGAGAAGGTGTGAAAAATATGAAGAGCTTCAAAAGGTGACAAAAATATTAACAGCATGAAACGTTCTGAAAAAAGGAGGAGCATGAGGCGGTGTTGAAAAACATGAAGAGACTGAAAAGGTGTGAAGAATATGAAGAGCTTCACAAGGTGTCAAATATATGAGGAGCACGAAACGGTCTGAAAAATAGGAGGAGCATGAAACGGTGTTGAAAAACATGAAAAGCGTGAAAAGGTGTGAAAAATAAGAAGACCTTCAAAAGATGTCAAATATATGAGGAGCACGAAACGGTCTGAAAAATATGAGGAGCATGAAACGGTGTTCAAAAACATGAAGAGCCTGAAAAGGTGTGATACATGAAGAGCTTTAAAAGGTGTCAAATATATGAGGAGCATGAAACGGTCTGAAAATAGGAGGAGCATGAAACGGTGTTGAAAAACTTGAAAAGCATGAAAAGGTGTGAAAAATAAGAAGAGCTTCAAAAGATGTCAAATATATGAGGAGCAGGAAACGGTCTGAAAAATAGGAGAAGCATGAAATGGTGTTGAAAAACATGAAAAGCCTGAAAAGGTGTGAAAAATATGAAGAGCTTCCAAAATTGTCAAAATTATTAGGAGCATGAAACGGTCTGAAAAATAGGAGGAGCATGAAACGGTTGGAAAAATAGGAGGAGCATGAAACGGTGTTGAAAAACATGAAGAGCCTGAAAACGTGTGTAAAATAGGAGCAGCTTCAAAAGGTGTCAAAAATATGAGGTGCATGAAACGGTCAGAAAAATAGGAGGAGCATGAAGCGGTGTTCAAAAACATGAAGAGCCTGAAAAGGTGTGAAAAATATGAAGAGCTTCAAAAGGTGTGAAAAATGAGAGGAGCATGAAACGGTCTGAAAAATAGGAGGAGCATGAAGCAGTCTGAAAATTAGGAGGAGCAAGAAGCGGTCTGAAAATTAGGAGGAGCAAGAAGCGGTGTTGAAAAACCTGAAGAGCCTGAAAATGTGTCAAAAATATGAAAAGCTTCAAAAGTTGTGAAAAATATGAAGAGCTTCAAAAGGTGTCAAAAATGAGATGAGCATGAAACGGTCTGAAAAATAGGAGGAGCATGAAGTGGTGTTCAAAACATGAAGAGCCTGAAAATGTTTGAAATATTTGAAGAGCTTCAAAATTTGTCAGAAATATGAGGAGCATGAAATGGTCTGAAATATAGGAGGAGCATGAAACGGTGTTCAAAAACATGAAGAGCCTGAAATGTTGTGAAAAATATGAAGAGCTTCAAAAGGTGTGAAAAATATGAAGAGCTTCAAAATGTGTCAAAAATATGAGGAGCATGAAACGGTCTGAAATATAGGAGGAGCATGAAAGGGTGTTCAAAAACATTAAGAGCCTGCAATGGTGTGAAAAATATGAAGAGCTTCAAAAGCTGTCAAAAATATGAGGAGCATGAAACGGTCTGAAAAATAGGAGGAGCATGAAGCTGTGCTCAAATACATGAAGAGCCTGGGAAGGTGGGAAAAATATGAAGAGTTTCTAAATGTGTGAAAAATATGAGGAGCATGAACCGGTCTCAAAAATAGGAGGAGCATGAAGTGGTGTTGAAAAACATGAAGAGCCTGAAAAGGTGTGAAAAATATGAAGAGCTTCAAAAGGTGTCAATAATAAGAGGTGCGTGAAACAGTTTGAAATATAGGAGGAGCAAGAAACGATCTGAAAAATAGGAGGAGCATGAAGCGGTGTTGAAAAACATGAAGAGCCTGAAAAGGTGTGACAAATATAAAGAGATTCAAAAGGTGTGAAAAATATGAGGAGCATTAAACGGTCTGAAAAATAGGAGAAGCATGAAACGGTGTTAGAAACATGAAGAGCATGAAAAGGTGTGAAAAATATGAAGAGCTTCAAAAGGTGTGAAATATATGAAGAGCATGAAACGGTCTGAAAAATAGGAGGAGCATAAAGCGGTGTTCAAAACCATGAAGAGCCTGAAAAGGAGTGAATAATATGAAGAGCTTCAAAATGTGTCATAAATATGAGGAGCATGAAACCGTCTCAAAATTAGGAGGAGCAAGAAGCAGTGTTCAAAAATATGGAGAGCCTGAAAAGGTATGAGAAATATGAAGAGCCTCAAAAGGTGTCTAAAATATGAAGAGCATGAAACGTTCTGAAAAATAGGAGGAGCATGAAACGGTGTTCAAAAACATGAAGTGCCTGAAAAGGAGTGAAAAATATGAACAGCTTCAAAAGATGTCAAAAATATGAGGAGCATGAAACGGTCTGAAAATAGGAGGAGCATGAAGCGGTGTTGAAAAACATGAAGAGCCTGAAAAGGTGTGAAAAATATGAAGAGCTTCAAAAGTTGTCAAAAATATGAGGAGCATGAAACGTTCTGAAAATAGGAGGAGCATGAAGCGGTGTTGAAAAACATGAAGAGCCTGAAAAGGTGTTAAAAATATGAAGAGCTTCAAAAGATTTGAAAAATATGAGTAGCATGAACAGGTCTGAAAAATGGGAGGAGCATGAAGGTGTGCTCCAAAACATGAAGAGCCTGAAAAGGTGTGAAAAATATGAAGAGCTTCAAAAGGTGTGAAAAATATGAAGAGCTTCAAAAGGTGTGAAAAATGAGAGGAGCATGAAACGTTATGAAAAATAGAAGGAGCATGAAGCGGTGTTCTAAAACATCAAGAGGCTGAAAAGGTGTGGAAAATAGGAAGAGCTTCAAAAGGTGTCAAAAATATGAGGAGCATGAAACGGTCTGAAAAATACGAGGAGCATGAAACGGTGTTGAAAAACATGAAGAGCCTGGAATGGTGCGAAAAATATGAAGAGCTTCAAAAGGTGTGAAAAATATGAAGAGCTTCAAAAGGTGTCAAAAATATGAGGAGCATGACACGGTCTGAAAAATAGGAGAAGCATGAAGCGGTGTTCAAAAACATGAAGAGCCTGGAATGGTGCGAAAAATATGAAGAGCTTCAAAAGATTTGAAAAATATGAGGAGCATGAAAAGTTCTGAAAAATACGAGGAGCATGAAGGGGTGTTTAAAAACATGACGATCCTGAAAAGGTGTGAAAAATATGAAGAGATTCAAAAGGTGTGAAAAATATCAAGAGCTTCAAGAGGTGTCAAAAATGAGATGAGCATGAAACGGTCTGAAAAATAGGAGGAACATGAAGTGGTGTTGAAAAACATGAAGAGACTGAAAAGGTGTGAAAAATATGAAGTGCTTCAAATGGTGTGAAATACATGAGGAGCATGAAAAGTTCTGAAAAATGGGAGGAGCATGAAGCGGTGTTTAAAAACATGAAGATCCTGAAAAGGTGTGAAAAATATGAAGAGCTTCAAAAGGTTTGAAAAATACCAATAGCTTCAAAAGGTGTCAAAAATGAGATGAGCATGAAACGGTCTGAATAATAGGAGGAATATGAAGTGGTGTTGAAAAACATGAAGAGCCTGAAAAGGTGTGAAAAATATGAAGAGCTTCAAAAGGTGTGAAAAATATGAGGAACATGAAACAGTCTGAAATTTAGTAGGAGCATATAGCGGTGTTGAAAAATATGAAGAGCCTGAAAAGGTGTGAAAAATATGAAGAGCTTCCAAAATTGTCAAAAATATGAGGAGCATGAAACGGTCTGAAAAATAGGAGGAGCATGAAACGGTAGGAAAAATAGGAGGAACATGAAACGGTGTTGAAAAACATGAAGAGCCTGAAAACGTGTGGAAAATAGGAGGAGCTTCAAATTGTTTCAAAATATGAGGAGCATGAACGGTCTGAAAAATAGGAGGAGCATGAAGAGGTGTTGAAAAACATGAAGAGCTTCAAAAGGTGTGAAATATATGAAGAGCTTCAAAAGGTGTGAAAAATATGAAGAGCTTCAAAAGGTGTGAAATACCTGAGGAGAATGAAACGGTCTGAAAAATAGGAGGAGCATGAAGCAGTGTTAAAAACATGAAGAGCCTGTAAAAGTGTGAAAAATATGAAAAGCTTCAAAAGGTGTCAAAAATATGAGGATCATGAAACGGTCTGAAAAATAGGAGGAGCATGAAGCGGTGTTCAAAATATGCAGAGACAGAAAAGGTGTGAAAAATATGAAGAGATTCAAAAGTTGTCAAAAATATGAAGAGCATACAAAGGTCTGTAAAATAGGAGGAGCATGAAGAGGTGTTCAAAAACATGAAGAGCCTGAAAACGTCTGAAAAATATGAAGAGCTTCAAAAGGTGTCAAAAATATGAGGAACATGAAACGGTCTGAAAAATAGGAGGAGCATGAAGCGGTGTTCAAAAACATGAAGAGTCTGGAAAGGTGTGAATAATAGGAAGAGCTTCAAAAGGTGTCAAAAATATGAGGAGCATGAAACGGTCTGAAAAATAAGAGGAGCATGAAGTGGTGTTGAAAAACAAGAAGAGCCTGAAAAGGTGTGAAAAATATGAAAGGCTTCAAAAGGTGTCAAAAATATTTGGAGCATGAAAAGGTCTGAAAAATAGTAGCAGCAAGAAACGGTGTTCAAAAACATGAAGAGCCTGAGAAGGTGTGAAAAATATGAAGAGCTTCAAAAGGTGACAAAAATATTAACAGCATGAAACGTTCTGAAAAAAGGAGGAGCATGAGGCGGTGTTGAAAAACATGAAGAGACTGAAAAGGTGTGAAGAATATGAAGAGCTTCACAAGGTGTCAAATATATGAGGAGCACGAAACGGTCTGAAAAATAGGAGGAGCATGAAACGGTGTTGAAAAACATGAAAAGCGTGAAAAGGTGTGAAAAATAAGAAGACCTTCAAAAGATGTCAAATATATGAGGAGCACGAAACGGTCTGAAAAATATGAGGAGCATGAAACGGTGTTCAAAAACATGAAGAGCCTGAAAAGGTGTGATACATGAAGAGCTTTAAAAGGTGTCAAATATATGAGGAGCATGAAACGGTCTGAAAATAGGAGGAGCATGAAACGGTGTTGAAAAACTTGAAAAGCATGAAAAGGTGTGAAAAATAAGAAGAGCTTCAAAAGATGTCAAATATATGAGGAGCAGGAAACGGTCTGAAAAATAGGAGAAGCATGAAATGGTGTTGAAAAACATGAAAAGCATGAAAAGGTGTGAAAAATAAGAAGAGCTTTAAAAGGTGTCAAATATGTGAGGAGCATGAAACGGTCGGAAAATAGGAGGAGCATGAAACGGTGTTGAAAAACATGAAAAGCATGAAAAGGTGTGAAAAATAAGAAGAGCTTCAAAAGATGTCAAATATATGAGGAGCAGGAAACGGTCTGAAAAATAGGAGGAGCATGAAACGGTGTTCAAAAACCTGAAGAGCCTGAAAAGGTGTGAAAAATATGAAGAGCATGAAAATGTGTGAAAAATATGAGGAGCATAAACTGTGTTCAAAAACATGAAGATCTACAAAAGGTGTGAAAAATATGAAGAGCGTCAAAATGTCTCAAAGAAATGAGGAGCATGAAACGGTCTGAAAATAGAAGGAGCATGAAGAGGTGTTGAAAAACATGAAGAACCTGAAAAGGTTTGAAAAATATGAAAAGCTTCAAAATGTGTCAAAAATATGAGGAGCATGAAACGGTCTGAAAAATAGGAGGAGCATTAAGCGGTGTTGAAACACATGAAGAACCTGAAAAGCTGTGAAAAATATGAAAAGCTTCAAAAGGTGTGAAAAATATGAGGAGCAGGAAACGATCTTAAAAATAGGAGGAGCATGAAATGGTGTTGAAAAACATGAAAAGCGTGAAAAGGTGTGAAAAATAAGAAGACCTTCAAAAGATGTCAAATATATGAGGAGCACGAAACGGTCTGAAAAATATGAGGAGCATGAAACGGTGTTCAAAAACTTGAAGAGCCTGAAAAGGTGTGAAATATATGAAGAGCTTTAAAAGGTGTCAAATATATGAGGAGCATGAAACGGTCTGAAAATAGGAGGAGCATGAAACGGTGTTGAAAAACATGAAAAGCATGAAAAAGTGTGAAAAATAAGAAGAGCTTCAAAAGATGTCAAATATATGAGGAGCAGGAAACGGTCTGAAAAATAGGAGGAGCATGAAACGGTGTTCAAAAACCTGAAGAGCCTGAAAAGGTGTGAAAAATATGAAGAGCATGAAAATGTGTGGAAAATATGAGGAGCATAAACTGTGTTCAAAAACATGAAGATCCACAAAAGGTGTGAAAAATATGAAGAGCTTCAAAATGTCTCAAAGAAATGAGGAGCATAAAACGGTTTGAAAATAGAAGGAGCATGAAGAGGTGTTCAAAAACATGAAGAGCCTGAAAAGGTGTGAAAAATATGAAGAGCTTCAAAATGTGTCAAAAATATGAGGAGCATGAAACGGTCTGAAAAATAGGAGGAGCATGAAGTGGTGTTGAAAAACATGAAGAGCCTGAAAAGGTGTGAAAAATATGAAGAGCTTCAAAAGGTGTCAAAAATATGAGGAGCATGAAAAGGTCTGGAAAATAGGAGGAGCATGAAGCGGTGTTGATAAAAGTGAAGAGCCTGAAAAGTTGTGAAAAATATGAAGTGCTTCCAAAGGTGTGAAAAATATGAAGAGCTTCAAAAGGTGTCAAAAAAATGACGAGCATGAAATGGTATGAAAAATAGAAGGAGCATGTAACGGTGTTCAAAAACATGAAGAGCCTGAAAAGGTGTGAAAAATATGAAAAGCTTCAAAAGGGATCAAAATTATGAGGGGCATGAAACGGTGTGAAAATGAGGAGGAGCTTGAAACAGTGTTCAAAAACATGAAGAGCCTGAAAAGGTGTGAAAAATATGAAGAGCCTAAAAAGGTGTCAAAAATATGAGCATCATGAAACGGTCTGAAAAATAGGAGGAGCATGAAGCGGTGTTGAAAAACATGAAGAGCCTGAAACGGTGTGAAATATATGAAGAGCTTCAAAAGGTGTCAAAAATATGAGGAGCAGGAAACGGTTTGAAAAATAGGAGGATCATGTAGCGGTGTTGAAAAACATGAAGAGCCTGAAAAGGTGTGAAAAACATGAAGAGCTTCAAAAGGTGTCAAATGTGAGATGAGCATGAAACCTTCTGAAAATTAGGAGGAGCATGAAACGGTGATTAAAATCATGAAGAATCTGAAAACGTGTGAAAAATATGAAGAGCTCCAAACGGTGTGAAAAATATCAGGAGCATGAAACGGTCTGAAAAAGATGAGGAGCATGAAGTGGTCTTCAAAAACATGTACAGCCTGAAAAGGTGTGAAAAATATGAAGAGCTTCAAAAGGTGTGAAAAACAGGAGGAACATGAAGCGGTGTTCAAAAATATGAAGAGCCTGAAAAGGTGTGAAAAATATGAAGTGCTTCAAAAGGTGTCAACAATATGAGGAGCATGAAACGGTCTGAAAAATAGGAGGAGTAAGAAGCAGTGTTGAAAAACAAGAAGAGACGGAAAAGGTGTGAAAAATATGAAGAGCTTCAAAACGTGTCAAAAATATGAGGAGCATGAAACGGTCTATAAAATAGGAGGAGCATGAAGCGGTGTTGAAAAACATGAAGAGCCTGAAAACGTGTGAAAAATATGAAGAGCTTCAAAAGGTATGAAAATATGAAGAGCTTCAAAAGTTGTCAAAAAAGAGATGAGCATGAAACGGTCTGAAAAATAGGAGAAGTAAGAAGCGTTACTGAAATACATGAAGAGCCTGAAAAGGTGTGAAAAATATGAAGTGCTTCAAAAGGTGTCAACAATATGAGGAGCATGAAACGGTCTGAAAAATAGGAGGAGCAAGAAGCGGTGTTGAAAAACAAAAAGAGACGGAAAAGGTGTGAAAAATATGAAGAGCTTCAAAAGGTGTCAACAATACGAGGAGCATGAAACGGTCTGAAAAATAGGAGGAGCATGAAACGGTGTTCAAAAACATGAAGAGCCTGAAAAAGTGTGAAAAATATGAAGAGCTTATGAAATTGTCAAAAATATGAGGAGCATGAAACGGTCTGAAAAATAGGAGGAGCATGAAACGGTGATCAAAAACATGAAGAGCCTGAAAACGTGTGAAAAATATGAAGAGCTTCAAACGGTGTGAAAAATATGAGGAGCATGAAACAGACTGAAAAAGATGAGGAGCATGAAGTGGTGTTCAAAAACATGTGCAGCCTGAAAAGCTGTGAAAAATATGAAGAGCTTCAAAAGGTGTGAAAAATAGGAGGAGCATGAAGCGTTGTTCAGAAACATGAAAAGCCTGAAAAGGTGTGAAAAATATGAAGAGCTTCAAAAGGTGTCAAAAATATGAGGAGCATGAAACGGTCTGAAAAATAGGAGAAGTAAGAAGCGTTATTGAAATACATGAAGAGCCTGAAAACGTGTGAAGAATATGAAGAGCTCAAAAGGTGTGAAAAAAATGAAGAGCTTCAGAAGGTGTCAAAAATGAGATGAGAATGAAACGGCCTCAAAAATAGGAGGAGCAGGAAGTGGTGATCAGAAACATGGAGAGACTGAAAAGGTGTGAAAAATATGAAGAGCTTCAAAAGGTGTGAAATACATGAGGAGCATGAAACGGTCTGAAAAATAGGAGGAGCATGAAGAGGTGTTCAAAAACCTGAAGAGCCTGAAAAGGTGTGAAAAATATGAAGAGCTTCAAAAGGTGTGAAAAACAGGAGGAACATGAAGCGGTGTTCAAAAATATGAAGAGCCTGAAAAGGTGTGAAAAATATGAAGTGCTTCAAAAGGTGTCAACAATATGAGGAGCATGAAACGGTCTGAAAAATAGGAGGAACAAGAAGCGGTGTTGAAAAACAAGAAGAGACGGAAAAGGTGTGAAAAATATGAAGAGCTTCAAAACGTGTCAAAAATATGAGGAGCACGAAACGGTCTGAAATATAGGAGGATCATCAAGCGGTGTTGAAAAACATGAAGAGCCTGAAAATGTGTGAAAAACGGGAAGAGCTTCAAAAGATGTCAAAAATATGAGGAGCATGAAACGGTCTGAAAAATATGAGGAGCATGAAGCGGTGTTAAAAAACATGAAAAGCCTGAAAAGAAGTGAAAAATATGAAGAGCTTCAAAAGGTGTGAAAAATATGAAGACCTTCAAAAGGTGTCAAAAATGAGATGAGCATGAAACGGTCGGAAAAATAGGAGGAGCATGAAGCGGTGTTGAATAACATGAAGAGCCTGAAAACCTGTGAAAAATAGGAAGATCTTCAAAAGGTGTGAAAAATATGAAGAGCTTCAATAAATGTCAAAAATATGAGGAGCATGAAATGGTCTCAAATATAGGAGAATCATGCAGCGGTATTGAAAACTATAAACACCTGAAAATTGTGAAAAATATGAAGAGCTTCAAAAGGTGTCAAAAATATGAGTATCATGAAAGGGTCTGAAAAACAGGAGCAGCATGAAACAGTGTTCAAAAACATGAAGACACTGAAAAGGTGTGAAAAATATGAAGAGGTTCAAAAGGTGTGAAATACATGAGGATCATGAAACGGTCTGAAAAATATGAGGAGCATGAAGCGGTGTTCAAAAACATGAGGAGCCTGAAAAGGTGAGAAAAATATGAAGAGCTTCAAAAGGTTTCAAAAATATGAGGAGCTTGAAATGGTCTGAAAAATAGGACGAGCATGAAACGGTGTTCAAAAACATGAAGAGCCGGAAAAGGTGTGAAAAATGTGAAGAGCTTCAAAAGGTGTCAAAAATATGAGGAGCATGAAACGCTCTGAAATATAGGAGGATCATGAAGCGGTGTTGAAAAACATGAAGAGCCTGAAAAGGTGTGATAAATCTGAAGAGCTTCAAAAGGTGTCAAAAATATGAGGAGTATGAAACGGTCTGAAAAATAGGAGGAGCATGAAACGGTGATCAAAAACATGAAGAATCTGAAAACGTGTGAAAAATATGAAGAGCTTCAAACGGTGTGAAAATTATCAGGAGCATGAAACGGTCTGAGAAAGATGAGGAGCATGAAGTGGTCTTCAAAAACATGTACAGCCTGAAAAGGTGTGAAAAATATGAAGAGCTTCAATAGGTGTGAAAAACAGGAGGAACATGAACCGGCGTTCAAAAATATGAAGAGCCTGAAAAGGTGTGAAAAATATGAAGTGCTTCAAAAGGTGTCAACAATATGAGGAGCATGAAACGGTCTGAAAAATAGGAGGAGCAAGAAGCGGTGTTGAAAAACAAGAAGAGACGGAAAAGGTGTGAAAAATATGAAGAGCTTCAAAAGTTTGAAAAATATGAAGACCCTGAAAAGGTGTCAAAAATGAGATGAGCATGAAACAGTCTGAAAAGTAGGAGGAGCATGAAGTGTTGTTCAAAAAGGTGAAGAGCCTGAAAAGGTGTGAAAAATATGAAGAGCTTCAAAAGGTGTGAAATACCTGAGGAGCATGAAACGGTCTGAAAAATAGGAGGAGCATGAAGTGTTGTTCAAAACATGAAGAGCCTGAAAAAGTGTGAAAAATATGAAGAGCTTCAAAAAATGTCAAAAATATGAGGAGCATGAAATGGTCTCAAATATAGGAGAATCATGCAGCGGTGTTTAAAACTATAAACAGCCTGAAAAAGTGTGAAAAACATGAAGAGCTTCAAAAGGTTTGAAAAATAGGAGGAGCATGAAGCGGTGCTCAAAAACATGAAGAGCCTGAAAAAGTGTGAAAAATATGAAGAGCTTATAAAATTGTCAAAAATATGAGGAGCATGAAGAGATGTTCAAAAACATGAAGAGGCTGATAAGGTGTGAAAAACATGAAGAGCTTCAAAAGGTTTGAAAAATAGGAGGAGCATGAAGCGGTGCTCAAAAACATGAAGAGCCTGAAAAAGTGTGAAAAATATGAAGAGCTTATAAAATTGTCAAAAATATGAGGAGCATGAAGAGATGTTCAAAAACATGAAGAGGCTGATAAGGTGTGAAAAACATGAAGAGCTTCAAAAGGTTTGAAAAATAGGAGGAGCATGAAGCGGTGTTCAAAAACATGAAGGGCCTGAAAACGTGTGAAAAATATGAAGAGCTTCAAAAGGAGTCAAAAATATGCGGAGCCTGAAACGATCTGAAAAATAGGAGGAGCATGAAGCGGTGTTGAAAAACATGAAGAGCCGGAAAAGGTGTGAAAAATAAGAGGAGCATGAAACGCTCTGAAATATAGGTGGATCATGAAGCGGTGTTGAAAAACATGAAGAGCCTGAAAAGGAGTGATAAATGTGAAGAGCTTCAAAAGGTGTCAAAAATATGAGGAGCATGAAACGGTCTGAAAAATAGGAGGAGCATGAAACGGTGATCAAAATCATGAAGAATCTGAAAACGTGTGAAAAATATGAAGAGCTTCAAACGGTGTGAAAAATATCAGGAGCATGAAACGGTCTGAAAAAGATGAGGAGCATGAAGTGGTCTTCAAAAACATGTACAGCCTGAAAAGGTGTGAAAAATATGAAGAGCTTCAAAAGGTGTGAAAAACAGGAGGAACATGAAAAGGTCTGAAAAATAGGAGTAGCATGAAGAGGTGTTCAAAAACATGAAGAGGCTGATAAGGTGTGAAAAACATGAAGAGCTTCAAAAAGTTTGAAAAATAGGAGGAGCATGAAGCGGTGTTAAAAAACATGAAGAGCCTAAAAAAGTGTGAAAAATATGAAGAGCTTATAAAATTGTCAAAAATATGAGGAGCATGAAACGGTCTGAAAAATAGCAGGAGCATGAAATGGTGATCAAAAACATGAAGAGCCTGAAAACGTGTGAAAAATATGAAGAGCTTATAAAATTGTCAAAAATATGAGGAGCATGAAGAGATGTTCAAAAACATGAAGAGGCTGATAAGGTGTGAAAAACATGAAGAGCTTCAAAAGGTTTGAAAAATAGGAGGAGCATGAAGCGGTGCTAAAAAACATGAAGAGCCTGAAAAAGTGTGAAAAATATGAAGAGCTTATAAAATTGTCAAAAATATGAGGAGCATGAAACCGTCTGAAAAATACGAGCAGCCTGAAACCGTCTGACAAATAGGAGGAGCATGAAGCGGTGTTCAAAAACATGAAGGGCCTGAAAACGTGTGAAAAATATGAAGAGCTTCAAAAGGAGTCAAAAATATGCGGAGCCTGAAATGATCTGAAAAATAGGAGGAGCATGAAGCGGAGTTGAAAAACATGAAGAGCCGGAAAAGGTGTGAAAAATGTGAAGAGCTTCAAAAGGTGTCAAAAATATGAGGAGCATGAAACGCTCTGAAATATAGGAGGATCATGAAGCGGTGTTGAAAAACATGAAGAGCCTGAAAAGGTGTGATAAATGTGAAGAGCTTCAAAAGGTGTCAAAAATATGAGGAGTATGAAACGGTCTGAAAAATAGGAGGAGCATGAAACGGTGATCAAAAACATGAAGAATCTGAAAACGTGTGAAAAATATGAAGAGCTTCAAACGGTGTGAAAATTATCAGGAGCATGAAACGGTCTGAGAAAGATGAGGAGCATGAAGTGGTCTTCAAAAACATGTACAGCCTGAAAAGGTGTGAAAAATATGAAGAGCTTCAATAGGTGTGAAAAACAGGAGGAACATGAACCGGCGTTCAAAAATATGAAGAGCCTGAAAAGGTGTGATAAATGTGAAGAGCATCAAAAGGTTTCAAAAATATGAGGAGCTTGAAATGGTCTGAAAAATAGGACGAGCATGAAACGGTGTTCAAAAACATGAAGAGCATGAAAAGGTGTGGAAATTATGAAGAGCTTCAAAAGGTGTGAAAAACATGAGGAGAATGAAACGGTCTGAAAAATAGGAGGAGCATGAAGCAGTGTTCAAAACATGAAGAGCCTGAAAAAGTGTGAAAAATATGAAGATCTTCAAAAGTTTGAAAAATATGAAGACCCTGAAAAGGTGTCAAAAATGAGATGAGCATGAAACAGTCTGAAAAGTAGGAGGAGCATGAAGTGTTGTTCAAAAAGGTGAAGAGCCTGAAAAGGTGTGAAAAATATGAAGAGCTTCAAAAGGTGTGAAATACCTGAGGAGCATGAAACGGTCTGAAAAATAGGAGGAGCATGAAGTGTTGTTCAAAACATGAAGAGCCTGAAAAAGTGTGAAAAATATGAAGAGCTTCAAAAAATGTCAAAAATATGAGGAGCATGAAATGGGCTCAAATATAGGAGAATCATGCAGCGGTGTTTAAAACTATAAACAGCATGAAAAAGTGTGAAAAACATGAAGAGCTTCAAAAGGTTTGAAAAATAGGAGGAGCATGAAGCGGTGCTCAAAAACATGAAGAGCCTGAAAAAGTGTGAAAAATATGAAGAGCTTATAAAATTGTCAAAAATATGAGGAGCATGAAGAGATGTTCAAAAACATGAAGAGGTTGATAAAGTGTGAAAAACATGAAGAGCTTCAAAAGGTTTGAAAAATAGGAGGAGCATGAAGCGGTGCTCAAAAACATGAAGAGCCTGAAAAAGTGTGAAAAATATGAAGAGCTTATAAAATTGTCAAAAATATGAGGAGCATGAAGAGATGTTCAAAAACATGAAGAGGCTGATAAGGTGTGAAAAACATGAAGAGCTTCAAAAGGTTTGAAAAATAGGAGGAGCATGAAGCGGTGTTCAAAAACATGAAGGGCCTGAAAACGTGTGAAAAATATGAAGAGCTTCAAAAGAAGTAAAAAATATGCGGAGCCTGAAACGATCTGAAAAATAGGAGGAGCATGAAGCGGTGTTGAAAAACATGAAGAGCCGGAAAAGGTGTGAAAAATAAGAGGAGCATGAAACGCTCTGAAATATAGGTGGATCATGAAGCGGTGTTGAAAAACATGAAGAGCCTGAAAAGGTCTGATAAATGTGAAGAGCTTCAAAAGGTGTCAAAAATATGAGGAGCATGAAACGGTCTGAAAAATAGGAGGAGCATGAAACGGTGATCAAAATCATGAAGAATCTGAAAACGTGTGAAAAATATGAAGAGCTTCAAACGGTGTGAAAAATATCAGGAGCATGAAACGGTCTGAAAAAGATGAGGAGCATGAAGTGGTCTTCAAAAACATGTACAGCCTGAAAAGTTGTGAAAAATATGAAGAGCTTCAAAAGGTGTGAAAAACAGGAAGAACATGAAAAGGTCTGAAAAATAGGAGTAGCATGAAGAGGTGTTCAAAAACATGAAGAGGCTGATAAGGTGTGAAAAACATGAAGAGCTTCAAAAAGTTTGAAAAATAGGAGGAGCATGAAGCGGTGTTAAAAAACATGAAGAGCCTAAAAAAGTGTGAAAAATATGAAGAGCTTATAAAATTGTCAAAAATATGAGGAGCATGAAACGGTCTGAAAAATAGCAGGAGCATGAAACGGTGATCAAAAACATGAAGAGCCTGAAAACGTGTGAAATATATGAAGAGCTTCAAACGGTGTGAAAAATATGAGGAGCATGAAACAGACTGAAAAAGATGAGGAGCATGAATTCGTTTTCAAAAACATGTGCAGCCTGAAAAGCTGTGAAAAATATGAAGAGATTCAAAAGGTGTGAAAAATAGGAGGAGGATGAAGCGGTTTTCAGAAACATGAAAAGCCTGAAAATGTGTGAAAAATATGAAGAGTTTCAAAAGGAGGCAAAAATATGCGGAGCCTGAAATGATCTGAAAATTAGGAGGAGCATGAAGCGGAGTTGAAAAACATGAAGAGCCGGAAAAGGTGTGAAAAATGTGAAGAGCTTCAAAAGGTGTCAAAAATATGAGGAGCATGAAACGCTCTGAAATATAGGAGGATCATGAAGCGGTGTTGAAAAACATGAAGAGCCTGAAAAGGTGTGATAAATGTGAAGAGCTTCAAAAGGTGTCAAAAATATGAGGAGTATGAAACGGTCTGAAAAATAGGAGGAGCATGAAACGGTGATCAAAAACATGAAGAATCTGAAAACGTGTGAAAAATATGAAGAGCTTCAAACGGTGTGAAAATCATCAGGAGCATGAAACGGTCTGAGAAAGATGAGGAGCATGAAGTGGTCTTCAAAAACATGTACAGCCTGAAAAGGTGTGAAAAATATGAAGAGCTTCAATAGGTGTGAAAAACAGGAGGAACATGAACCGGCGTTCAAAAATATGAAGAGCCTGAAAAGGTGTGAAAAATATGAAGTGCTTCAAAAGGTGTCAACAATATGAGGAGCATGAAACGGTCTGAAAAATAGGAGGAGCAAGAAGCGGTGTTGAAAAACAAGAAGAGACGGAAAAGGTGTGAAAAATATGAAGAGCTTCAAAAGGTTTCAAAAATATGAGGAGCTTGAAATGGTCTGAAAAATAGGACGAGCATGAAACGGTGTTCAAAAACATGAAGAGCATGAAAAGGTGTGAAAATTATGAAGAGCTTCAAAAGGTGTGAAAAACATGAGGAGAATGAAACGGTCTGAAAAATAGGAGGAGCATGAAGCAGTGTTCAAAACATGAAGAGCCTGAAAAAGTGTGAAAAATATGAAGATCTTCAAAAGTTTGAAAAATATGAAGACCCTGAAAAGGTGTCAAAAATGAGATGAGCATGAAACCGTCTGAAAAGTAGGAGGAGCATGAAGTGTTGTTCAAAAAGGTGAAGAGCCTGAAAAGGTGTGAAAAATATGAAGAGCTTCAAAAGGTGTGAAATACCTGAGGAGCATGAAACGGTCTGAAAAATAGGAGGAGCATGAAGTGTTGTTCAAAACATGAAGAGCCTGAAAAAGTGTGAAAAATATGAAGAGCTTCAAAAAATGTCAAAAATATGAGGAGCATGAAATGGTCTCAAATATAGGAGAATCATGCAGCGGTGTTTAAAACTATAAACAGCCTGAAAAAGTGTGAAAAACATGAAGAGCTTCAAAAGGTTTGAAAAATAGGAGGAGCATGAAGCGGTGCTCAAAAACATGAAGAGCCTGAAAAAGTGTGAAAAATATGAAGAGCTTATAAAATTGTCAAAAATATGAGGAGCATGAAGAGATGTTCAAAAACATGAAGAGGCTGATAAGGTGTGAAAAACATGAAGAGCTTCAAAAGGTTTGAAAAATAGGAGGAGCATGAAGCGGTGCTCAAAAACATGAAGAGCCTGAAAAAGTGTGAAAAATATGAAGAGCTTATAAAATTGTCAAAAATATGAGGAGCATGAAGAGATGTTCAAAAACATGAAGAGGCTGATAAGGTGTGAAAAACATGAAGAGCTTCAAAAGGTTTGAAAAATAGGAGGAGCATGAAGCGGTGTTCAAAAACATGAAGGGCCTGAAAACGTGTGAAAAATATGAAGAGCTTCAAAAGGAGTCAAAAATATGCGGAGCCTGAAACGATCTGAAAAATAGGAGGAGCATGAAGCGGTGTTGAAAAACATGAAGAGCCGGAAAAGGTGTGAAAAATAAGAGGAGCATGAAACGCTCTGAAATATAGGTGGATCATGAAGCGGTGTTGAAAAACATGAAGAGCCTGAAAAGGAGTGATAAATGTGAAGAGCTTCAAAAGGTGTCAAAAATATGAGGAGCATGAAACGGTCTGAAAAATAGGAGGAGCATGAAACGGTGATCAAAATCATGAAGAATCTGAAAACGTGTGAAAAATATGAAGAGCTTCAAACGGTGTGAAAAATATCAGGAGCATGAAACGGTCTGAAAAAGATGAGGAGCATGAAGTGGTCTTCAAAAACATGTACAGCCTGAAAAGGTGTGAAAAATATGAAGAGCTTCAAAAGGTGTGAAAAACAGGAGGAACATGAAAAGGTCTGAAAAATAGGAGTAGCATGAAGAGGTGTTCAAAAACATGAAGAGGCTGATAAGGTGTGAAAAACATGAAGAGCTTCAAAAAGTTTGAAAAATAGGAGGAGCATGAAGCGGTGTTAAAAAACATGAAGAGCCTAAAAAAGTGTGAAAAATATGAAGAGCTTATAAAATTGTCAAAAATATGAGGAGCATGAAACGGTCTGAAAAATAGCAGGAGCATGAAATGGTGATCAAAAACATGAAGAGCCTGAAAACGTGTGAAAAATATGAAGAGCTTATAAAATTGTCAAAAATATGAGGAGCATGAAGAGATGTTCAAAAACATGAAGAGGCTGATAAGGTGTGAAAAACATGAAGAGCTTCAAAAGGTTTGAAAAATAGGAGGAGCATGAAGCGGTGCTAAAAAACATGAAGAGCCTGAAAAAGTGTGAAAAATATGAAGAGCTTATAAAATTGTCAAAAATATGAGGAGCATGAAACCGTCTGAAAAATACGAGCAGCCTGAAACCGTCTGACAAATAGGAGGAGCATGAAGCGGTGTTCAAAAACATGAAGGGCCTGAAAACGTGTGAAAAATATGAAGAGCTTCAAAAGGAGTCAAAAATATGCGGAGCCTGAAATGATCTGAAAAATAGGAGGAGCATGAAGCGGAGTTGAAAAACATGAAGAGCCGGAAAAGGTGTGAAAAATGTGAAGAGCTTCAAAAGGTGTCAAAAATATGAGGAGCATGAAACGCTCTGAAATATAGGAGGATCATGAAGCGGTGTTGAAAAACATGAAGAGCCTGAAAAGGTGTGATAAATGTGAAGAGCTTCAAAAGGTGTCAAAAATATGAGGAGTATGAAACGGTCTGAAAAATAGGAGGAGCATGAAACGGTGATCAAAAACATGAAGAATCTGAAAACGTGTGAAAAATATGAAGAGCTTCAAACGGTGTGAAAATTATCAGGAGCATGAAACGGTCTGAGAAAGATGAGGAGCATGAAGTGGTCTTCAAAAACATGTACAGCCTGAAAAGGTGTGAAAAATATGAAGAGCTTCAATAGGTGTGAAAAACAGGAGGAACATGAACCGGCGTTCAAAAATATGAAGAGCCTGAAAAGGTGTGATAAATGTGAAGAGCTTCAAAAGGTTTCAAAAATATGAGGAGCTTGAAATGGTCTGAAAAATAGGACGAGCATGAAACGGTGTTCAAAAACATGAAGAGCATGAAAAGGTGTGGAAATTATGAAGAGCTTCAAAAGGTGTGAAAAACATGAGGAGAATGAAACGGTCTGAAAAATAGGAGGAGCATGAAGCAGTGTTCAAAACATGAAGAGCCTGAAAAAGTGTGAAAAATATGAAGATCTTCAAAAGTTTGAAAAATATGAAGACCCTGAAAAGGTGTCAAAAATGAGATGAGCATGAAACAGTCTGAAAAGTAGGAGGAGCATGAAGTGTTGTTCAAAAAGGTGAAGAGCCTGAAAAGGTGTGAAAAATATGAAGAGCTTCAAAAGGTGTGAAATACCTGAGGAGCATGAAACGGTCTGAAAAATAGGAGGAGCATGAAGTGTTGTTCAAAACATGAAGAGCCTGAAAAAGTGTGAAAAATATGAAGAGCTTCAAAAAATGTCAAAAATATGAGGAGCATGAAATGGGCTCAAATATAGGAGAATCATGCAGCGGTGTTTAAAACTATAAACAGCATGAAAAAGTGTGAAAAACATGAAGAGCTTCAAAAGGTTTGAAAAATAGGAGGAGCATGAAGCGGTGCTCAAAAACATGAAGAGCCTGAAAAAGTGTGAAAAATATGAAGAGCTTATAAAATTGTCAAAAATATGAGGAGCATGAAGAGATGTTCAAAAACATGAAGAGGCTGATAAGGTGTGAAAAACATGAAGAGCTTCAAAAGGTTTGAAAAATAGGAGGAGCATGAAGCGGTGTTCAAAAACATGAAGGGCCTGAAAACGTGTGAAAAATATGAAGAGCTTCAAAAGAAGTCAAAAATATGCGGAGCCTGAAACGATCTGAAAAATAGGAGGAGCATGAAGCGGTGTTGAAAAACATGAAGAGCCGGAAAAGGTGTGAAAAATAAGAGGAGCATGAAACGCTCTGAAATATAGGTGGATCATGAAGCGGTGTTGAAAAACATGAAGAGCCTGAAAAGGTCTGATAAATGTGAAGAGCTTCAAAAGGTGTCAAAAATATGAGGAGCATGAAACGGTCTGAAAAATAGGAGGAGCATGAAACGGTGATCAAAATCATGAAGAATCTGAAAACGTGTGAAAAATATGAAGAGCTTCAAACGGTGTGAAAAATATCAGGAGCATGAAACGGTCTGAAAAAGATGAGGAGCATGAAGTGGTCTTCAAAAACATGTACAGCCTGAAAAGTTGTGAAAAATATGAAGAGCTTCAAAAGGTGTGAAAAACAGGAAGAACATGAAAAGGTCTGAAAAATAGGAGTAGCATGAAGAGGTGTTCAAAAACATGAAGAGGCTGATAAGGTGTGAAAAACATGAAGAGCTTCAAAAAGTTTGAAAAATAGGAGGAGCATGAAGCGGTGTTAAAAAACATGAAGAGCCTAAAAAAGTGTGAAAAATATGAAGAGCTTATAAAATTGTCAAAAATATGAGGAGCATGAAACGGTCTGAAAAATAGCAGGAGCATGAAACGGTGATCAAAAACATGAAGAGCCTGAAAACGTGTGAAATATATGAAGAGCTTCAAACGGTGTGAAAAATATGAGGAGCATGAAACAGACTGAAAAAGATGAGGAGCATGAATTCGTGTTCAAAAACATGTGCAGCCTGAAAAGCTGTGAAAAATATGAAGAGATTCAAAAGGTGTGAAAAATAGGAGGAGGATGAAGCGGTTTTCAGAAACATGAAAAGCCTGAAAATGTGTGAAAAATATGAAGAGTTTCAAAAGGAGGCAAAAATATGCGGAGCCTGAAATGATCTGAAAATTAGGAGGAGCATGAAGCGGAGTTGAAAAACATGAAGAGCCGGAAAAGGTGTGAAAAATGTGAAGAGCTTCAAAAGGTGTCAAAAATATGAGGAGCATGAAACGCTCTGAAATATAGGAGGATCATGAAGCGGTGTTGAAAAACATGAAGAGCCTGAAAAGGTGTGATAAATGTGAAGAGCTTCAAAAGGTGTCAAAAATATGAGGAGTATGAAACGGTCTGAAAAATAGGAGGAGCATGAAACGGTGATCAAAAACATGAAGAATCTGAAAACGTGTGAAAAATATGAAGAGCTTCAAACGGTGTGAAAATTATCAGGAGCATGAAACGGTCTGAGAAAGATGAGGAGCATGAAGTGGTCTTCAAAAACATGTACAGCCTGAAAAGGTGTGAAAAATATGAAGAGCTTCAATAGGTGTGAAAAACAGGAGGAACATGAACCGGCGTTCAAAAATATGAAGAGCCTGAAAAGGTGTGAAAAATATGAAGTGCTTCAAAAGGTGTCAACAATATGAGGAGCATGAAACGGTCTGAAAAATAGGAGGAGCAAGAAGCGGTGTTGAAAAACAAGAAGAGACGGAAAAGGTGTGAAAAATATGAAGAGCTTCAAAAGGTTTCAAAAATATGAGGAGCTTGAAATGGTCTGAAAAATAGGACGAGCATGAAACGGTGTTCAAAAACATGAAGAGCATGAAAAGGTGTGAAAATTATGAAGAGCTTCAAAAGGTGTGAAAAACATGAGGAGAATGAAACGGTCTGAAAAATAGGAGGAGCATGAAGCAGTGTTCAAAACATGAAGAGCCTGAAAAAGTGTGAAAAATATGAAGATCTTCAAAAGTTTGAAAAATATGAAGACCCTGAAAAGGTGTCAAAAATGAGATGAGCATGAAACCGTCTGAAAAGTAGGAGGAGCATGAAGTGTTGTTCAAAAAGGTGAAGAGCCTGAAAAGGTGTGAAAAATATGAAGAGCTTCAAAAGGTGTGAAATACCTGAGGAGCATGAAACGGTCTGAAAAATAGGAGGAGCATGAAGTGTTGTTCAAAACATGAAGAGCCTGAAAAAGTGTGAAAAATATGAAGAGCTTCAAAAAATGTCAAAAATATGAGGAGCATGAAATGGTCTCAAATATAGGAGAATCATGCAGCGGTGTTTAAAACTATAAACAGCCTGAAAAAGTGTGAAAAACATGAAGAGCTTCAAAAGGTTTGAAAAATAGGAGGAGCATGAAGCGGTGCTCAAAAACATGAAGAGCCTGAAAAGTGTGAAAAAAATGAAGAGCTTATAAAATTGTCAAAAATATGAGGAGCATGAAGAGATGTTCAAAAACATGAAGAGGCTGATAAGGTGTGAAAAACATGAAGAGCTTCAAAAGGTTTGAAAAATAGGAGGAGCATGAAGCGGTGCTCAAAAACATGAAGAGCCTGAAAAAGTGTGAAAAAAATGAAGAGCTTACAAAATTGTCAAAAATATGAGGAGCATGAAGAGATGTTCAAAAACATGAAGAGGCTGATAAGGTGTGAAAAACATGAAGAGCTTCAAAAGGTTTGAAAAATAGGAGGAGCATGAAGCGGTGTTCAAAACATGAAGGGCCTGAAAACGTGTGAAAAATATGAAGAGCTTCAAAAGGAGTCAAAAATATGCGGAGCCTGAAACGATCTGAAAAATAGGAGGAGCATGAAGCGGTGTTGAAAAACATGAAGAGCCTGAAAAGGTGTGATAAATGTGAAGAGCTTCAAAAGGTGTCAAAAATATGAGGAGCATGAAACGCTCTGAAATATAGGTGGATCATGAAGCGGTGTTGAAAAACATGAAGAGCCTGAAAAGGTGTGATAAATGTGAAGAGCTTCAAAAGGTGTCAAAAATATGAGGAGCATGAAACGGTCTGAAAAATAGGAGGAGCATGAAACGGTGATCAAAATCATGAAGAATCTGAAAACGTGTGAAAAATATGAACAGCTTCAAACGGTCTGAAAAATAGGAGGAGCATGAAGTGGTGTTGAAAAACATGAAGAGCCTGAAAACGTGTGAAAAATATGAAGAGCTTCAAAAGGTTTGAAAAATATGAAGAGCTTCAAAACGTGTCAAAAAGGAGATCTGCATGAAACGGTCTGAAAAATAGGAGGAGCATGAAGTGGTGTTGAAAAAAATAAATAGCCTGAAAAGGTGTGAAAAATATGAAGAGCTTCAAAAGGTGTCAAAAATATGAGGAGCATGAAACGGTTTGAAAAATAGGACGAGCATGAAGCGATGTTCAAAAACATGAAGAGCCTGAAAAGGTGTGAAAATTATGAAGAGCTTCAAAATATGTCAAAAATATGACGAGCATGAAACCCTGTTAAAAATAGGAGGAGGATGAAGCGGTGTTCAAAAACATGAAGAGCCTGAAAAGGTGTGCAAAATATGAAGAGCTTCAAAAGGTGTGAAATACATGAGGAGCATGAAACGGTGTTCAAAAACATGCAGAGACTGAAAAGGTGTGAAAAATATGAAGAGCTTCAAAAAGTGTCAAAAATTAGATTAGCATGAAAGGGTCTGAAAAATAGGAGGAGCCTGAAGTGGTGTTGAAAAACATGAAGAACCTGAAAATGTGTGAAAAATATGAAGAGCTTCAAAAATATGAAAATTATGAAGAGCTTCAAAAGTTGTAAAAAATATGAAGAGCTTCAAAAGATGTCAAAAATGAGATGGGCATGAAACGGTCTGAAAAAAAGGAGCATGAAATGGTGTTGAAAATCATGAAGAGCCTGAAAAGGTGTGAAAAATATGCAGAGCTTCAAAAAGTGTCAAAAATATGAGGAGCATGAAACGGTCTGCAAAATACGAGGAGCATGAAGTGGTGTTGAAAACCATGAAGAGCCTGAAAAGGTGTGAAAAATATGAAGAGCTTCAAAATGTGTCAAAAATATGAGGTGCATGAATCGGTCTGAAAAATAGGAGGTTCATGAAGCGGTGTTGAAAAACATGAAGAGCCTGAAAAGGTGTGAAAAATATGAAGAGCTTCAAAAGGTGTCAAAAATGAGATGAGCATGAAACGGTGTGAAAAATAGGAGGAGCATGAAGTGGTGTTGAAAAAAAAGAAGAGACTGAAAAGGTGTGAAAAATATGAAGAGCATCAAAAGGTGTCAAAAATATGAGGAGCATGAAACGGTCTCAAAAATAGGAGGAGCATGAAGCGGTTTTCAAAAACATGAAGAGCCTGAAAAGTTGTGAAAAATATGAAAAGCTTCAAAAGGTGTCAAAAATGAGATGAGCATGAAACGGTTTGAAAAATAGGAGGACCATGAAGTGGTGTTGAAAAAAAAGAAGAGACTGAAAAGATGTGAAAAATATGAGGATCATGAAAATGTGTCAAAAATATGAGGAGCATGAAAAGGTCTGCAAAAAGGAGGAGCATGAAGTGGTGTTGAAAAACTTGAAGAGCCTGAAAAGGTGTGAAAAATATGAAAAGCTTCAAAATCTGTCAAAAATATGAGGAGCATGAAACGGTCTGAAAAATAGGAGGCGCATGAAGCGGTGTTCAAAAACATGACGAGCCTGAATAGGTGTGAAAAATATGAAGAGCTTCAAAAGGTGTCAAAAATATGAGGAGAATGAAACGTTCTGAAAAATAGGAGGAGCATGAAGCTGTGTTGAAAACATGAAGAGCCTGAAAACGTGTGAAAAATAAGAAGAGCTTCTAAAGGTGTCATAAATATGAGGAGCATGAAACGGTCTGAAAAATAGGAGCAGCATGAGGTGTTGTTGAAAAACATGAAGAGCCTGAAAAGGTGTGAAAAATATGAGGAGCTTTAAAAGGTGTCAAAAATATGAGGATCATGAAACGGTCTGAAAAATAGGAGAAGCATGAAATGGTGATCAAAAACATGAAGAGCCTGAAAAGGTGTGAAAAATATGAAGAGCTTCAAAAGGCGTGAAATACATGACGAGCATGTAACGGGCTGAAAAATAGGAGAACCATGAAGTGGTGTGCAAAAACATGAAGAGCCTGAAAAGGTGTGAAAAATATGAAGAGCTTCAAACGGTGTCAAAAATATGAGGAGCATGAAACGGTCTGAAAATAGGACGAGCACAAGCGATGTTCAAAAACATGCACAGCATGAAAAGGTGTGAAAAATATGAAGAGCTTCAAAAGGTGTGAAAAATATGAAGAGCTTCAAAAGGTGTCAAAAATTAGATTAGCATGAGAGGGTCTGAAAAATAGGAGGAGCATGAAGTGGTGTTGAAAAACATGAAGAGCCTGAAAAGGTGTGAATTATATGAATAGCTTCAAAAGGTGTGAAAAGTATGAAGAGCTTCAAAATGTGTCAAAAATATGACGAGAATGAAACCCTCTTAAAAATAGGAGGAGGATGAAGCGGTGTTCAACAACATGAAGAGCCTGAAAAGGTGTGCAAAATATGAAGAGCTTCAAAAGGTGTGAAATACATGAGGAGCATGAAACGGTGTTCAAAAACATGCAGAGTCTGAAAAGGTGTGAAAAATATGAAGAGCCTCAAAACGTGTCAAAAATATGAGAAGTATGAAACGGTATGATAAATAGCAGGAGCATGAAGCGGTGTTGAAAAACAGGAAGAGTCTGAAATCGTGTGAAAAATATGAAGATCTTCAAATTATGAAAAGTATGAAGAGCTTCAAAAGGTGTGAAAACTATGAGGAACTTGATACGGTCTGAAAAATAGGAGGAGCATGAAGCGGAGTTGAAAAACATGAAGAGCCTGAGAAGGTGTGAAAAATATGAAGAGCTTCAAAACGTGTCAAAAATATGAGGAGCATGAAACGGTCTGAAAAATAGGAGGATTATGAAACGGTGTTGAAAAACATGAAGAGCCTGAAAAGGTGTGATAAATGTGAAGAGCTTCAAAAGGTGTCAAAAATATGAGGAGCATGAAACGGTCTGAAAAATAGTAGGAGCATGAAACGGTGATCAAAAACATGAAGAGCCTGAAAAGGTGTGAAAATTATGAAGAGCTTCAAAATATGTCAAAAATATGACGAGCATGAAACCCTGTTAAAAATAGGAGGAGGATGAAGCGGTGTTCAAAAACATGAAGAGCCTGAAAAGGTGTGCAAAATATGAAGAGCTTCAAAAGGTGTGAAATACATGAGGAGCATGAAACGGTGTTCAAAAACATGCAGAGACTGAAAAGGTGTGAAAAATATGAAGAGCTTCAAAAAGTGTCAAAAATTAGATTAGCATGAAAGGATCTGAAAAATAGGAGGAGCCTGAAGTGGTGTTGAAAAACATGAAGAACCTGAAAATGTGTGAAAAATATGAAGAGCTTCAAAAATATGAAAATTATGAAGAGCTTCAAAAGGTGTAAAAAATATGAAGAGCTTCAAAAGATGTCAAAAATGAGATGAGCATGAAACGGTCTGAAAAAAAGGAGCATGAAATGGTGTTGAAAATCATGAAGAGCCTGAAAAGGTGTGAAAAATATGCAGAGCTTCAAAAGGTGTCAAAAATATGAGGAGCATGAAACGGTCTGCAAAATACGAGGAGCATGAAGTGGTGTTGAAAACCATGAAGAGCCTGAAAAGGTGTGAAAAATATGAAGAGCTTCAAAATGTGTCAAAATATGAGGTGCATGAATCGGTCCGAAAAATAGGAGGTTCATGAAGCGGTGTTGAAAAACATGAAGAGCCTGAAAAGGTGTGAAAAATATGAAGAGCTTCAAAAGGTGTCAAAAATGAGATGAGCATGAAACGGTGTGAAAAATAGGAGGAGCATGAAGTGGTGTTGAAAAAAAAGAAGAGACTGAAAAGGTGTGAAAAATATGAAGAGCATCAAAAGGTGTCAAAAATATGAGGAGCATGAAACGGTCTCAAAAATAGGAGGAGCATGAAGCGGTTTTCAAAAACATGAAGAGCCTGAAAAGTTGTGAAAAATATGAAAAGCTTCAAAAGGTGTCAAAAATGAGATGAGCATGAAACGGTTTGAAAAATAGGAGGACCATGAAGTGGTGTTGAAAAAAAAGAAGAGACTGAAAAGGTGTGAAAAATATGAGGATCATGAAAATGTGTCAAAAATATGAGGAGCATGAAAAGGTCTGCAAAAAGGAGGAGCATGAAGTGGTGTTGAAAAACTTGAAGAGCCTGAAAAGGTGTGAAAAATATGAAAAGCTTCAAAATCTGTCAAAAATATGAGGAGCATGAAACGGTCTGAAAAATAGGAGGCGCATGAAGCAGTGTTCAAAAACATGACGAGCCTGAATAGGTGTGAAAAATATGAAGAGCTTCAAAAGGTGTCAAAAATATGAGGAGAATGAAACGTTCTGAAAAATAGGAGGAGCATGAAGCTGTGTTGAAAACATGAAGAGCCTGAAAACGTGTGAAAAATAAGAAGAGCTTCTAAAGGTGTCATAAATATGAGGAGCATGAAACGGTCTGAAAAATAGGAGCAGCATGAGGTGTTGTTGAAAAACATGAAGAGCCTGAAAAGGTGTGAAAAATATGAGGAGCTTTAAAAGGTGTCAAAAATATGAGGATCATGAAACGGTCTGAAAAATAGGAGAAGCATGAAATGGTGATCAAAAACATGAAGAGCCTGAAAAGGTGTGAAAAATATGAAGAGCTTCAAAAGGCGTGAAATACATGACGAGCATGTAACGGGCTGAAAAATAGGAGAACCATGAAGTGGTGTGCAAAAACATGAAGAGCCTGAAAAGGTGTGAAAAATATGAAGAGCTTCAAAAGGTGTCAAAAATATGAGGAGCATGAAACGGTCTGAAAATAGGACGAGCACAAGCGATGTTCAAAAACATGCACAGCATGAAAAGGTGTGAAAAATATGAAGAGCTTCAAAAGGTGTGAAAAATATGAAGAGCTTCAAAAGGTGTCAAAAATTAGATTAGCATGAGAGGGTCTGAAAAATAGGAGGAGCATGAAGTGATGTTGAAAAACATGAAGAGCCTGAAAAGGTGTGAATTATATGAATAGCTTCAAAAGGTGTGAAAAGTAAGAAGAGCTTCAAAATGTGTCAAAAATATGACGAGAATGAAACCCTCTTAAAAATAGGAGGAGGATGAAGCGGTGTTCAACAACATGAAGAGCCTGAAAAGGAGTGCAAAATATGAAGAGCTTCAAAAGGTGTGAAATACATGAGGAGCATGAAACGGTGTTCAAAAACATGCAGAGTCTGAAAAGGTGTGAAAAATATGAAGAGCCTCAAAACGTGTCAAAAATATGAGAAGTATGAAACGGTATGATAAATAGCAGGAGCATGAAGCGGTGTTGAAAAACAGGAAGAGTCTGAAATCGTGTGAAAAATATGAAGATCTTCAAATTATGAAAAGTATGAAGAGCTTCAAAAGGTGTGAAAACTATGAGGAACTTGATACGGTCTGAAAAATAGGAGGAGCATGAAGCGGAGTTGAAAAACTTGAAGAGCCTGAGAAGGTGTGAAAAATATGAAGAGCTTCAAAACGTGTCAAAAATATGAGGAGCATGAAACGGTCTGAAAAATAGGAGGATTATGAAACGGTGTTGAAAAACATGAAGAGCCTGAAAAGGTGTGATAAATGTGAAGAGCTTCAAAAGGTGTCAAATATATGAGGAGCATGAAACGCTATGAAATATAGGTGGATCATGAAGCGGTGTTGAAAAACATGAAGAGCCTGAAAAGGTGTGATAAATGTGAAGAGCTTCAAAAGGTGTCAAAAATATGAGGAGCATGAAACGGTCTGAAAAATAGGAGGATTATGAAACGGTGTTGAAAAACATGAAGAGCCTGAAAAGGTGTGAAAAATATGAAGAGCTTCAAAAGGTGTGAAATAGATGAGGCGCATGAAACTCTCTGAAAATTAGGAGGAGCAAGAAGCAGTGTTGAAAAACATGAAGAGCCTGAAAAGGTGTGAAAAATATGAAGACCTTCAAAAGGTGTGAAATACATGAGGCGCATGAAACTCTCTGAAAATTAGGAGGAGCAAGAAGCAGTGTTCAAAAACATGAAGAGCCTGAAAACTTGTGAAAAATATGAAGAGCTTCAAAAGGGGTCAAAAATATGAAGAACATGAAACCGTCTGAAAAATAGGAGGAGCATGAGGTGGTGTTGAAAAACATGAAGAGCCTGAAAACGTGTGAAAAATATGAAGAGCTTTAAAAGGTGTGAAAAATATGAACAGCTTCAAAAGGTGTGAAATATATGAAGAGCTTCAAAATGTGTCAAAAATATGAGGAGCATGAAACGGTCTGAAAAATAGGAGGAGCATGAAGCGGTGTTGAAAAACATGAAGAGCCTGAAAACTTGTGAAAAATATGAAGAGCTTCAAAAGGGGTCAAAAATATGAAGAACATGAAACCGTCTGAAAAATAGGAGGAGCATGAGGTGGTGTTGAAAAACATGAAGAGCCTGAAAACGTGTGAAAAATATGAAGAGCTTCAAAATGTGTCAAAAATATGAGGAGCATGAAACGGTCTGAAAAATAGGAGGAGCATGAACCAGTGTTGAAAAAACATGAAGAGCCTGCAAAGGTGTGAAAAATATGAAGAGTTTCAGAAATGTGAAAATTATGAAGAGCTTCAAAAGGTGTGAAATATATGAAGAGCATGAAACGGTCTGAAAAATAGGAGGAGCATGAAACGGTTTTCAAATACATGAAGAGCCTGAAAGGTGTGAAAAACATGAAGAGCTTCAAAAGGTGTCAAAAATATGAAGAGCATGAAACGGTTTGAAAAATAGGACGAGCATGAAGCGGTGTTCAAAAACATGAAGAGCCTGAAAAGGTGTGAAAAATATGAAGAGCTTCAAAAGGCGTGAAAAATATGAAGAGCTTCAAAAGGTGTCAAAAATTAGATTAGCATGAGAGGGTCTGAAAAATAGGAGGAGCATGAAGTGGTGTTGAAAAACATGAAGAGCCTGAAAAGGTGTGAATTATATGAATAGCTTCAAAAGGTGTGAAAAGTATGAAGAGCTTCAAAATGTGTCAAAAATATGACGAGAATGAAACCCTCTTAAAAATAGGAGGAGGATGAAGCGGTGTTCAACAACATGAAGAGCCTGAAAAGGTGTGCAAAATATGAAGAGCTTCAAAAGGTGTGAAATACATGAGGAGCATGAAACGGTGTTCAAAAACATGCAGAGTCTGAAAAGGTGTGAAAAATATGAAGAGCCTCAAAACGTGTCAAAAATATGAGAAGTATGAAACGGTATGATAAATAGCAGGAGCATGAAGCGGTGTTGAAAAACAGGAAGAGTCTGAAATCGTGTGAAAAATATGAAGATCTTCAAATTATGAAAAGTATGAAGAGCTTCAAAAGGTGTGAAAACTATGAGGAACTTGATACGGTCTGAAAAATAGGAGGAGCATGAAGCGGAGTTGAAAAACATGAAGAGCCTGAGAAGGTGTGAAAAATATGAAGAGCTTCAAAACGTGTCAAAAATATGAGGAGCATGAAACGGTCTGAAAAATAGGAGGATTATGAAACGGTGTTGAAAAACATGAAGAGCCTGAAAAGGTGTGATAAATGTGAAGAGCTTCAAAAGGTGTCAAAAATATGAGGAGCATGAAACGCTATGAAATATAGGTGGATCATGAAGCGGTGTTGAAAAACATGAAGAGCCTGAAAAGGTGTGATAAATGTGAAGAGCTTCAAAAGGTGTCAAAAATATGAGGAGCATGAAACGGTCTGAAAAATAGGAGGAGCATGAAACAGTGATCAAAATCATGAAGACGTGTGAAAAATATGAACAGCTTCAAACGGTCTGAAAAATAGGAGGAGCATGAAGTGGTGTTGAAAAACATGAAGAGCCTGAAAACGTGTGAAAAATATGAAGAGCTTCAAAAGGTTTGAAAAATATGAAGAGCTTCAAAAGGTGTCAAAAAGGAGATCTGCATGAAACGGTCTGAAAAATAGGAGGAGCATGAAGTGGTGTTGAAAAAAATAAATAGCCTGAAAAGGTGTGAAAAATATGAAGAGCTTCAAAAGGTGTCAAAAATATGAGGAGCATGAAACGGTTTGAAAAATAGGACGAGCATGAAGCGATGTTCAAAAACATGAAGAGCCTGAAAAGGTGTGAAAATTATGAAGAGCTTCAAAATATGTCAAAAATATGACGAGCATGAAACCCTGTTAAAAATAGGAGGAGGATGAAGCGGTGTTCAAAAACATGAAGAGCCTGAAAAGGTGTGCAAAATATGAAGAGCTTCAAAAGGTGAGAAATACATGAGGAGCATGAAACGGTGTTCAAAAACATGCAGAGACTGAAAAGGTGTGAAAAATATGAAGAGCTTCAAAAAGTGTCAAAAATTAGATTAGCATGAAAGGGTCTGAAAAATAGGAGGAGCCTGAAGTGGTGTTGAAAAACATGAAGAACCTGAAAATGTGTGAAAAATATGAAGAGCTTCAAAAATATGAAAATTATGAAGAGCTTCAAAAGGTGTAAAAAATATGAAGAGCTTCAAAAGATGTCAAAAATGAGATGAGCATGAAACGGTCTGAAAAAAAGGAGCATGAAATGGTGTTGAAAATCATGAAGAGCCTGAAAAGGTGTGAAAAATATGCAGAGCTTCAAAAGGTGTCAAAAATATGAGGAGCATGAAACGGTCTGAAAAATACGAGGAGCATGAAGTGGTGTTGAAAACCATGAAGAGCCTGAAAAGGTGTGAAAAATATGAAGAGCTTCAAAATGTGTCAAAAATATGAGGTGCATGAATCGGTCCGAAAAATAGGAGGTTCATGAAGCGGTGTTGAAAAACATGAAGAGCCTGAAAAGGTATGAAAAATATGAAGAGCTTCAAAAGGTGTCAAAAATGAGATGAGCATGAAACGGTGTGAAAAATAGGAGGAGCATGAAGTGGTGTTGAAAAAAAAGAAGAGACTGAAAAGGTGTGAAAAATATGAAGAGCATCAAAAGGTGTCAAAAATATGAGGAGCATGAAACGGTCTCAAAAATAGGAGGAGCATGAAGCGGTTTTCAAAAACATGAAGAGCCTGAAAAGTTGTGAAAAATATGAAAAGCTTCAAAAGGTGTCAAAAATGAGATGAGCATGAAACGGTTTGAAAAATAGGAGGACCATGAAGTGGTGTTGAAAAAAAAGAAGAGACTGAAAAGGTGTGAAAAATATGAGGATCATGAAAATGTGTCAAAAATATGAGGAGCATGAAAAGGTCTGCAAAAAGGAGGAGCATGAAGTGGTGTCGAAAAACTTGAAGAGCCTGAAAAGGTGTGAAAAATATGAAAAGCTTCAAAATCTGTCAAAAATATGAGGAGTATGAAACGGTCTGAAAAATAGGAGGCGCATGAAGCGGTGTTCAAAAACATGACGAGCCTGAATAGGTGTGAAAAATATGAAGAGCTTCAAAAGGTGTCAAAAATATGAGGAGAATGAAACGTTCTGAAAAATAGGAGGAGCATGAAGCTGTGTTGAAAACATGAAGAGCCTGAAAACGTGTGAAAAATAAGAAGAGCTTCTAAAGGTGTCATAAATATGAGGAGCATGAAACGGTCTGAAAAATAGGAGCAGCATGAGGTGTTGTTGAAAAACATGAAGAGCCTGAAAAGGTGTGAAAAATATGAGGAGCTTTAAAAGGTGTCAAAAATATGAGGATCATGAAACGGTCTGAAAAATAGGAGAAGCATGAAATGGTGATCAAAAACATGAAGAGCCTGAAAAGGTGTGAAAAATATGAAGAGCTTCAAAAGGCGTGAAATACATGACGAGCATGTAACGGGCTGAAAAATAGGAGAACCATGAAGTGGTGTGCAAAAACATGAAGAGCCTGAAAAGGTGTGAAAAATATGAAGAGCTTCAAACGGTGTCAAAAATATGAGGAGCATGAAACGGTCTGAAAAATAGGAGGAGCATGAAGCAGTGTTGAAAAAACATGAAGAGCCTGCAAAGGTGTGAAAAATATGAAGAGTTTCAGAAATGTGAAAATTATGAAGAGCTTCAAAAGGTGTGAAATATATGAAGAGCATGAAACGGTCTGAAAAATAGGAGGAGCATGAAACGGTTTTCAAATACATGAAGAGCCTGAAAGGTGTGAAAAACATGAAGAGCTTCAAAAGGTGTCAAAAATATGAAGAGCATGAAACGGTTTGAAAAATAGGACGAGCATGAAGCGGTGTTCAAAAACATGAAGAGCCTGAAAAGGTGTGAAAAATATGAAGAGCTTCAAAAGGCGTGAAATACATGACGAGCATGTAACGGGCTGAAAAATAGGAGAACCATGAAGTGGTGTGCAAAAACATGAAGAGCCTGAAAAGGTGTGAAAAATATGAAGAGCTTCAAAAGGTGTCAAAAATATGAGGAGCATGAAACGGTCTGAAAATAGGACGAGCACAAGCGATGTTCAAAAACATGCACAGCATGAAAAGGTGTGAAAAATATGAAGAGCTTCAAAAGGTGTGAAAAATATGAAGAGCTTCAAAAGGTGTCAAAAATTAGATTAGCATGAGAGGGTCTGAAAAATAGGAGGAGCATGAAGTGGTGTTGAAAAACATGAAGAGCCTGAAAAGGTGTGAATTATATGAATAGCTTCAAAAGGTGTGAAAAGTATGAAGAGCTTCAAAATGTGTCAAAAATATGACGAGAATGAAACCCTCTTAAAAATAGGAGGAGGATGAAGCGGTGTTCAACAACATGAAGAGCCTGAAAAGGTGTGCAAAATATGAAGAGCTTCAAAAGGTGTGAAATACATGAGGAGCATGAAACGGTGTTCAAAAACATGCAGAGTCTGAAAAGGTGTGAAAAATATGAAGAGCCTCAAAACGTGTCAAAAATATGAGAAGTATGAAACGGTATGATAAATAGCAGGAGCATGAAGCGGTGTTGAAAAACAGGAAGAGTCTGAAATCGTGTGAAAAATATGAAGATCTTCAAATTATGAAAAGTATGAAGAGCTTCAAAAGGTGTGAAAACTATGAGGAACTTGATACGGTCTGAAAAATAGGAGGAGCATGAAGCGGAGTTGAAAAACATGAAGAGCCTGAGAAGGTGTGAAAAATATGAAGAGCTTCAAAACGTGTCAAAAATATGAGGAGC
Organism: Dama dama; assembly: GCF_033118175.1. Taxonomy (NCBI): domain Eukaryota; kingdom Metazoa; phylum Chordata; class Mammalia; order Artiodactyla; family Cervidae; genus Dama; species Dama dama. The sequence goes on along the minus strand of NW_026870921.1, from coordinate 624,041 downwards.
ATGAAACGGTCTGAAAAATAGGAGGATTATGAAACGGTGTTGAAAAACATGAAGAGCCTGAAAAGGTGTGATAAATGTGAAGAGCTTCAAAAGGTGTCAAAAATATGAGGAGCATGAAACGCTATGAAATATAGGTGGATCATGAAGCGGTGTTGAAAAACATGAAGAGCCTGAAAAGGTGTGATAAATGTGAAGAGCTTCAAAAGGTGTCAAAAATATGAGGAGCATGAAACGGTCTGAAAAATAGGAGGATTATGAAACGGTGTTGAAAAACATGAAGAGCCTGAAAAGGTGTGAAAAATATGAAGAGCTTCAAAAGGTGTGAAATAGATGAGGCGCATGAAACTCTCTGAAAATTAGGAGGAGCAAGAAGCAGTGTTGAAAAACATGAAGAGCCTGAAAAGGTGTGAAAAATATGAAGACCTTCAAAAGGTGTGAAATACATGAGGCGCATGAAACTCTCTGAAAATTAGGAGGAGCAAGAAGCAGTGTTCAAAAACATGAAGAGCCTGAAAACTTGTGAAAAATATGAAGAGCTTCAAAAGGGGTCAAAAATATGAAGAACATGAAACCGTCTGAAAAATAGGAGGAGCATGAGGTGGTGTTGAAAAACATGAAGAGCCTGAAAACGTGTGAAAAATATGAAGAGCTTTAAAAGGTGTGAAAAATATGAACAGCTTCAAAAGGTGTGAAATATATGAAGAGCTTCAAAATGTGTCAAAAATATGAGGAGCATGAAACGGTCTGAAAAATAGGAGGAGCATGAAGCGGTGTTGAAAAACATGAAGAGCCTGAAAACTTGTGAAAAATATGAAGAGCTTCAAAAGGGGTCAAAAATATGAAGAACATGAAACCGTCTGAAAAATAGGAGGAGCATGAGGTGGTGTTGAAAAACATGAAGAGCCTGAAAACGTGTGAAAAATATGAAGAGCTTCAAAATGTGTCAAAAATATGAGGAGCATGAAACGGTCTGAAAAATAGGAGGAGCATGAAGCAGTGTTGAAAAAACATGAAGAGCCTGCAAAGGTGTGAAAAATATGAAGAGTTTCAGAAATGTGAAAATTATGAAGAGCTTCAAAAGGTGTGAAATATATGAAGAGCATGAAACGGTCTGAAAAATAGGAGGAGCATGAAACGGTTTTCAAATAAATGAAGAGCCTGAAAGGTGTGAAAAACATGAAGAGCTTCAAAAGGTGTCAAAAATATGAAGAGCATGAAACGGTTTGAAAAATAGGACGAGCATGAAGCGGTGTTCAAAAACATGAAGAGCCTGAAAAGGTGTGAAAATTATGAAGAGCTTCAAAATATGTCAAATATATGACGAGCATGAAACCCTCTTAAAAATAGGAGGAGGATGAAGCGCTGTTCAAAAACATGAAGAGCCTGAAAACGTGTGCAAAATATGAAGAGCTTCAAAAGGTGTGAAATACATGAGGAGCATGAAACGGTGTTCAAAACATGCAGAGACTGAAAAGGTTTGAAAAATATGAAGAGCTTCAAAAAGTGTCAAAAATTAGATTAGCATGAAAAGGTCTGAAAAATAGGAGGAGCCTGAAGTGGTGTTGAAAAACATGAAGAACCTGAAAACGTGTGAAAAATATGAAGAGCTTTAAAAGGTGTGAAAAATATGAACAGCTTCAAAAGGTGTGAAATATATGAAGAGCTTCAAAATGTGTCAAAAATATGAGGAGCATGAAACGGTCTGAAAAATAGGAGGAACATGAAGCTGTGTTGAAAAACATGAAGAGCCTGAAAATGTGTGAAAAATATGAAGACCTTCAAAAGGTGTGAAACATATGAAGAGCTTCAAAAGGTGTAAAAAATATGAAGAGATTCAAAAGATGTCAAAAATGAGATGAGCATGAAACGGTCTGAAAAATAGGAGCATGAAGTGGTGTTGAAAATCATGAAGAGCATGAAAAGGTGTGAAAAATATGCAGAGCTTCAAAAGGTGTCAAAAATATGAGGAGCATGAAACGGTCTGAAAAATACGAGGAGCATGAAGTGGTGTTGAAAACCATGAAGAGCCTGAAAAGGTGTGAAAAATATGAAGAGCTTCAAAATGTGTGAAAAATATGAGGTGCATGAATCGGTCCGAAAAATAGGAGGTTCATGAAGCGGTGTTGAAAAACATGAAGAGCCTGAAAAGGTGTGAAAAATATGAAGAGCTTCAAAAGGTGTCAAAAATATGAGGAGCATGAAACGGTCTGAAAATAGGACGAGCACAAGCGATGTTCAAAAACATGCACAGCCGGAAAAGGTGTGAAAAATATGAAGAGCTTCAAAAGGGGTCAAAAATATGAAGAACATGAAACCGTCTGAAAAATAGGAGGAGCATGAGGTGGTGTTGAAAACATGAAGAGCCTGAAAACGTGGAAAAATATGAAGAGCTTTAAAAGGTGTGAAAAATATGAACAGCTTCAAAAGGTGTGAAATATATGAAGAGCTTCAAAATGTGTCAAAAATATGAGGAGCATGAAACAGTCTGAAAATTAGGAGGAGCATGAAGCGGTGTTGAAAAACATGAAGAGCCTGAAAAGGTGTGAAAAATATGAAGAGCTTCAGAAATGTGAAAATTATGAAGAGCTTCAAAAGATGTGAAATAGATGAAGAGCATGAAACGGTCTGAAAAATAGGAGGAGCATGAAACGTTGTTCAAATACATGAAGAGCCTGAAAATGTGTGAATAAAATGAAGAGCTTCAAAACGTGTCAAAAATATGAGGAGCAGGAAACGGTCTGAAAAATAGGAGGAGCATGAAGCGATGTTCAAAAACATGAAGAGACTGAAAAGTTGTGAAAAATATGAAAAGCTTCAAAAGGTGTCAAAATTGAAATGAGCATGAAACGGTCTGAAAAATAGAGGTGCATGAAGCGGTGTTGAAAAACATGAAGAGCCTGAAAAGGTGTGAAAAATATGAAGAGCTTCAAAATGTGTGAAATACATGAGAAGCATGAAACGGATGAAAAATAGGAGAAGCATGAAGTGGTGTGGAAAAACATGAAGAGACTGCAAAGGTGTGAAAAATATGAAGAGCTTCAAAAGGTGTGAAATACATGAGGAGCATGAAACTCTCTAAAAAATAGGAGGAGCATGAAGTGCTGTTCAAAAACATGAAGAGCCTGAAAAGGTGAGAAAAATATGAAGAGCTTCAAAAGGTGTGAAAAATATGAGGAGCATGATACGGTCGAAAAAATAGGAGGAGCATGAAGCGGAGTTCAAAAACATGAAGAGCCTGAAAAGGTGTGAAAAATATGAAGAGCCTCAAAACGTGTCAAAATATGAGGAGTATGAAACGGTATGATAAATTGAAGGAGCATGAAGCGGTGTTGAAAAACATGAAGAGTCTGAAATTGTGTGAAAAATATGAAGAGCTTCAAAAATGTGAAAAATATGAAGAGCTTCAAAAGGTGTGAAATAAATGAGGAGCATGAAATGGGCTGAAAAATAGGAGAAGCATGAAGTGGTGTTTAAAAATATGAAGAGCTTGAAAAGGTGTGAAAAATATGAAGACCTTCAAAAGGTGTTAAAAATGAGATGAGCATGAAACGGTCTGAAAAATAGGAGGATCATGAAACGGTGTTGAAAAACATGAAGAGCCTGTAAAGATGTGAAAAATATGAAGAGCTTCAAAAGGTGTCAAAAATATGAGGAGCATGAAACGTTCTGAAATATAGGAGGAGCATCAACCTGTGTTCAAAAACATGAAGAGCCTGAAAAGGTGTGAAAAATATGAAAAGCTTCAAAAGGTGTCAAAAATGAGATGAGCATGAACCCGTCTGAAAAATAGGAGGAGCATGAAGCGGTGTTGAAAGACATGAAGAGCCTGAAAAGGTGTGAGAAATATGAAGAGCTTCAAAATGTGTCAAAAATATGAGGAGCATGAAACGGTCTGCAAAAATGTAGGAGCATGAAGTGATGTTGAAAAACTTGAAGAGCATGAAAAGGTGTGAAAAATATGAAGAGGTTCAAAGTTGTGAAATACATGAGGATCATGAAACGGTGTGAAAAATTGGAGGAGCATGAAGCAGAGTTCGAAAACATGAAGAGCCTGAAAAGGTTTGAAAAATATGAAGAGCTCAAACAGTGTCAAAAATATGAGGAGCATGAAACGATCTGAAAAATATGAGGAGCATGAAGCAGTGTTCAAAAACATGAAGAGCTTCAAAAGGTTTGAAAAATATGAGAGCTTCAAAAGGTGTCAAAAATATGACGAGCATGACACGGTCTGAAAAATAGGAGGAACATGAAGCGGTGTTCAAACACATGAAGAGCCTGAAAATGTGTGAAAATTATGAAGACCTTCAAAAGGTGTCAAAATTATGAGGAACATGAAACGGTTTGAAAAATAGGAGGAGCATGAAACGTTGTTGAAAAACATGAAGAGCCTGAAAAGGTGTGAAAAATATGAAGAGCTTCAAAATCTTTGAAAAATATGAAGAGCTTTCAAAGGTGTGAAATACATGAGGAGCATGAAACTCTCTGAAAAATAGGAGGAGCCTGAAATGGTGTTCAAAAACATGAATAGACTGAAAACGTGTGAAAAATATGAAGAGCTTCAAAAGGTGTGAAAAATATGAGGAGCATGATACGGTCTGAAAAATAGGAGGAGCATGAAGCTGTGTTCAAAAACATGAAGAGCCTGAAAAGTTGTGAAAAATATGAAAAGCTTCAAAAGGTGTCAAAAATGAGATGAGCATGAAACGGTCCGAAAAATAGGAGGAGCATGAAGCGATGTTCAAAAACATGAAGAGCCTGAAAAGTTGTGAAAAATATGAAAGGCTTCAAAAGGTGTGAAAAATATGAGGAGCATGAAACGGTCTGAAAAATCGGAGGAGCATGAAGCGGTGTTGAAAAACATGAAGAGCCTGAAAATGTGTGAAAAATATGAAGAGCTTCAAAAGGTGTCAAAAATATGAGGAGCATGAAACCGTCTGAAAAATATGAGCAGCATGTAGCGGTGTTGAAAAACATGAAGAGCCTTAAAAGGTGTGAAAAAAATGAAGAGCTTCAAAAGGTGTCAAAAATATGAGGAGCATGAAACGGTCTGAAAAATATGAGCAGCATGAAGCGGTGTTGAAAAACATGAAGAGCCTGAAAAGGTGTGAAAAATATGAAGAGCTTGAAAAGCTTTGAAAAATATGAAGAGCTTCCAAAAGTGTCAAAAATGAGATGAGCATGAAATGGTCTGAAAAATAGGAGGAGCATGAAACGGTGTTGAGAAACTTGAAGATACTAAAAAGCTGTGAAAAATATGAAGAGCTTCAAAAGGTGTGAAATATAAGAGGAGAATGAAACGGTCTGAAAAAAGGAGGAGCATGAAGCGGTGTTCAAAAACATGAAGAGCCTGAATAGGTGTGAAAAATATGAAGAGCTTCAAAAGGTGGGAAATACATGAGGAGCATGAAACTGTCTGAAAAATAGGAGGAGCATGAAGTGGTGTTCAATAACATGAAGAACCTGAATAGGTGTGAAAAATATGAAGAGCTTCAAAAGATGTCAAAAATATGAGGAGCATGAAACGGTCTGAAAAATAGGAGGAGCATGAGCCATGTTCAAAAACATGAAGAGCCTGAAAAGGTGTGAAAAATATGAAGAGCTTCAAAAGGTGTCAAAACTATGAGGAGCATGAAACGGTCTGAAAAATAGGAGGAGCATGAAATGCTGTTGAAAAACTTGAAGAGCCTGAAAAGGTCTGAAAAATAGGAAGAGCTTCAAAAGGTGTGAAATATATGAGGAGCATGAAACGGTCTGAAAAATAGGAGAAGCATGAAGCTGTGTTCAAAAACATGAGAACCAGAAAAGGTGTGAAAAATATGAAGAGCTTCAAATGGTGTGAAATATATGCGGAGCATGAAACAGTCTGAAAAATAGGAGGATCATGAAGCGGTGTTCAAAACATGAAGAGACTGAAAAGGTGTGAAAAATATGAAGAGCTTCAAAAGGTGTCAAAATTATGAGGAGCATTAAACGTTCTAAACATAGGAGGAGCATAAAGTGGTGTTGAAAAATATGAAGAGCCAGAAAAAGTGTGAAAAATATGAAGAGCTGCAAAAGGTGTCAAAATTATTAAGAGCATTAAACGTTCTAAACATAGGAGGAGCATTAAGTGGTGTTTAAAAATATGAAGAGCCAGAAAAGGTGTGAAAAATATGAAGAGATGCAAAAGGTGTGAAAAATATGAGGAGCATGGAACGTTCTGAAAAATAGGAGGAGCATGAAACGATGTTCAAAAACCTGAAGAGCCTGAAAATCTGTGAAATATATGAAGAGCTTCAAAAGGTGTCAAAACTATGAGGAGCATGAAACGGTCTGAAAAATAGGAGGAGCATGAAATGCTTTTGAAAAACTTGAAGAGCCTGAAAAGGTCTGAAAAATAGGAAGAGCTTCAAAAGGTGTGAAATATATGAGGACCATGAAACGGTCTGAAAAATAGGAGAAGCATGAAGCTGTGTTCAAAAACATGAGAACCAGAAAAGGTGTGAAAAATATGAAGAGCTTCAAATGGTGTGAAATATATGCGGAGCATGAAACAGTCTGAGAAATAGGATGATCATGAAGCGGTATTCAAAACATGAAGAGACTGAAAAGGTGTGAAAAATATGAAGAGCTTCAAAAGGTGTCAAAATTATAAGGAGCATTAAACGTTCTAAACATAGGAGGAGCATAAAGTGGTGTTGAAAAATATGAAGAGCCAGAAAAAGTGTGAAAAATATGAAGAGCTGCAAAAGGTGTCAAAATTATTAAGAGCATTAAACGTTCTAAACATAGGAGGAGCATTAAGTGGTGTTTAAAAATATGAAGAGCCAGAAAAGGTGTGAAAAATATGAAGAGATGCAAAAGGAGTGAAAAATATGAGGAGCATGGAACGTTCTGAAAAATAGGAGGAGCAAGAAACGATGTTCAAAAACCTGAAGAGCCTGAAAATCTGTGAAATATATGAAGAGCTTCAAAAGGTGTCAAAATATGAGGAGCATGAAACGGTCTGAAAAATATGAAGAGTTTCAATAGTTGTCAAAATATGAGGAGCATGAAATGGTGTTCAAAAACATGAAGAGCCTGAAAAGGTGTTAAAAATATGAAGAGCTTCAAAAGGTGTCAAAAATATGAGGAGCATGAAACGGTCAGAAAAATAGGAGGAGCATGTAGTGGTGTTCAAAAACATGAAGAGCCTTAAAAGGTGTGAAAAATATGAAGAGCTTTAAAGTTGTGAAAATTATGAGGAGCATGAAACCATCTGAAAATTAGCAGGAGCATGACACGGTGTTGAAAAATATGAAGAGCCTTAAAATGTGTGAAAAATATGAAGAGCTTTAAAGGTGTGAAAAATATGAGGAGCATGAAACCGTCTGAAAAATAGGACGAGCATGACACGGTGTTGAAAAACATGAAGATCACGAAAAGGTGTGAAAAATATGAAGAGATTCAAAAGCTGTCAAAAATATGAGGAGCCTGAAATGGTCTGAGAAATAGGAGGAGCATGAAGTGATGTCGAAAAAGATGAAGAGCCTGAAAAGGTGTGAAAAATATGAAGAGCTTCAAAAGGTGTGAAATATATGAGGAGCATGAAACGGTTTGAAAAATAGCAGAAGCATGAAGCTGTGTTCAAAAACATGAGAACCAGAAAAGGTGTGAAAAATATGAAGAGCTTCAAAAAGTGTGAAATATATGCAGAGCATGAAACGGTCTGAAAAATAGGAGGATCATGAAGCGGTGTTCAAAACATGAAGAGACTGAAAAGGTGTGAAAAATATGAAGAGCTTCAAAAGGTGTCAAAATTATGAGGAGCATTAAACGTTCTAAACATAGGAGGAGCATAAAGTGGTGTTGAAAAATATGAAGAGCCAGAAAAAGTGTGAAAAATATGAAGAGCTGCAAAAGGTGTCAAAATTATTAAGAGCATTAAACGTTCTAAACATAGGAGGAGCATTAAGTGGTGTTTAAAAATATGAAGAGCCAGAAAAGGTGTGAAAAATATGAAGAGATGCAAAAGGTGTGAAAAATATGAGGAGCATGGAACGTTCTGAAAAATAGGAGGAGCATGAAACGATGTTCAAAAACCTGAAGAGCCTGAAAATCTGTGAAATATATGAAGAGCTTCAAAAGGTGTCAAAACTATGAGGAGCATGAAACGGTCTGAAAAATAGGAGGAGCATGAAATGCTTTTGAAAAACTTGAAGAGCCTGAAAAGGTCTGAAAAATAGGAAGAGCTTCAAAAGGTGTGAAATATATGAGGACCATGAAACGGTCTGAAAAATAGGAGAAGCATGAAGCTGTGTTCAAAAACATGAGAACCAGAAAAGGTGTGAAAAATATGAAGAGCTTCAAATGGTGTGAAATATATGCGGAGCATGAAACAGTCTGAAAAATAGGAGGATCATGAAGCGGTATTCAAAACATGAAGAGACTGAAAAGGTGTGAAAAATATGAAGAGCTTCAAAAGGTGTCAAAATTATAAGGAGCATTAAACGTTCTAAACATAGGAGGAGCATAAAGTGGTGTTGAAAAATATGAAGAGCCAGAAAAAGTGTGAAAAATATGAAGAGCTGCAAAAGGTGTCAAAATTATTAAGAGCATTAAACGTTCTAAACATAGGAGGAGCATTAAGTGGTGTTTAAAAATATGAAGAGCCAGAAAAGGTGTGAAAAATATGAAGAGATGCAAAAGGAGTGAAAAATATGAGGAGCATGGAACGTTCTGAAAAATAGGAGGAGCAAGAAACGATGTTCAAAAACCTGAAGAGCCTGAAAATCTGTGAAATATATGAAGAGCTTCAAAAGGTGTCAAAATATGAGGAGCATGAAACGGTCTGAAAAATATGAAGAGTTTCAATAGTTGTCAAAATATGAGGAGCATGAAATGGTGTTCAAAAACATGAAGAGCCTGAAAAGGTGTTAAAAATATGAAGAGCTTCAAAAGGTGTCAAAAATATGAGGAGCATGAAACGGTCAGAAAAATAGGAGGAGCATGTAGTGGTGTTCAAAAACATGAAGAGCCTTAAAAGGTGTGAAAAATATGAAGAGCTTTAAAGTTGTGAAAATTATGAGGAGCATGAAACCATCTGAAAATTAGCAGGAGCATGACACGGTGTTGAAAAATATGAAGAGCCTTAAAATGTGTGAAAAATATGAAGAGCTTTAAAGGTGTGAAAAATATGAGGAGCATGAAACCGTCTGAAAAATAGGACGAGCATGACACGGTGTTGAAAAACATGAAGATCACGAAAAGGTGTGAAAAATATGAAGAGATTCAAAAGCTGTCAAAAATATGAGGAGCCTGAAATGGTCTGAGAAATAGGAGGAGCATGAAGTGATGTCGAAAAAGATGAAGAGCCTGAAAAGGTGTGAAAAATATGAAGAGCTTCAAAAGGTGTGAAATATATGAGGAGCATGAAACGGTTTGAAAAATAGCAGAAGCATGAAGCTGTGTTCAAAAACATGAGAACCAGAAAAGGTGTGAAAAATATGAAGAGCTTCAAAAAGTGTGAAATATATGCAGAGCATGAAACGGTCTGAAAAATAGGAGGATCATGAAGCAGTGTTCAAAACATGAAGAGACTGAAAAGGTGTGAAAATTATGAAGAGCTTCAAAAGGTGTCAAAATTATGAGGAGCATTATACGTTCTAATCATAGGAGGAGCATGAAGTGGTGTTGAAAAATATGAAGAGCCAGAAAAAGTGTGAAAAATATGAAGAGCTGCAAAAGGTGTCAAAATTATGAGGAGCATTAAAAGTTCTAAATATACGAGGAGCATGAAGCGGTGTTTAAAAATATGAAGAGCCTGAAAAGGTGTGAAAAATATGAAGAGGTTCAAAAGGAGTCAAAAATATGAGGAGCATGAAAATGTCTAAAAAATAGGAGGAGCATGAAACGGTGTTGAAAAACATGAAGAGCCTGAAAGGGTGTGAAAAATATGAAAAGCTTCAAAAGGTGTCAAACATATGAGGAGCATGAAAAGATCTGAAAAATAGGAGGAATATGAAAAGGTCTGAAAAATAGGAGGAGCATGAAGCGGTGTTCAAAAACATGAAGAACCTGAAAAGTTGTGAAAAATTTGACGAGGTTCAAAAGGTGTGAAATATATGAAGAGCTTCAAAAGGTGTGAAAAATATGAAGAGATTCAAAAGGTGTGAAAAATATGAAGAGCTTCAAATAATGTGAAACACATGAGGAGCATGAAATGGTATGAAATATAGGAGGAGTATGAAGCGGTGTTGAAAAACATGAAAACCTGAAAAGATATGAAAAATATGAACAGCTTCAAAAGGTGTCAAATATATGAGGAGCAAAAAACGGTCTGAAAAATAGTAGGAGCATGAAGCGGTGTTCAAAAAAATGAAGAGCCTGAAAAGGTGTTAAAAATATGAAGAGCTTCAAAAGGTGTGAAAAAAGTGGGAGCATGAAAGGGTCTGAAAAATAGGAGGACCATGAAGCGGTGTTGAAAAACATGAAGAGCCTGAAAAGGTGTGAAAAATATGAAGAGCTTCAAAAGGTGTCAAAAATATGAGAAGCATGAAACGGTCTGAAAAATAGGAGTAGCATGAAACGGTGTTCAAAAACATGAAGAGCCTGAAAACGTGTGAAAAATATGAAGAGCCTCAAAAGGTGTGAAAAATATGAAGAGCTTCAAAAGCGGTCAAAAATGAGATGAGCATGAAGCGGTCTGAAAAATAGGAGGAGCATGAAGTAGTGTGAAAAACATGAAGAGCCTGAAAAGGTGTGAAAAAAATGAAGAGCTTCAAATGGTGTCAAAAATATGAGGAGCATGAAAAGGTCTGAACAAAAGGAGGAGCATGAAGCGTTGTTGAAGAACATGAAGAGCCTGCAAAGGTGTGAAAAATATGAAGAGCTTCAAAAGGTGTCAAAAATATGAGGAGCATGAAACAGTCTGAAATATAGAGGGGCATGAAAAGGTGTTCAAAAACATGAAGAGCCTGAAAAGGTGTGAAAAATATTAAGAGCTTCAAAAGGTGTGAAAAATATGAAGAGATTCAAAAGGTGTGAAAAATATGAAGAGCTTCAAATAATGTGAAATACACGAGGAGCATGAAATGGTCTGAAAAATAGGAGGAGCATGAAACGGTGTTCAAAAACATGAAGAACCTGAAAAGGTGTGAAATATATGAAGAGCTTGAAAAGGTGTCAAATATATGAGGAGCATGAAACGGTCTGAAAATAGGAGAGGCTGAAACGTTGTGGAAATACATGAAGAGCCTAAAAATATGTGAAAAATATGAAGAGCTTCAAAAGGAGTGAAATACATGAGGAGCATGAAACGGTCTGAAAAATAGGAGGAGCATGAAGCGGTGTTGAAAAACATGAAGAGCCTGAAAAGGTGTGAAAAATATGAAGAGCATCAAAAGGTGTGAAAAATATGAGGAGCATGAAACGGTCTGAAAAATAGGAGGAGCATGAAGCGGTGTTGAAAAACATGAAGAGCCTGAAAAAGTGTGAAAAATATGAAGAGCATCAAAAGGTGTGAAAAATATGAGGAGCATGAAACGGTCTGAAAAATAAGAGGAGCATGAAGCCGTGTTGAAAAACATGTAGAGCCTGAAAAGGTGTAAAAAATATGAAGAGCTTCAAAAGGTGTCAAAAATAAGAGGAGCATGAAACGGTCTGAAAAAGAGGAGGAGCAAGAAGTGGTGCTGAAAAACATGAAGAGCCTAAAAGGTGTGAAAAATATGAAAAGCTTCAAAAGATGTTACAAATACGAGGAGCATGAAACGGTCTGAAAAATAGGAGGAGCATGAAACGGTGTTCAAAAACATGAACAGCCTGAAAAGGTGTGAAAAATATGAAGAGCTTCAAAAGGTGTGAAATACATGAGGAGCATGAAACGGTCTGAAAAATAGGAGGAGCATGAAGCTGTGTTGAAAAACATTAAGAGCCTGAAAAGATGTGAAAATTATGAAGAGCTTCAAAAGGTGTCAAAAATATGAGGAACATGAAACGGTCTGAAAAATAGGATGAGCATGAAGTGGTGTTGAAAAATATGAAGAGCCTTAAAAGGTGTGAAATATATGAAGAGCTTCAAAATGTGTCAAAATTATGAGGAGTATGAAACCGTCTGAAAAATAGGAGCAGCATGAAACGCTGTTCAAAAACATGAAGAGACTGAAAAGGTGTGAAAAATATGAAGAGCTTCAAATGGTGTGAAATACCTGAGGAGTTTGAAACGGTCTGAAAATTGTAGGAGCATGAAGCGTTGTTCAAAAACATGAAGAGCCTGAAAAGGTGTGAAAAATATGAACAGCTTCAAAAGGTGTGAAAAATAGGAGGAGCATGAAGCGTTGTTGAAAAACATGAAGAGCCTGAAAATGTGTGAAATATATGAAGACCTTCAAAAGGTGTGAAAAATAGGAGGAGCATGAAACGGTGCTCAAAAACATGAAGAGCCTGAAAAGGTGTGAAAAATATGAAGAGCTTCAAAAGGTGTGAAATACATGAGGAGCATGAAACTGTCCGAAAAATAAGAGGAGCATGAAGCTGTGTTGAAAAACATGTAAAGACTGAAAAGGTGCAAAAAATATGAAGAGCTTCAAAAGGTGTCAAAAATATGAGGAGCATGAAACTGTCTGAAAAATAGGAGGAGCATTGTAGCGTTGTTCAAAAACGTGAAGAGCCTGAAATCGTGTGAAAAATATGAAGAGCTTCAAAAGGTGTCAAAAATATGAGGAGCATGAAACGGTCTGAAAAATAGGAGGAACATGAAACGGTGTTCAAAAACATGAAGAGCCTGAAAAGGTGTGAAAAATATGAAGAGCTTCAAAAGGTGTGAAATACATGAGGAGTATGAAACGGTCTGAAAAATAGGAGGATCATGAGCTGTATTGAAAAACATAAATAGCCTGAAAAGGTGTGAAAAATATGAAGAGCTTCAAAAGGTGTCAAATATATGAGGAGCATGAAACGGTCTGAAAAATAGGAGGAGCATGAAACGGTGTTGACAAACATGAAGAGCCTGAAAAGGTGTGAAAAATATGAAGAGCTTCAAAAGGTGTGAAATACATGAGGAGTATGAAACGGTCTGAAAAATAGGAGGAGCATGAAGCCGTGTTCAAAATTATGAAGAGCCTGCATAGGTGTGAAAAATATGAAGAGCTTCAAAGGTGTGAAAAATATGAGGAGCACAAAGCGGTCTGAAAAATAAGAGGAGCATGAAGCCTGTTGAAAAACATAAAGAGCCTGAAAAGGTGTAAAAAATATGAAGAGCTTCAAAAGTTGTGAAACATATGAGGAGCATGAAACGGTCTGAAAAATAGGAGGAGCAAGAAACTGTTTTCAAAAACATGAAGAGCCTCAAAAGGTGTGAAAAATGTGAAGAGCTTAAAACTGTGTCAAAAATATGAGGAGCATGTAACGGTCTGAAATATAGGAGGAGCGTGAAAAGGTGTTAAAAAAAATATGAAGAGCTTCAAAAGGTGTGAAACATATGAGGAGCATGAAACGGTCTGAAAAATCGGAGAAGCATGAAGTGGTGTTGAAAAATATGAACAGCCTGAAAAGGTGTGAAAAATATGAAGAGCTTCAAAGGTGTCAAAATTATGAGGAGCATGAAACGGTCTGAAATATAGGAGGAGCATGAAAAGTTGTTAAAAAATATGAAGAGCCTGAAAAGGTGTGAAAAATATGAAAAGCTTCAAATGGTGTCAAAAATATGAGGAGAATGAAACGGTCTGAAAATTAGAAGGAGCATGAAGCGGTGTTGAAAAACATGAAGAGCCTGAAAATGTGTGAAATATATGAAGAGCCTCAAAGGTGTCAAAAATATGAGGACCAAGAAACGGTCTGAAAAATAGGAGGAGCTTGAAGCGGTGTTGAAAAATATGAAGAGCCTGAAAAGGTGTGAAATATATGAAGAGCTTCTAAAGGTGTCAAAAATATAAGGAGCATGAAACGGTATGAAATATAGGAGGAGCAAGAAAGGGGTTAAAAAACATGAAGAGCTTCAAAAGGTGTGAAACATATGAGGAGCATGAAACGGTCTGAAAAATAGGAAGAGCATGAAGTGGTGTTGAAAACCATGAAGAGCCTGAAAGGTGTGAAAAATATGAAGAACTTCAAAAGGTGTCAAAAATATAAGGAGCATGAAACGATCTGAAAAATAGGAGGAGCATGAAGTGGTGTTGAAAAACATGAAGAGCCTGAAAAGGTGTGAAAAATATGAAGAACTTCAAAAGGTGTCAAATATATGAGGAGCATGAAACGGTCTGAAAAATAGGAAGATCATGAAACGGTGTTCATACACTTGAAGAGCCTGGAAAGGTGTGAAAAAAATGAAGAGCTTCAAAAAGGTGTCAAAAATATGAGGAGGGTGAAAGGGTCTGAAAAACATGAGGAGCAAGAAACTGTTTTCAAAAACATGAAGAGCCTCAACATTTGTGAAAAATATGAAGAGCTTCAAACTGTGTCAGATATATGAGAAACATGAAAAGGTCTGAAAAATAGGAGGAGCATGAAGTGGTGTTGAAAACCATGAAGAGCCTGAAAAAGGTGTGAAACATATGAGGAGCATGAAACGGTTTGAAAAATAGGCGGAGCATGAAGCGGTGTTGAAAAACATGAAAAGCCTGAAAAGGTATGAAAAATATGAAGAGCTTCAAAAGGTCTCAAAAATATGAAGAGCATGAAACGGTCTGAAAAATAGGAGGAGCATGAAGTGGTGTGGAAAAACATGAGGAGCCTGAAAAGGTGTGAAAAATATGAAGTGCTGTAAAAGGTGACAAAAATATGAGGAGCATGAAACGGTCTGAAAAATAGGAGGAGCTTGAAGCGGTGTTGAAAAACATGAAGAGCCTGAAAAGGTGTGAAAAATACGAAGAGCTTCAAAAGGTATCAAAAATATGAGGAGAATGAAACGGTCTGACAAATATGAGGAGCATGAAGCTGTGTTGAAAAACTTGAAGAGCCTGAAAAGGTTTGAAATATATGAAGAGCTTCAAAGGTGTCAAAAATATGAGGAGCTTGAAACGGTCTGGAAAATAGGAGGAGCATGAAGCGGTGCTGAAAAACATGAAGAGCCTGAAAAGGTGTGAAAAATATGAAGAGCTTCAAGAGGTATCAAAAATATGAGGAGCATGAAACGGTCTGAAAAATAGGAGGAGCATGAAATGGTCTGAAAAATAGGAGGAGCATGAAGTGTTGTTGAAAATCATGAAGAGCCTGAAAAAGGAGTGAAACATATGAGGAGCATGAAACGGTCTGAAAAATAGGAGAAGCAAGAAGTGGTGTTCAAAAACATGAAGAGCATGAAAAGGTGTGAAAAATATGAAGAGCTTCAAAACTTGTCAAAAATATGAGGAGCATGAAACAGTCTGAAAAATAGGAGGAGCATGAAGCGGAGTTGAAAAAAATGAAGAGTCTGAAAAGGTGTGAAAAAAAGGAAGAGATTCAAAAAGTGTCAAAAATATGAGGAGCATGAAACGGTCTGAAAAATAGGAGGAGTATGCAGCGGTTAAAAAACATGAAGAGCCTGAAAAAGTTTGAAAAATATGAAGAGCTCCAAAAGTTGTCAAAAATATGTGGAGCGTGAAACAGTCTCAAAAATAGGAGGAGCGTGAAGCGGTGATGAAAAACTTGAAGAGCTTGAAAACGTGTGATAAAATATGAAGAGCTTCAAAGGTGTCAAAAATATGAGGAGCATGAAACGGTCGCAAAAATAGGAGGAGCATGAAGCGGTGTTGAAAAACATGAAGAGCCTGAAAAGGTGTGAAAAATATGAGAGCTTCAAAAGGTGTCAATAATAAGAGTAGCATGAAACAGTCTGAAAAATAGGAGGAGCATGAAACGGTCTGAAAAATAGGAGAAGCATGAAGCGGTGTTGAAAAAGATGAACAGCATGAAAAGCTGTGAAAAAAAGGAAGAGCTTGAAAAAGTGTCAAAAATATGAGGAGCATGAAACGGTTTGAAAAATTGGAGAAGCATGAAGTGGTGTTGACAAATATGAAGAGCCTGAAAAAGTGTGAAAAATATGAAGAGTTTCAAAAGGTGTCAAAAATATAAGGAGCATGAAACGGTCTGAAATATAAGAGGAGTATGAAAAGGTGTTAAAAAACATGAAGAGCTTCAAAAGGTGTGAAATATATGAGGAGCATGAAACGGTCTGAAAAATAGGAAGAGCCTGAAGTGGTGTTGAAAACGATGAAGAGCCTGTAAAGTTTGAAAATTATGAAGAACTTCAAAAGGTGTCAAAAATATAAGGAGCATGAAACGGTCTGAAAAATAGGAGGAGTTTGAAGAAGTGCTGAAAAACATGAAGAGCGTGAAAAGGTGTGAAAAATATGAAGAACTTCAAAACGTGTCAAATATATGAGGAGCATGAAACGGTCTGCAAAATGGGAGGATCATGAAACGGTGTTCAAAAACTTGAAGAGCCTGGAAAGGTGTGAAAAATATGAAGAGCTTCAAAAAGGTGTCAAAAATATGAGGAGGGTGAAAGGGTCTGAAAAATATGAGGAGCAAGAAACTGTTTTCAAGAACATGAATAGCCTCAGCAGGTGTGAAAAATATGAAGAGCTTCAAACTGTGTCAAAAATATAAGGAACATGAAACGGTCTGAAAAATAGGAGGAGCATGAAGTGGTGTTGAAAAAATGAATAGCCTGGAAAGGTGTGAAATATATGAAGAGCTTCAAAAGGTGTCAAAAATATGAGGAACATGAAATGGTCTGAAAAATAGGAGTAGCATGAAGTGGTGTAGAAAACCATGAAGAGCCTGAAAAAGGTGTGAAACATATGAGGAGCATGAAACGGTTTGAAAAATAGGAGGAACATTAAACGGTGTCAAATATATGAGGAGCAAGAAACGGTCTGAAAAATAGGAGGAGCATGAAGTGGTGTTGAAAAAATGAATAGCCTGGAAAGGTGTGAAATATATGTAGAGCTTCAAAAGGTGTGAAAAATATGAAGAGCTTCAAAATGTGTCAAAAATATGAGGAGCAAGAAACGGTCTGAAAAATAGGAGCAGCATGAAATGGTGTTCAAAAACATGAAGAGCCTGAAAAGGTGTGAAAAATATGAAGAGCCCCAAAACTTGGCAAAAATATGAGGACCATGAAACGGTCTGAAAAAGAGGAGCAGCATGAAATGGTGTTCAAAAACATGAAGAGCCTGAAAAGGTGTGAAAAATATGAAGAGCTTCAAAAGGTGTCAAATATATGAGGAGCATGAAACGGTCTGAAAAATTGGAGAAGCATGAAGTGGTATTCAAAAATATGAAGAGCCTGAAAAGGTGTGAAAAATATGAAGAGCTTCAAAAGGTGTCAAAAATATAAGGAGCATGAAATGGTCTGAAATATATGAGGAGCATGAAAAGGTGTTAAAAAACATGAAGAGCTTCAAAAGGTGTGAAATATATGAGGAGCATGAAACGGTCTGAAAAATAGGAAGAGCATGAAGTGGTGTTGAAAACGATGAAGAGCCTGAAAAGTTTGAAAAATATGAAGAACTTCAAAATGTGTCAAAAATATAAGGAGCATGAAACGGTCTGAAAAATAGGAGGAGCATGAAGCTGTGCTCAAATACATGAAGAGCCTGAGAAGGTGTGAAAAATATGAAGAGCTTGAAAAGGTGTGAAAGATATGAAGAGTTTCTAAAGATGTCAAAAATATGAGGAGCATGAAACGGTCTGAAAAATAGGAGGAGCATGAAGTGGTTTTGAAAACATGAAGAGCCTGAAAGGGTGTGAAAAATATGAGGAGCTTGAAAATGTGTGAAATATATGAAGAGCTTCAAAAGGTGTCAAAAATGAGATGAGCATGAAACGGTCTGAAAAATAAAGGAGCATGAAATGGTGATCAAAACGTGAAGAGCCTGAAAAGGTGTGAAATATTTGAAGAGCTTCAAAAGGTGTGAAATACATGAGGAGCATGAAACGGGCTGAAAAATAGGAGAAGCATGAAGTGGTGTGGAAAAACATGAAGAGCCTGAAAAGGTGTGAAAAATATGAAGAGCTTCAAAAGGTGAGAAATACATGAGGAGCATGAAACTCTCTGAAAAATAGAAGGAGCATGAAGCGGTGTTCAAAAACATGAAGAGCCTGAAAAGGTGTGAAAATATGAAGAGCTTGAAAAGGTGTGAAAAATATGAAGAGCTTCAAAAGGTGTGAAATATATGAGGAGCATGAAACGGTCTGAAAAATAGGAGGAGTATGCAGCGGTTAAAAAACATGAAGAGCCTGAAAAGGTGTGAAAAATACGAAGAGCTTCAAAAGGTGTCAAAATTACAAGGAGCATGAAACGGTCTGAAAAATAGGAGGAGCATGAAGCGGTGTTCAAAAATATGAAGAGCCTGAACAGGTGTGAAAATTATGAAGAGCTTCAAAAGGTGTCAAAAATATGAGGTGCATGAAATGGTCTGAAAAAGAGGAGGACCATGAAGCGGTGTTCAAAAACATGAAGAGCCTTTAAAGGTGTGAAAAATATGAAGAGCTTCAAAAGGTGTCAAAAATATGAGAAGCATGAAACGGTCTGAAAAATAGGAGGAGCATGAAGCGGTGTTGAAAAACATGAGGAGGCTGAGAACTTGTGAAAAATATGAAGAGCTTCAAAAGGTGTCAAAAATATGAGGAGCATGAAAGGGTCTGAAAAATAGGAGGAGCAAGAAACGGTGATCAAAAAAATGGAGAGCCTAAAAAGATGTGAAAAATATGACGAGCTTCAAAAGGTGTGAAAACTATGAGGAGCATGAAACGGTCTGAAAAATAGGAGGAGCAAGAAACGGTGACCAAAAACATGGAGAGCCTTAAAAGGTGTGAAAAATATGACGAGCTTCAAATGGTGTGAAAAACATGATGAGCATGAAACGGGCTGAAAAATAGGAGAAGCATGAAGTGGTGTTGAAAAACATGAAGAGTCTGAAAAAGTGTGAAAAATATAAAGAGCTTCAGAAGGTGTGAAAAATATGAAGAGCTTCAACAGGTGTCAAAAATTAGATGAGCATGAAATGCTCTGAAAAAGTGTAGGAGCAAGAAGTAGTGTTGAAAAAAATGAAGAGCATGAAAAGGTGTGAAAAATATGAAAAGCTTCAAAAGGTGTCAAAAATATGAGGAGCATGAAACGGTCTGAAAAATAGGTGGAGCATGAAGCAGTGTTGAAAAATATGAAGAGCCTGGAAAGGTGTGCAAAATATGAAGAGCTTCAAAAGGTGTGAAATATATGAAGATCTTGAAAAGGTGTCGACAATGACATGAGCATGAAACGGTCTGATAAATAGGAGGAGCATGAAACGGTGATCAAAAACATGAAGAGCCTGAAAAGGTGTGAAAAATATGAAGAGCTTCAGAAGGTGTCAAGAATATGAGGAGCACGAAACGGTCTGAAAAATATGAGGAGCATGAAGCGGTGTTCAAAAACATGAGGAGCCTGAAAACGTGTGGAAAATATGAAGAGCTTCAAAAGGTGTGAAAAATATGAAGAGCTTCAAAAGGTGTGAAAAATATGAGGAGAATGAAACGGTCTGACAAATAGGACGAGCATGAAATGGTGTTCGAAGACATGAAGAGCATGAAAATTTGTGAAAAACATGAAGACCTACAAAACGTGTCAAAAATGAGATGAGCATGAAACGGTCTGAAAAAAAGGAGGTGCATGAAGCGGTGTTGAAAAACATGAAGAGGCTGAGAACGTGTGAAAAATATGAAGAACTTCTAAAGGTGTGAAAAATATGAAGAGCTTCAAAAGGTGTCAAAAATGAGATGAGCATGAAACAGCCTGAAATATAGGAGGAGCATGAAGTGGTGTTGAAAACCATGATGAGCCTGAAAAAGTGGGAAATATATGAAGAGCTTCCAAAGGTGTCAAAAATATAAGGAGCATGAAACGGTCTGAAAAATAGGAGGAGCATGAAGCGATATTCAAAACCATGAAGAGCCTGAAAAGCTGTGCAATTATGTCAAGCTTCAAAAGGTGTGAAAATTATGAGGAGCATGAAACTGTCTGAAAAATAGGAGGAGCATGAAGCGGTGTTAAAGAAAATGAAGAGCCTGAAAAGGTGTGAAATATATGAAGAGCTTCAAAAGGTGTCAAAAATATGAGGAGCAGGAAACGGTCTGAAAAATAGGAGGAGTATGAAACGGTGTTCAAAAATATGAAGAGTCTGGAATGGTGTGAAAAATATGAAGAGCCCAAAACGTGTCAAAAATATGAGGAGCATGTAACGGTCTGAAAAATAAGAGGAGCATGAAATGGTGTTGAAAAACAGGAAGAGCCTGAAAATGCGAGAAAAATATGAAGAGCTTCAAAAGGTTTCAAAAATATGAGGAACATGAAACTTTCTGAAAAAGAGGAGGAGCATGAACCGGTGTTGAAAAACATGAAGAGCCTGAAAAGGTGTGAAAAATATGAAGAGCGTCAAAAGGTGTGAAAAATATGAAGAGCTTCAAAAGGTGTCAAAAATATGAGGAGAATGAAACGGTCTGAAAAATAGGCGGAGCATGAAACAGTGTTCAAAAACATGAAGAGCCTAAAAAGGTGTGAAAAATATGAAGAGCGTCAAAACGTGTCAAAATATGAGGAGCATGAAACGGTCTGAAAAATAGGAGGAGCAAGAAGCGGTGTTGAAAAACATGAAGAGCCTGAAAATGTGTGAAAAATATGAAGAGCCTGAAAAGGTGTGAAAAATATGAAGAGCTTCAAAAGGTGTCAAAATTATGAGGAGCATTAAACGGTCTGAAAAATAGGAAGAGCATGAAGCTGTGTTCAACAACATGAAGAGACTGAAAAGGTGCGAAAAATATGAAGAGGCTGAAAAGGTGTGAAAAATATGAAGAGCTTCAAAAGGTGTCAAAAATTAGATGAGCATGATACGGTCTGAAAAATAGGAGGAGCATTAAACGGCGTGGAGAAACATGAAGAGCCAGAAAAGGTGTGGAAAAATAGGAGGAGCTTCAAAATGTGTCAAATATATGAGGAGAATGAAACGGTCTGAAAAATAGGAGGAGCATGAAACGGTCTGAAAAATAAGAAGAGCATGAAACGGTCTGAAAAATAGGAGGATCATGAAGCGGTGTTGAAAATCGTGAAGAGCCTGAAATGGTGTGAAAAATGTGAAGAGCTTCAACAGGTGTCAAAAACTTGAGGAGAATGAAACGGTCTGAAAAATAGGAGGAGCATGAAGCTGTGTTGAAAAACATGAAGAGCCTGAAAAGGTGCGTAAAATATGAAGAGCTGCAAAAGGTGTAAAAAATGAGATGAGCATGAAACGGTCTGAAAAATAGGAGGAGCATGAACTGGTGCTGAAAACATGAAGAGCCTGAAAAGGTGTGAAAAATATGAAGAGCTTTAAAAGGTGTCAAATATATGAGGAGAAAGAAACGGTCTGAAAAATAGGAGGAGCATGAAGTGATGTTCAAAAACTTGAAGAGCCTGAAAAGGTGTGAAAAATGTGAAGAGCTTCAAAAGGTGTGAAAAATATGAAGAGCTTCAAAAGCTGTCAAAAATGAGATGAGCATGAAACGGTCTGAAAAAAAGCAGGAGCATGAAGCGTTGTTGAAAATCTTGAAGAGCTTGAAAAGGTGTGAAAAATATGAAGAGCTTCAAAAGTTTTCAAAAATATGAGGATCATGAAACGGTCTGAAAAATAGGAGCAACATGAAACGGTCTTAAAAATAGGGGGATTATGAAGCAGTGTTGAAAAACATGAAGAGCCTGAAAAGGTGTGAAAAATATGAAGAGCTTCAAAAGGTGTGAAAAATATGAAGAGCTTCAAAAGGTGTCAAAAATATGAGGAGACTGAAACGGTCTGAAAAATAGGCGGAGCATGAAACGGTGTTCAAAAACATGAAGAGCCTGAAAAGGTGTGAAAAACATGAAGAGCTTCAAAACGTGTCAAAATATGAGGAACATGAAACGGTCTGAAAAATAGGAGGAGCAAGAAGCGGTGTTGAAAAACATGAAGAGCCTGAAAATGTGTGAAGAATATGAAGAGCTTCAAAAGGTGTGAAAAATATGAAGAGCTTCAAAAGCTGTCAAAAGAGATGAGCATGAAACGGTCTGAAAAATAGCAGGAGCATGAAGCGGTGTTCAAAAACATGAAGAGCCTGAAAAGGGGTGAAAAATATGAAGAGTTTCAAAAGGTGTCAATAATAAGACGTGCATGAAACAGTCTGAAAAATAGGAGGAGCATGAAACGGTCTGAAATATAGGAGGAGCATGAATCTGTGCTCAAATACATGAAGCGCCTGAGAAGGTGTGAAAAATATGAAGAGCTTCAAAAGGTGTGAAAAATATGAGGAGCATAAAACGATCTCAAAAATAGGAGGAGCATGAAGCGGTGTTAAAAAACATGAAGAGCCTGAAAAGGTGTGACAAATATAAAGAGCTTCAAGATGTGTGAAAAATATGAGGAGCATGAAACGGTCTGAAAAATAGGAGGAGCATGAAACGGTGTGAAAAAAATGAAGAGCATGAAAAGGTGTGAAAAATATGAAGAGCTTCAAAAGGTGTGAAAAATATGAGGAGCATGAAACGGTCTGAAAAATAGGAAGAGCATGAAGCGGTGTTTAAAAACATGAAGAGCCTGAAAAGGTGTGAAAAATATGGAGAGCTTCAAAGGGTTTGAAAAATATGAAGAGCATGGAACGGTCTGAAAAATAGGAGGAAGATAAGGCCGAGTTCAAAAACATGAAGAGCCTGAAAAGGTGTGACAAATATGAAGAGCTTCAAAAGGTGTCAAAAATATGAGGAGCATGAAACGGTCTCAAAAATAGGAGGAGCATGAAGCGGTGTTCAAAAATATGGAGAGCCTGAAAAGGTATGAAAAATATGAAGAGCTTCAAAAGGTGTCAAAAATATGAGGAACATGAAACGGTCTGAAAAAAAGAAGGAGCATGAAGCGGTGTTTAAAAATATGAAGAGCCTGAAAAGGTGTGAAAAATATGAAGAGCTTCAAAAGGTTTGAAAAATATGAAGAGCAGGGAACGGTCTGAAAAATAGGAGGAGGATAAAGCGATGTTCAAAAACATGAAGAGCCTGAAAAGGTGTGACAAATATTAAGAGCTTCAAAAGGTGTCAAAAATATGAGGAGCATGAAACGGTCTCAAAAATAGGAGGAGCATGAAGCGGTGTTCAAAAATATGGAGAGCCTGAAAAGGTATGAAAAATATGAAGAGATTCAAAAGGTGTCAAAAATATGAGGAGCATGAAACGGTCTGAAAAATAGGAGGAGTATGAAACGGTGTTCAAAAAGATGAAGAGCCTGGAATGGTGTGAAAAATATGAAGAGCCCAAAACGTGTCAAAAATATGAGGAGCATGAAACGTTCTGAAAAATAGGAGGAGCATGAAACGGTGTTCAAAAACATGAAGAGCCTGAAAAGTTGTGAAAAATATGAAGAGCTTCAAAAGGTGTCAATAATAAGACGTGCATGAAACAGTCTGAAAAATAGGAGGAGCATGAAACGGTCTGAAATATAGGAGGAGCATGAATCTGTGCTCAAATACATGAAGCGCCTGAGAAGGTGCGAAAAATATGAAGAGCTTCAAAAGGTGTGAAAAATATGAGGAGCATGAAACGTTCTGAAAAATAGGAGGAGCATGAAACGGTGTTCAAAAATATGAAGAGCCTGGAAATGGTGTGAAAAATATGAGAGCCCCAAAACGTGTCAAAAATATGAGGAGCATGAAACGGTCTGAAACATACGAGGAGCATGAAGTGGCGTTCAAAAACATAAAGAGCCTGAAAAGGTGTGAAATATATGAAGAGCTTCAAAAGGTGTAAAAAATTTGAGCAGCATGAAACGGTCTGAAAAATAGGAGGAGCATGAAGTGGAGCTGAAAAACATGAAGTGCCTGAAAAGGTGTGCAAAATATGAAGAGCTTCAAAAGGTGTAAAAAAAGAGATGAGCATGAAACGGTCTGAAAAATAGGAGGAGCATGAACTGGTGCTGAAAAACATGAAGAGCCTGAAAAGGTGTGAAAAATATGAAGAGCTTCAAAAGGTGTGAAAAATATGAGGAGCATGAAACATTCTGAAAAATAGGAGGAGCATGAACTGGTGCTGAAAAACATGAAGAGCCTGAATAGGTGTGAAAAATATGAAGAGCTTCAAAAAGTGTCAAATATATGAGGAGAAAGAAAAGGTCTGAAAAAAAGGAGGAGCATGAAGTGGTGTTCAAAAACATGAAGAGCCTGAAAAGGTGTGAAAAATATGAAGAGCTTCAAAAGCTGTCAAAAATGAGATGAGCATGAAACGGTCTGAAAAAAAGCAGGAGCATGAAGCGATGTTGAAAATCTGGAAGAGCTTGAAAAGTTATTAAAAATATGAAGAGCTTCAAAAGGTTTCAAAAATATGAGGATCATGAAACGGTCTGAAAAATAGGAGCAACATGAAATGGTCTTAAAAATAAGAGGAGCATGAAATGGTTTTGAAAAACATGAAGAACCTGAAAAGGTGTGAAAAATATGAAGACGTTTAAAAGGTGTCAAAAATATGAGGAGCATGAAACTTTCTGAAAAATAGGAGGATCATGAAGCGGTGTTGAAAAACATGAAGAGCCTGAAAAGGTGTGAAAAATATGAAGAGCTTCAAAAGTTGTGAAATATGTTAGGAGCATGAAACGATTTGAAAAATAGGACGAGCATGAAACGGTGTTCAAAAACATGAAGAGCCTGAAAATGTGAGAAAAATATGAACAGCTTCAAAAGGTTTCAAAAATATGAGGAGCATGAAACTTTCTGAAAAAGAGGAGGAGCATGAACCGGTGTTGAAAAACATGAAGAGCCTGAAAAGGTGTGAAAAATATGAAGAGGTTTAAAAGGTGTCAAAAATATGAGGAGCATGAAACTTTCTGAAAAATAGGAGGATCATGAAACCGTGTTCAAAAACATGAAGAGCCTGAAAAGGTGTGAAAAATATGAAGAGCCTTAAAAAATGTCAAAAATATGAGGAGTATGAAATGGTCTGTAAAATAGCAGGAGCATGAAGCGGTGTTGAAAAACATGAAGAGCCTGAAAAGGTGTGAAAAATATGAAGAGCTTCAAAAGGTGTGAAAAATATGAAGAGCTTCAAAAGGTGTCAAAAATATGAGGAGAATGAAACGGTCTGAAAAATAGGCGGAGCATGAAACGGTGTTCAAAAACATGAAGAGCCTGAAAAGGTGTGAAAAATATGAAGAGCTTCAAAACGTGTCAAATTATGAGGAGCATGAAACGGTCTGAAAAATAGGAGGATCTAGAAGCGGTGTTGAAAAACATGAAGAGCCTGAAAATGTGTGAACAATATGAAGAGCTTCAAAAGGTGTGAAAAATATAAAGAGCTTCAAAAGCTGTCAAATTAGATGAGCATGAAACGGTCTGAAAAATAGAAGGAGCATGAAGCGGTGTTCAAAAACATGAAGAGCCTGAAAAGGGGTGAAAAATGTGAAGAGCTTAAAAAGGTGTCAAAATTATGAGGAGCATTAAACGGTCTGAAAAATAGGAGCATGAAGCTGTGTTCAACAACATGAAGAGACTGAAAAGGTGCGAAAAATATGAAGAGCCTGAAAAGGTGTGAAAATTATGAAGAGCTTCAAAAGGTGTCAAAAATGAGATGAGCATGAAACGGTCTGAAAAATAGGAGGAGCATTAAGCGGTGTTGAAAATCATGAAGAGCCTGAAAAGGTGTGAAAAATATGAAGAGCTTCAAAAATGTGAAAAATATGAAGAGCTTCAAAATGTATCAAATATATGAGGAGAATGAAACGGTCTGAAAAATAGGAGGAGCATGAAACGGTCTGAAAAATAGGAAGAGCATGAAACGGTCTGAAAAATAGGAGGATCATGAAGCGGTGTTGAAAATCGTGAAGAGCCTGAAATGGTGTGAAAAATGTGAAGAGCTTCAACAGGTGTCAAAAACTTGAGGAGAATGAAACGGTCTGAAAAATAGGAGGAGCATGAAGCTGTGTTCAAAAACATGATGAGCCAGACAAGGTGTGAAAAATATGAAGAGCTTCAAAAAGTGTCAAAAATATGAGGAGCAAGAAACGGTCTGAAAAATAGGAGTAGCATGAAACGATCTGAAAAATAGGAGGAGCATGAAGCTGTGTTGAAAAACATGAAGAGCCTGAAAAGGTGTGAAAAATATGAAGAGCTTCAAAAGGTGTAAAAAATGAGAGCAGCATGAAACGGTCTGAAAAATAGGAGGAGCATGAAGTGGAGCTGAAAAACATGAAGTGCCTGAAAAGGTGTGCAAAATATGAAGAGCTTCAAAAGGTGTAAAAAATGAGATGAGCATAAAACGGTCTGAAAAATAGGAGGAGCATGAACTTGTGCTGAACAACATGAAGAGGCTGAAAAGGTGTGAAAAACATGAAGAGATTTAAAAGGTGTGAAAAATATGACGAGCATGAAACGTTCTGAAAAATTGGAGGAGCATGAAGCTGTTTTCCAAAACATGAAGAGCCTGAAAAGGTGTGAAAAATATGAAGAGCTTCAAAATTTGTAAAAAATTTGAGCAGCATGAAACGGTCTGAAAAATAGGAGGAGCATGAAGTGGAGCTGAAAAACCTGAAGAGCCTGAAAACGTGTGAAAAATATGAAGAGCTTCAAAAGGTGTGAAAAATATGAGGAGCATGAAACGGTCTGAAAAATAGGAGGAGCATGGATCGGTGTTCAAAAACATGAAGAGCCTGAAAAGTTGTGAAAAATATGAAGAGCTTCAAAAAGTGTCAAATATATGAGGAGAAAGAAACGGTCTGAAAAAAAGGAGGAGCCTGAAGCGGTGTTCAAAAACATGAAGAGCCTGAAAAGGTGTGAAAAATATGAAGAGCTTCAAAAGCTGTCAAAAATGAGATGAGCATGAAATGGTCTGAAAAAAAGGAGGAGCATGATGCGTTGTTGAAAATCTTGAAGAGATTGAAAAGGTGTGAAAAATATGAAGAGCTTCAAAAGGTTTCAAAAATATGAGGATCATGAAACGGTCTGAAAAATAGGAGCAACATCAAACGGTCTGAAAAATAAGAGGAGCATGAAATGGTGTTGAAAAACAGGAAGAGACTGAAAATGTGAGAAATATATGAAGAGCTTCAAAAGGTTTCAAAAATATGAGGAGCATGAAACTTTCTGAAAAAGAGGAGGAGCATGAACCGTTGTTGAAAAACATGAAGAGCCTGAAAAGGTGTGAAAAATATGAAGAGGTTTAAAAGGTGTCAAAAATATGAGGAGTATGAAACTTTCTGAAAAATAGGAGGATCATGAAACCGTGTTCAAAAACATGAAGAGCCTGAAAAGGTGTGAAAAATATGAAGAGCTTCAAAATGTGTCAAAAATATGAAGAGCATGAAATGGTCTGAAAAATAGGAGGAGCTTGAAGCGGTGTTGAAAAACATGAAGAGCCTGAAAAGGTGTGAAAAATATGAAGAGCTTCAAAAGGTGTGAAAAATATGAAGAGCTTCAAAAGGTGTCAAAAATATGAGGAGATTGAAACGGTCTGAAAAATAGGCGGAGCATGAAACGGTGTTCAAAAACATGAAGAGCCTGAAAAGGTGTGAAAAATATGAAGAGCTTCAAAAGGGGTAAAAAATGAGAGCAGCATGAAACGGTCTGAAAAATAGGAGGAGCATGAAGTGGAGCTGAGAAACATGAAGTGCCTGAAAAGGTGTGCAAAAAATGAAGAGCTTCAAAAGGTGTAAAAAATGAGATGAGCATGAAACGGTCTGAAAAATAGGAGGAGCATGAACTGGTGCTAAAAAACATGAAGAGCCTGAAAAGGTGTGAAAAATATGAAGAGCTTTAAAAGGTGTGAAAAATATGACGAACATGAAACGGTCTGAAAAATAGGAGGAGCATGAAGCTGTGTTCAAAAACATGAAGAGCCAGAAAAGGTGTGAAAAATATGAAGACCTTCAAAAAGTGTCAAAAATATGAGGAGCAAGAAACGGTCAGAAAATAGGAGGAGCATGAAACGATCTGAAAAATAGGAGGAGCATGAAGCTGTGTTCAAAAACATGAAGAGCCTGAAAAGGTGTGAAAAATATGAAGACCTTCAAAAAGTGTCAAAAATATGAGGAGCAAGAAACGGTCAGAAAATAGGAGGAGCATGAAACGGTCTGAAAAATAGGAGGAGCATGAAGCTGTGTTCAAAAACATGAAGAGCCTGAAAAGGGGTGAAAAATATGAAGAGCTTAAAAAGGTGTCAAAATTATGAGGAGCATTAAACGGTCTGAAAAATAGGAGGAGCATGAAGCTCTGTTCAACAACATGAAGAGCCTGAAAAGGTGCGAAAAATATGAAGAGCCTGAAAAGGTGTGAAAATTATGAAGAGCTTCAAAAGGTGTAAAAAATGAGATGAGCATGAAACGGTCTGAAAAATAGGAGGAGCATTAAGCGGTGTTGAAAATCATGAAGAGGCTGAAAAGTTGTGAAAAATATGAAGAGCTTCAAAAATGTGAAAAATATGAAGAGCTTCAAAAGGTCTCAAAAATTAGATGAGCATGAAACGGTCTGAAAAATAGGAGGAGCATTAAACGGTGTGGAAAAACATGAAGAGCCTGAAAAGGTGTGGAAAAATAGGAAGAGCTTCAAAATGTGTCAAATATATGAGGAGAAGGAAACGGTCTGAAAAATATGAGGAGCATGAAACGGTCTGAAAAATAGGAAGAGCATGAAACGGACTGAAAAAATAGGAGGATCATGAAGCGGTGTTGAAAATCGTGAAGAGCCTGAAATGGTGTGAAAAATGTGAAGAGCTTCAACAGGTGTCAAAAACTTGTGGAGAATGAAACGGTCTGAAAAATAGGAGGAGCATGAAGCTGTGTTGAAAAACATGAAGAGCCAGACAAGGTGTGAAAAATATGAAGAGCTTCAAAAAGTGTCAAAAATATGAGGAGCAAGAAAAGGTCTGAAAAATAGGAGTAGCATGAAACGATCTGAAAAATAGGAGGAGCATGAAGCTGTGTTGAAAAACATGAAGAGCCTGAAAAGGTGTGAAAAATATGAAGAGCTTCAAAAGGTGTAAAAAATGAGAGCAGCATGAAACGGTCTGAAAAATAGGAGGAGCATGAAGTGGAGCTGAAAAACATGAAGTGCCTGAAAAGGTGTGGAAAATATGAAGAGCTTCAAAAGGTGTAAAAAATGAGATGAGCATGAAACGGTCTGAAAAATAGGAGGAGCATGAACTGGTGCTGAAAAACATGAAGAGCATGAAAAGGTGAGAAAAATATGAAGAGCTTTAAAAGGTGTGAAAAATATGACGAGCATGAAACGGTCTGAAAAATTGGAGGAGCATGAAGCTGTATTCAAAAACATGAAGAGCCAGAAAAGGTGTGAAAAATATGAAGAGCTTCAAAAAGTGTCAAAAGTATGAGGAGCAAGAAACGGTCGGAAAATAGGAGGAGCATGAAACGATCTGAAAAATAGGAGGAGCATGAAGCTGTGTTCAAAAACATGAAGAGCCTGAAAAGGTGTGAAAAATATGAAGAGCTTGAAAAGGTGTACAAAATTTGAGCAGCATGAAACGGTCTGAAATATAGGAGGAGCATGAAGTGGAGCTGAAAAACCTGAAGAGCCTGAAAAGGTGTGAAAAATATGAAGAGCTTCAAAAGGTGTGAAAAATATGAGGAGCATGAAACGGTCTGAAAAATAGGAGGAGCTTGGATCGGTGTTGAAAAACATGAAGAGCCTGAAAAGGTGTGAAAAATATGAAGAGCTTCAAAAAGTGTCAAATATAAGAGGAGAAAGAAACGGTCTGAAAAAAAGGAGGAGCATGAAGCGGTGTTCAAAAACATGAAGAGCCTGAAAAGGTGTGAAAAATATGAAGAGCTTCAAAAGCTGTCAAAAATGAGATGAGCATGAAACGGTCTGAAAAAAAGGAGGAGCATGAAGCGATGTTGAAAATCTTGAAGAGCTTGAAAAGGTGTGAAAATATGAAGAGCTTCAAAAGGTTTCAAAAATATTAGGATCATGAAACGGTCTGAAAAATAGGAGCAACATGAAACGGTCTGAAAAATAAGAGGAGCATGAAATGGTGTTGAAAAACAGGAAGAGCCAGAAAATGTGAGAAAAATATGAACAGCGTCAAAAGGTTTCAAAAATATGAGGAGCATGAAACTTTCTGAAAAAGAGGAGGAGCATGAACCGGTGTTGAAAAACATGAAGAGCCTGAAAAGGTGTGAAAAATATGAAGAGGTTTAAAAGGTGTCAAAAATATGAGGAGCATGAAACTTTCTGAAAAATAGGAGGATCATGAAACCATGTTCAAAAACATGAAGAGCCTGAAAAGGTGTGAAAAATATGAAGAGCCTTAAAAAATGTCAAAAATATGAGGAGTATGAAATGGTCTGTAAAATAGCAGGAGCATGAAGCGGTGTTGAAAAACATGAAGAGCCTGAAAAGGTGTGAAAAATATGAAGAGCTTCAAAAGGTGTGAAAAATATGAAGAGCTTCAAATGGTGTCAAAAATATGAGGAGAATGAAACGGTCTGAAAAATAGGCGGAGCATGAAACGGTGTTCAAAAACATGAAGAGCCTGAAAAGGTGTGAAAAATATGAAGAGCTTCAAAACGTGTCAAAATATGAGGAGCATGAAACGGTCTGAAAAATAGGAGGAGCAAGAAGCGGTGTTGAAAAACATGAAGAGTCTGAAAATGAGTGAAAAATATGAAGAGCTTCAAAAGATGTGAAAAATATGAAGAGCTTCAAAAGCTGTCAAATGAGATGAGCATGAAACGGTCTGAAAAATAGCAGGAGCATGAAGAGGTGTTCAAAAACATGAAGATCCTGAAAAGGGGTGAAAAATATGAAGAGCTTCAAAAGGTGTCAAAATTATGAGGAGCATTAAAAGGTCTGAAAAATGGGAGGAGCATGAAGCTGTGTTCAACAACATGAAGAGCCTGAAAAGGTGCGAAAAATATGAAGAGCCTGAAAAGGTATGAAAAATATGAAGAGCTTCAAAAGGTGTCAAAAATGAAATGAGCATGAAACGGTCTGAAAAATAGGAGGAGCATTAAGCGGTGTTGAAAATCATGAAGAGCCTGAAAAGTTGTGGAAAAATAGGAAGAGCTTTAAAATGTGTCAAATATATGAGGAGAATGAAACGGTCTGAAAAATAGGAGGAGCATTAAACGGTGTGGAAAAACATGAAGAGCCTGAAAAGGTGTGAAATATATGAAGAGCTTCAAAAGGTGTCAAAAATATGAGGAGCAGGAAACGGTCTGAAAAATAGGAGGAGTATGAAACGGTGTTCAAAAATATGAAGAGTCTGGAATGGTGTGAAAAATATGAAGAGCCCAAAACGTGTCAAAAATATGAGGAGCATGTAACGGTCTGAAAAATAAGAGGAGCATGAAATGGTGTTGAAAAACAGGAAGAGCCTGAAAATGCGAGAAAAATATGAAGAGCTTCAAAAGGTTTCAAAAATATGAGGAACATGAAACTTTCTGAAAAAGAGGAGGAGCATGAACCGGTGTTGAAAAACATGAAGAGCCTGAAAAGGTGTGAAAAATATGAAGAGCGTCAAAAGGTGTGAAAAATATGAAGAGCTTCAAAAGGTGTCAAAAATATGAGGAGAATGAAACGGTCTGAAAAATAGGCGGAGCATGAAACAGTGTTCAAAAACATGAAGAGCCTAAAAAGGTGTGAAAAATATGAAGAGCGTCAAAACGTGTCAAAATATGAGGAGCATGAAACGGTCTGAAAAATAGGAGGAGCAAGAAGCGGTGTTGAAAAACATGAAGAGCCTGAAAATGTGTGAAAAATATGAAGAGCCTGAAAAGGTGTGAAAAATATGAAGAGCTTCAAAAGGTGTCAAAATTATGAGGAGCATTAAACGGTCTGAAAAATAGGAAGAGCATGAAGCTGTGTTCAACAACATGAAGAGACTGAAAAGGTGCGAAAAATATGAAGAGGCTGAAAAGGTGTGAAAAATATGAAGAGCTTCAAAAGGTGTCAAAAATTAGATGAGCATGATACGGTCTGAAAAATAGGAGGAGCATTAAACGGCGTGGAGAAACATGAAGAGCCAGAAAAGGTGTGGAAAAATAGGAGGAGCTTCAAAATGTGTCAAATATATGAGGAGAATGAAACGGTCTGAAAAATAGGAGGAGCATGAAACGGTCTGAAAAATAAGAAGAGCATGAAACGGTCTGAAAAATAGGAGGATCATGAAGCGGTGTTGAAAATCGTGAAGAGCCTGAAATGGTGTGAAAAATGTGAAGAGCTTCAACAGGTGTCAAAAACTTGAGGAGAATGAAACGGTCTGAAAAATAGGAGGAGCATGAAGCTGTGTTGAAAAACATGAAGAGCCTGAAAAGGTGCGTAAAATATGAAGAGCTGCAAAAGGTGTAAAAAATGAGATGAGCATGAAACGGTCTGAAAAATAGGAGGAGCATGAACTGGTGCTGAAAACATGAAGAGCCTGAAAAGGTGTGAAAAATATGAAGAGCTTTAAAAGGTGTCAAATATATGAGGAGAAAGAAACGGTCTGAAAAATAGGAGGAGCATGAAGTGATGTTCAAAAACTTGAAGAGCCTGAAAAGGTGTGAAAAATGTGAAGAGCTTCAAAAGGTGTGAAAAATATGAAGAGCTTCAAAAGCTGTCAAAAATGAGATGAGCATGAAACGGTCTGAAAAAAAGCAGGAGCATGAAGCGTTGTTGAAAATCTTGAAGAGCTTGAAAAGGTGTGAAAAATATGAAGAGCTTCAAAAGTTTTCAAAAATATGAGGATCATGAAACGGTCTGAAAAATAGGAGCAACATGAAACGGTCTTAAAAATAGGGGGATTATGAAGCAGTGTTGAAAAACATGAAGAGCCTGAAAAGGTGTGAAAAATATGAAGAGCTTCAAAAGGTGTGAAAAATATGAAGAGCTTCAAAAGGTGTCAAAAATATGAGGAGACTGAAACGGTCTGAAAAATAGGCGGAGCATGAAACGGTGTTCAAAAACATGAAGAGCCTGAAAAGGTGTGAAAAACATGAAGAGCTTCAAAACGTGTCAAAATATGAGGAACATGAAACGGTCTGAAAAATAGGAGGAGCAAGAAGCGGTGTTGAAAAACATGAAGAGCCTGAAAATGTGTGAAGAATATGAAGAGCTTCAAAAGGTGTGAAAAATATGAAGAGCTTCAAAAGCTGTCAAAAGAGATGAGCATGAAACGGTCTGAAAAATAGCAGGAGCATGAAGCGGTGTTCAAAAACATGAAGAGCCTGAAAAGGGGTGAAAAATATGAAGAGTTTCAAAAGGTGTCAATAATAAGACGTGCATGAAACAGTCTGAAAAATAGGAGGAGCATGAAACGGTCTGAAATATAGGAGGAGCATGAATCTGTGCTCAAATACATGAAGCGCCTGAGAAGGTGTGAAAAATATGAAGAGCTTCAAAAGGTGTGAAAAATATGAGGAGCATAAAACGATCTCAAAAATAGGAGGAGCATGAAGCGGTGTTAAAAAACATGAAGAGCCTGAAAAGGTGTGACAAATATAAAGAGCTTCAAGATGTGTGAAAAATATGAGGAGCATGAAACGGTCTGAAAAATAGGAGGAGCATGAAACGGTGTGAAAAAAATGAAGAGCATGAAAAGGTGTGAAAAATATGAAGAGCTTCAAAAGGTGTGAAAAATATGAGGAGCATGAAACGGTCTGAAAAATAGGAAGAGCATGAAGCGGTGTTTAAAAACATGAAGAGCCTGAAAAGGTGTGAAAAATATGGAGAGCTTCAAAGGGTTTGAAAAATATGAAGAGCATGGAACGGTCTGAAAAATAGGAGGAAGATAAGGCCGAGTTCAAAAACATGAAGAGCCTGAAAAGGTGTGACAAATATGAAGAGCTTCAAAAGGTGTCAAAAATATGAGGAGCATGAAACGGTCTCAAAAATAGGAGGAGCATGAAGCGGTGTTCAAAAATATGGAGAGCCTGAAAAGGTATGAAAAATATGAAGAGCTTCAAAAGGTGTCAAAAATATGAGGAACATGAAACGGTCTGAAAAAAAGAAGGAGCATGAAGCGGTGTTTAAAAATATGAAGAGCCTGAAAAGGTGTGAAAAATATGAAGAGCTTCAAAAGGTTTGAAAAATATGAAGAGCAGGGAACGGTCTGAAAAATAGGAGGAGGATAAAGCGATGTTCAAAAACATGAAGAGCCTGAAAAGGTGTGACAAATATTAAGAGCTTCAAAAGGTGTCAAAAATATGAGGAGCATGAAACGGTCTCAAAAATAGGAGGAGCATGAAGCGGTGTTCAAAAATATGGAGAGCCTGAAAAGGTATGAAAAATATGAAGAGATTCAAAAGGTGTCAAAAATATGAGGAGCATGAAACGGTCTGAAAAATAGGAGGAGTATGAAACGGTGTTCAAAAAGATGAAGAGCCTGGAATGGTGTGAAAAATATGAAGAGCCCAAAACGTGTCAAAAATATGAGGAGCATGAAACGTTCTGAAAAATAGGAGGAGCATGAAACGGTGTTCAAAAACATGAAGAGCCTGAAAAGTTGTGAAAAATATGAAGAGCTTCAAAAGGTGTCAATAATAAGACGTGCATGAAACAGTCTGAAAAATAGGAGGAGCATGAAACGGTCTGAAATATAGGAGGAGCATGAATCTGTGCTCAAATACATGAAGCGCCTGAGAAGGTGCGAAAAATATGAAGAGCTTCAAAAGGTGTGAAAAATATGAGGAGCATGAAACGTTCTGAAAAATAGGAGGAGCATGAAACGGTGTTCAAAAATATGAAGAGCCTGGAAATGGTGTGAAAAATATGAGAGCCCCAAAACGTGTCAAAAATATGAGGAGCATGAAACGGTCTGAAACATACGAGGAGCATGAAGTGGCGTTCAAAAA
Organism: Dama dama; assembly: GCF_033118175.1. Classification (NCBI taxonomy): domain Eukaryota; kingdom Metazoa; phylum Chordata; class Mammalia; order Artiodactyla; family Cervidae; genus Dama; species Dama dama. Next base: position 589,302 of record NW_026870921.1, on the reverse strand, counting down.
CATAAAGAGCCTGAAAAGGTGTGAAATATATGAAGAGCTTCAAAAGGTGTAAAAAATTTGAGCAGCATGAAACGGTCTGAAAAATAGGAGGAGCATGAAGTGGAGCTGAAAAACATGAAGTGCCTGAAAAGGTGTGCAAAATATGAAGAGCTTCAAAAGGTGTAAAAAAAGAGATGAGCATGAAACGGTCTGAAAAATAGGAGGAGCATGAACTGGTGCTGAAAAACATGAAGAGCCTGAAAAGGTGTGAAAAATATGAAGAGCTTCAAAAGGTGTGAAAAATATGAGGAGCATGAAACATTCTGAAAAATAGGAGGAGCATGAACTGGTGCTGAAAAACATGAAGAGCCTGAATAGGTGTGAAAAATATGAAGAGCTTCAAAAAGTGTCAAATATATGAGGAGAAAGAAAAGGTCTGAAAAAAAGGAGGAGCATGAAGTGGTGTTCAAAAACATGAAGAGCCTGAAAAGGTGTGAAAAATATGAAGAGCTTCAAAAGCTGTCAAAAATGAGATGAGCATGAAACGGTCTGAAAAAAAGCAGGAGCATGAAGCGATGTTGAAAATCTGGAAGAGCTTGAAAAGTTATTAAAAATATGAAGAGCTTCAAAAGGTTTCAAAAATATGAGGATCATGAAACGGTCTGAAAAATAGGAGCAACATGAAATGGTCTTAAAAATAAGAGGAGCATGAAATGGTTTTGAAAAACATGAAGAACCTGAAAAGGTGTGAAAAATATGAAGACGTTTAAAAGGTGTCAAAAATATGAGGAGCATGAAACTTTCTGAAAAATAGGAGGATCATGAAGCGGTGTTGAAAAACATGAAGAGCCTGAAAAGGTGTGAAAAATATGAAGAGCTTCAAAAGTTGTGAAATATGTTAGGAGCATGAAACGATTTGAAAAATAGGACGAGCATGAAACGGTGTTCAAAAACATGAAGAGCCTGAAAATGTGAGAAAAATATGAACAGCTTCAAAAGGTTTCAAAAATATGAGGAGCATGAAACTTTCTGAAAAAGAGGAGGAGCATGAACCGGTGTTGAAAAACATGAAGAGCCTGAAAAGGTGTGAAAAATATGAAGAGGTTTAAAAGGTGTCAAAAATATGAGGAGCATGAAACTTTCTGAAAAATAGGAGGATCATGAAACCGTGTTCAAAAACATGAAGAGCCTGAAAAGGTGTGAAAAATATGAAGAGCCTTAAAAAATGTCAAAAATATGAGGAGTATGAAATGGTCTGTAAAATAGCAGGAGCATGAAGCGGTGTTGAAAAACATGAAGAGCCTGAAAAGGTGTGAAAAATATGAAGAGCTTCAAAAGGTGTGAAAAATATGAAGAGCTTCAAAAGGTGTCAAAAATATGAGGAGAATGAAACGGTCTGAAAAATAGGCGGAGCATGAAACGGTGTTCAAAAACATGAAGAGCCTGAAAAGGTGTGAAAAATATGAAGAGCTTCAAAACGTGTCAAATTATGAGGAGCATGAAACGGTCTGAAAAATAGGAGGATCTAGAAGCGGTGTTGAAAAACATGAAGAGCCTGAAAATGTGTGAACAATATGAAGAGCTTCAAAAGGTGTGAAAAATATAAAGAGCTTCAAAAGCTGTCAAATTAGATGAGCATGAAACGGTCTGAAAAATAGAAGGAGCATGAAGCGGTGTTCAAAAACATGAAGAGCCTGAAAAGGGGTGAAAAATGTGAAGAGCTTAAAAAGGTGTCAAAATTATGAGGAGCATTAAACGGTCTGAAAAATAGGAGCATGAAGCTGTGTTCAACAACATGAAGAGACTGAAAAGGTGCGAAAAATATGAAGAGCCTGAAAAGGTGTGAAAATTATGAAGAGCTTCAAAAGGTGTCAAAAATGAGATGAGCATGAAACGGTCTGAAAAATAGGAGGAGCATTAAGCGGTGTTGAAAATCATGAAGAGCCTGAAAAGGTGTGAAAAATATGAAGAGCTTCAAAAATGTGAAAAATATGAAGAGCTTCAAAATGTATCAAATATATGAGGAGAATGAAACGGTCTGAAAAATAGGAGGAGCATGAAACGGTCTGAAAAATAGGAAGAACATGAAACGGTCTGAAAAATAGGAGGATCATGAAGCGGTGTTGAAAATCGTGAAGAGCCTGAAATGGTGTGAAAAATGTGAAGAGCTTCAACAGGTGTCAAAAACTTGAGGAGAATGAAACGGTCTGAAAAATAGGAGGAGCATGAAGCTGTGTTCAAAAACATGATGAGCCAGACAAGGTGTGAAAAATATGAAGAGCTTCAAAAAGTGTCAAAAATATGAGGAGCAAGAAACGGTCTGAAAAATAGGAGTAGCATGAAACGATCTGAAAAATAGGAGGAGCATGAAGCTGTGTTGAAAAACATGAAGAGCCTGAAAAGGTGTGAAAAATATGAAGAGCTTCAAAAGGTGTAAAAAATGAGAGCAGCATGAAACGGTCTGAAAAATAGGAGGAGCATGAAGTGGAGCTGAAAAACATGAAGTGCCTGAAAAGGTGTGCAAAATATGAAGAGCTTCAAAAGGTGTAAAAAATGAGATGAGCATAAAACGGTCTGAAAAATAGGAGGAGCATGAACTTGTGCTGAACAACATGAAGAGGCTGAAAAGGTGTGAAAAACATGAAGAGATTTAAAAGGTGTGAAAAATATGACGAGCATGAAACGTTCTGAAAAATTGGAGGAGCATGAAGCTGTTTTCCAAAACATGAAGAGCCTGAAAAGGTGTGAAAAATATGAAGAGCTTCAAAATTTGTAAAAAATTTGAGCAGCATGAAACGGTCTGAAAAATAGGAGGAGCATGAAGTGGAGCTGAAAAACCTGAAGAGCCTGAAAACGTGTGAAAAATATGAAGAGCTTCAAAAGGTGTGAAAAATATGAGGAGCATGAAACGGTCTGAAAAATAGGAGGAGCATGGATCGGTGTTCAAAAACATGAAGAGCCTGAAAAGTTGTGAAAAATATGAAGAGCTTCAAAAAGTGTCAAATATATGAGGAGAAAGAAACGGTCTGAAAAAAAGGAGGAGCCTGAAGCGGTGTTCAAAAACATGAAGAGCCTGAAAAGGTGTGAAAAATATGAAGAGCTTCAAAAGCTGTCAAAAATGAGATGAGCATGAAATGGTCTGAAAAAAAGGAGGAGCATGATGCGTTGTTGAAAATCTTGAAGAGATTGAAAAGGTGTGAAAAATATGAAGAGCTTCAAAAGGTTTCAAAAATATGAGGATCATGAAACGGTCTGAAAAATAGGAGCAACATCAAACGGTCTGAAAAATAAGAGGAGCATGAAATGGTGTTGAAAAACAGGAAGAGACTGAAAATGTGAGAAATATATGAAGAGCTTCAAAAGGTTTCAAAAATATGAGGAGCATGAAACTTTCTGAAAAAGAGGAGGAGCATGAACCGTTGTTGAAAAACATGAAGAGCCTGAAAAGGTGTGAAAAATATGAAGAGGTTTAAAAGGTGTCAAAAATATGAGGAGTATGAAACTTTCTGAAAAATAGGAGGATCATGAAACCGTGTTCAAAAACATGAAGAGCCTGAAAAGGTGTGAAAAATATGAAGAGCTTCAAAATGTGTCAAAAATATGAAGAGCATGAAATGGTCTGAAAAATAGGAGGAGCTTGAAGCGGTGTTGAAAAACATGAAGAGCCTGAAAAGGTGTGAAAAATATGAAGAGCTTCAAAAGGTGTGAAAAATATGAAGAGCTTCAAAAGGTGTCAAAAATATGAGGAGATTGAAACGGTCTGAAAAATAGGCGGAGCATGAAACGGTGTTCAAAAACATGAAGAGCCTGAAAAGGTGTGAAAAATATGAAGAGCTTCAAAAGGGGTAAAAAATGAGAGCAGCATGAAACGGTCTGAAAAATAGGAGGAGCATGAAGTGGAGCTGAGAAACATGAAGTGCCTGAAAAGGTGTGCAAAAAATGAAGAGCTTCAAAAGGTGTAAAAAATGAGATGAGCATGAAACGGTCTGAAAAATAGGAGGAGCATGAACTGGTGCTAAAAAACATGAAGAGCCTGAAAAGGTGTGAAAAATATGAAGAGCTTTAAAAGGTGTGAAAAATATGACGAACATGAAACGGTCTGAAAAATAGGAGGAGCATGAAGCTGTGTTCAAAAACATGAAGAGCCAGAAAAGGTGTGAAAAATATGAAGACCTTCAAAAAGTGTCAAAAATATGAGGAGCAAGAAACGGTCAGAAAATAGGAGGAGCATGAAACGATCTGAAAAATAGGAGGAGCATGAAGCTGTGTTCAAAAACATGAAGAGCCTGAAAAGGTGTGAAAAATATGAAGACCTTCAAAAAGTGTCAAAAATATGAGGAGCAAGAAACGGTCAGAAAATAGGAGGAGCATGAAACGGTCTGAAAAATAGGAGGAGCATGAAGCTGTGTTCAAAAACATGAAGAGCCTGAAAAGGGGTGAAAAATATGAAGAGCTTAAAAAGGTGTCAAAATTATGAGGAGCATTAAACGGTCTGAAAAATAGGAGGAGCATGAAGCTCTGTTCAACAACATGAAGAGCCTGAAAAGGTGCGAAAAATATGAAGAGCCTGAAAAGGTGTGAAAATTATGAAGAGCTTCAAAAGGTGTAAAAAATGAGATGAGCATGAAACGGTCTGAAAAATAGGAGGAGCATTAAGCGGTGTTGAAAATCATGAAGAGGCTGAAAAGTTGTGAAAAATATGAAGAGCTTCAAAAATGTGAAAAATATGAAGAGCTTCAAAAGGTCTCAAAAATTAGATGAGCATGAAACGGTCTGAAAAATAGGAGGAGCATTAAACGGTGTGGAAAAACATGAAGAGCCTGAAAAGGTGTGGAAAAATAGGAAGAGCTTCAAAATGTGTCAAATATATGAGGAGAAGGAAACGGTCTGAAAAATATGAGGAGCATGAAACGGTCTGAAAAATAGGAAGAGCATGAAACGGACTGAAAAAATAGGAGGATCATGAAGCGGTGTTGAAAATCGTGAAGAGCCTGAAATGGTGTGAAAAATGTGAAGAGCTTCAACAGGTGTCAAAAACTTGTGGAGAATGAAACGGTCTGAAAAATAGGAGGAGCATGAAGCTGTGTTGAAAAACATGAAGAGCCAGACAAGGTGTGAAAAATATGAAGAGCTTCAAAAAGTGTCAAAAATATGAGGAGCAAGAAAAGGTCTGAAAAATAGGAGTAGCATGAAACGATCTGAAAAATAGGAGGAGCATGAAGCTGTGTTGAAAAACATGAAGAGCCTGAAAAGGTGTGAAAAATATGAAGAGCTTCAAAAGGTGTAAAAAATGAGAGCAGCATGAAACGGTCTGAAAAATAGGAGGAGCATGAAGTGGAGCTGAAAAACATGAAGTGCCTGAAAAGGTGTGGAAAATATGAAGAGCTTCAAAAGGTGTAAAAAATGAGATGAGCATGAAACGGTCTGAAAAATAGGAGGAGCATGAACTGGTGCTGAAAAACATGAAGAGCATGAAAAGGTGAGAAAAATATGAAGAGCTTTAAAAGGTGTGAAAAATATGACGAGCATGAAACGGTCTGAAAAATTGGAGGAGCATGAAGCTGTATTCAAAAACATGAAGAGCCAGAAAAGGTGTGAAAAATATGAAGAGCTTCAAAAAGTGTCAAAAGTATGAGGAGCAAGAAACGGTCGGAAAATAGGAGGAGCATGAAACGATCTGAAAAATAGGAGGAGCATGAAGCTGTGTTCAAAAACATGAAGAGCCTGAAAAGGTGTGAAAAATATGAAGAGCTTGAAAAGGTGTACAAAATTTGAGCAGCATGAAACGGTCTGAAATATAGGAGGAGCATGAAGTGGAGCTGAAAAACCTGAAGAGCCTGAAAAGGTGTGAAAAATATGAAGAGCTTCAAAAGGTGTGAAAAATATGAGGAGCATGAAACGGTCTGAAAAATAGGAGGAGCTTGGATCGGTGTTGAAAAACATGAAGAGCCTGAAAAGGTGTGAAAAATATGAAGAGCTTCAAAAAGTGTCAAATATAAGAGGAGAAAGAAACGGTCTGAAAAAAAGGAGGAGCATGAAGCGGTGTTCAAAAACATGAAGAGCCTGAAAAGGTGTGAAAAATATGAAGAGCTTCAAAAGCTGTCAAAAATGAGATGAGCATGAAACGGTCTGAAAAAAAGGAGGAGCATGAAGCGATGTTGAAAATCTTGAAGAGCTTGAAAAGGTGTGAAAATATGAAGAGCTTCAAAAGGTTTCAAAAATATTAGGATCATGAAACGGTCTGAAAAATAGGAGCAACATGAAACGGTCTGAAAAATAAGAGGAGCATGAAATGGTGTTGAAAAACAGGAAGAGCCAGAAAATGTGAGAAAAATATGAACAGCGTCAAAAGGTTTCAAAAATATGAGGAGCATGAAACTTTCTGAAAAAGAGGAGGAGCATGAACCGGTGTTGAAAAACATGAAGAGCCTGAAAAGGTGTGAAAAATATGAAGAGGTTTAAAAGGTGTCAAAAATATGAGGAGCATGAAACTTTCTGAAAAATAGGAGGATCATGAAACCATGTTCAAAAACATGAAGAGCCTGAAAAGGTGTGAAAAATATGAAGAGCCTTAAAAAATGTCAAAAATATGAGGAGTATGAAATGGTCTGTAAAATAGCAGGAGCATGAAGCGGTGTTGAAAAACATGAAGAGCCTGAAAAGGTGTGAAAAATATGAAGAGCTTCAAAAGGTGTGAAAAATATGAAGAGCTTCAAATGGTGTCAAAAATATGAGGAGAATGAAACGGTCTGAAAAATAGGCGGAGCATGAAACGGTGTTCAAAAACATGAAGAGCCTGAAAAGGTGTGAAAAATATGAAGAGCTTCAAAACGTGTCAAAATATGAGGAGCATGAAACGGTCTGAAAAATAGGAGGAGCAAGAAGCGGTGTTGAAAAACATGAAGAGTCTGAAAATGAGTGAAAAATATGAAGAGCTTCAAAAGATGTGAAAAATATGAAGAGCTTCAAAAGCTGTCAAATGAGATGAGCATGAAACGGTCTGAAAAATAGCAGGAGCATGAAGAGGTGTTCAAAAACATGAAGATCCTGAAAAGGGGTGAAAAATATGAAGAGCTTCAAAAGGTGTCAAAATTATGAGGAGCATTAAAAGGTCTGAAAAATGGGAGGAGCATGAAGCTGTGTTCAACAACATGAAGAGCCTGAAAAGGTGCGAAAAATATGAAGAGCCTGAAAAGGTATGAAAAATATGAAGAGCTTCAAAAGGTGTCAAAAATGAAATGAGCATGAAACGGTCTGAAAAATAGGAGGAGCATTAAGCGGTGTTGAAAATCATGAAGAGCCTGAAAAGTTGTGGAAAAATAGGAAGAGCTTTAAAATGTGTCAAATATATGAGGAGAATGAAACGGTCTGAAAAATAGGAGGAGCATTAAACGGTGTGGAAAAACATGAAGAGCCTGAAAAGGTGTGGAAAAATAGGAAGAGCTTCAAAATGTGTCAAATATATGAGGAGAATGAAACGGTCTGAAAAATAGGAGGAGCAAGAAATGGTCTGAAAAATAGGAAGAGCATGAAACGGTCTGAAAAATAGGAGGATCATGAAGCGGTGTTGAAAATCGTGAAGAGCCTGAAAAGGTGTGAAAAATGTGAAGAGCTTCAACAGGTGTCAAAAACTTGAGGAGAATGAAACGGTCTGAAAAATAGGAGGAGCATGAAGCTGTGTTGAAAAACATGAAGAGCCTGAAAAGGTGTGAAAAATATGAAGAGCTTCAAAAGCTGTCAAATATATGAGGAGCACGAAACGGTCTGAAAAAAAGGAGGAGCATGAAGCGTTGTTGAAAATCTTGAAGAGCTTGAAAAGGTGTGAAAAATATGAAGAGCTTCAAAAGGTTTCAAAAATATGAGGATCATGAAACGGTCTGAAAAATAGGAGCAGCATGAAACGGTCTGAAAAATAAGAGGAGCATGAAATGGTGTTGAAAAACAGGAAGAGCCTGAAAAGGTGTGAAAAATATGAAGAGTTTTAAAAGGTGTCAAAATTATGAGGAGCATGAAACTTTCTGAAAAATAGGAGGATCATGAAACCGTGTTCAAAAACATGAAGAGCCTGAAAAGGTGTGAAAAATATGAAGAGCCTTAAAAAATGTCAAAAATATGAGGAGTATGAAACGGTCTGAAAAATAGCAGGAGCATGAAGCGGTGTTGAAAAACATGAACAGCCTGAAAAGGTGTGAACAATATGAAGAGCTTCAAAAGGTGTGAAAAATATGAAGAGCTTCAAAAGGTGTCAAAAATATGAGGAGAATGAAACGGTCTGAAAAATAGGCGGAGCATGAAATGGTGTTCAAAAACATGAAGAGCCTGAAAAGGTGTGAAAAATATGAAGAGCTTCAAAACGTGTCAAAAATATGAGGAGCATGAAACGGTCTGAAAAATAGGAGGAGCAAGAAGCGGTGTTGAAAAACATGAAGAGCCTGAAAATGTGTGAAAAATATGAAGAGCTTCAAAAGATGTGAAAAATATGAAGAGCTTCAAAAGGTGTGAAATACATGAGGAGCATGAAACGGTCTGAAAAATAGGAGGAGCATGAAACGGTCTGAAAAATAGGAGGAGCATGAAACAGTGTTGAAAAACATGAAGATCCTGAAAAGCTGTGAAAAATATGAAGAGCTTCAAAAGGTGTCAAATATATGAGGAGCTTGAAACGGTCTGAAAAATAAGAGTAACATGAAACGGTCTGATAAATAGGAGGAGCATGAAGCGGTGTTCAAAAACATGAAGAGCCTGAAAAGGTGTGAAAAATAAGAAGAGCTTCAAAAGGTATGAATAATGAGAGGAGCATGAAACGGTCTGTAAAATAAGAGGAGCATGAAGCGGTGTTGAAAAATATGAAGACCCTGAAAAGGTGTGAAAAATATGAAGAGCTTCAAACCTGTCAAAAATATGAGGAGCCTGAAACAGTCTCAAAAATAGGAAGAGCATGAAACGGTCTGAAAAATAGGAGGATCATGAAGCGGTGTTGAAAATCGTGAAGAGCCTGAAAAGGTGTGAAAAATGTGAAGAGCTTCAACAGGTTTCAAAAACATGAGAAGAATGAAACTGTCTGAAAAATAGGAGGAGTATGAAGCTATGTTCAAAAACATGAAGAGCCAGAAAAGGTGTGAAAAATATGAAGAGCTTCAAAAAGTGTAAAAAATGAGATGAGCATGAAACGGTCTGAAAAATAGGAGGAGCATGAAGCGGTGCTGAAAAACATGAAGAGCCTGAAAAGGTTTGAAAAATATGAAGAGCTTCACACGGTGTGAAAAATATGAGGAGCATGAAACGGTCTGAAAAATAGGAGGAGCATGAAGTGGAGCTGAAAAACATGAAGAGCCTGGAAATGTGTGCAAAATATGAAGAGCTTCAAAAGGTGTAAAAAATGAGATGAGCCTGAAACGGTCTGAAAAATAGGAGGAGCATGAAGCGGTATTCAAAAACATGAAGAGCATGAAAAGGTGTGAAATATATGAAGAGCTTGAAAAGGTGTAAAAATATGAGGAGCATGAAACCGTCTGCAAAATAGGAGGAGCATGAAATGGTGTTCAAAAACATGAAGAGCATGAAAAGATGTGAAAATTATGAAGAGCTTCAAAAGGTGTGAAATACATGAGGAGGATTAAACGGTCTGAAAAATAGGAGGAGCATGAAGTGGTGTTCAAAAACATGAAGACCATGAAAAGGTGTGAAAAATATGAAGAGCCTCAAAAGTGTGAAAAATATGATGAACATGATATGTTTTGAAAAATAGGATTAGCCTGAAGCGGTGTTCAAATACATGAAGAGCCTGAAAAGTTGTGAAAAATATGCAAAGCTTCAAAAGGTGTCAAAAAAGAGATGAGCATGAAACGGTCTGAAAAATAGGAGCAGCATGAATCAGTGCTGAAAAACATGAAGAGCCTGAAAAGGTGTGAGAAATATGAAGAGCTTCAAAAGGTGTCAAAAATATGAGGAGTATGAAAAGATCTGCAAAAAATAAGGAGCAAGAAGTGGTGTTCAAAAACATGAAGAGCCTGAAAAGATGTCAAAAATATGAAGAGCTTCAAAAGGTGTCAAAAATATGAGGAGCATGAAACGGTTTGACAAATTGGAAGAGCATGAAACGGTGTTCAAAAACATGAAGAGACTGAAAAGTGGTGAAAAATATGAAGAGCTTCAAAACGTGTCAAATATATGAGGAGCATGAAACGGTCTGAAAAATAGGAGGAGCAAGAAGCGGTGTTGAAAAACATGAAGAGCCTGAAAATGTGTGAAAAATATGAAGAGCTTCAAAAGATGTGAAAAATATGAAGAGCTTCAAAAGGTGTGAAATACATGAGGAGCATGAAACGGTCTGAAAAATAGGAGGAGCATGAAACGGTCTGAAAAATAGGAGGAGCATGAAACAGTGTTGAAAAACATGAAGATCCTGTAAAGCTGTGAAAAATATGAAGAGCTTCAAAAGGTGTCAAATATATGAGGAGCTTGAAACGGTCTGAAAAATAAGAGTAACATGAAACGGTCTGATAAATAGGAGGAGCATGAAGCGGTGTTCAAAAACATGAAGAGCCTGAAAAGGTGTGAAAAATAAGAAGAGCTTCAAAAGGTATGAATAATGAGAGGAGCATGAAACGGTCTGTAAAATAAGAGGAGCATGAAGCGGTGTTGAAAAATATGAAGACCCTGAAAAGGTGTGAAAAATATGAAGAGCTTCAAACCTGTCAAAAATATGAGGAGCCTGAAACAGTCTCAAAAATAGGAAGAGCATGAAACGGTCTGAAAAATAGGAGGATCATGAAGCGGTGTTGAAAATCGTGAAGAGCCTGAAAAGGTGTGAAAAATGTGAAGAGCTTCAACAGGTTTCAAAAACATGAGAAGAATGAAACTGTCTGAAAAATAGGAGGAGTATGAAGCTATGTTCAAAAACATGAAGAGCCAGAAAAGGTGTGAAAAATATGAAGAGCTTCAAAAAGTGTAAAAAATGAGATGAGCATGAAACGGTCTGAAAAATAGGAGGAGCATGAAGCGGTGCTGAAAAACATGAAGAGCCTGAAAAGGTTTGAAAAATATGAAGAGCTTCACACGGTGTGAAAAATATGAGGAGCATGAAACGGTCTGAAAAATAGGAGGAGCATGAAGTGGAGCTGAAAAACATGAAGAGCCTGGAAATGTGTGCAAAATATGAAGAGCTTCAAAAGGTGTAAAAAATGAGATGAGCCTGAAACGGTCTGAAAAATAGGAGGAGCATGAAGCGGTATTCAAAAACATGAAGAGCATGAAAAGGTGTGAAATATATGAAGAGCTTGAAAAGGTGTAAAAATATGAGGAGCATGAAACCGTCTGCAAAATAGGAGGAGCATGAAATGGTGTTCAAAAACATGAAGAGCATGAAAAGATGTGAAAATTATGAAGAGCTTCAAAAGGTGTGAAATACATGAGGAGGATTAAACGGTCTGAAAAATAGGAAAAGCATGAAGTGGTGTTCAAAAACATGAAGACCATGAAAAGGTGTGAAAAATATGAAGAGCCTCAAAAGTGTGAAAAATATGATGAACATGATATGTTTTGAAAAATAGGATTAGCCTGAAGCGGTGTTCAAATACATGAAGAGCCTGAAAAGTTGTGAAAAATATGCAAAGCTTCAAAAGGTGTCAAAAAAGAGATGAGCATGAAACGGTCTGAAAAATAGGAGCAGCATGAATCGGTGCTGAAAAACATGAAGAGCCTGAAAAGGTGTGAGAAATATGAAGAGCTTAAAAAGGTGTCAAAAATATGAGGAGTATGAAAAGATCTGCAAAAAATAAGGAGCAAGAAGTGGTGTTCAAAAACATGAAGAGCCTGAAAAGATGTCAAAAATATGAAGAGCTTCAAAAGGTGTCAAAAATATGAGGAGCATGAAACGGTTTGACAAATTGGAAGAGCATGAAACGGTGTTCAAAAACATGAAGAGACTGAAAAGTGGTGAAAAATATGAAGAGCTTCAAAACGTGTCAAATATATGAGGAGCATGAAACGGTCTGAAAAATAGGAGGAGCAAGAAGCGGTGTTGAAAAACATGAAGAGTCTGAAAATGTGTGAAAAATATGAAGAGCTTCAAAAGATGTGAAAAATATGAAGAGCTTCAAAAGCTGTCAAATGAGATGAGCATGAAACGGTCTGAAAAATACCAGGAGCATGAAGAGGTGTTCAAAAACATGAAGATCCTGAAAAGGGGTGAAAAATATGAAGAGCTTCAAAAGGTGTCAAAATTATGAGGAGCATTAAAAGGTCTGAAAAATGGGAGGAGCATGAAGCTGTGTTCAACAACATGAAGAGCCTGAAAAGGTGCGAAAAATATGAAGAGCCTGAAAAGGTATGAAAAATATGAAGAGCTTCAAAAGGTGTCAAAAATGAAATGAGCATGAAACGGTCTGAAAAATAGGAGGAGCATTAAGCGGTGTTGAAAATCATGAAGAGCCTGAAAAGTTGTGGAAAAATAGGAAGAGCTTTAAAATGTGTCAAATATATGAGGAGAATGAAACGGTCTGAAAAATAGGAGGAGCATTAAACGGTGTGGAAAAACATGAAGAGCCTGAAAAGGTGTGGAAAAATAGGAAGAGCTTCAAAATGTGTCAAATATATGAGGAGAATGAAACGGTCTGAAAAATAGGAGGAGCAAGAAATGGTCTGAAAAATAGGAAGAGCATGAAACGGTCTGAAAAATAGGAGGATCATGAAGCGGTGTTGAAAATCGTGAAGAGCCTGAAAAGGTGTGAAAAATGTGAAGAGCTTCAACAGGTGTCAAAAACTTGAGGAGAATGAAACGGTCTGAAAAATAGGAGGAGCATGAAGCTGTGTTGAAAAACATGAAGAGCCTGAAAAGGTGTGAAAAATATGAAGAGCTTCAAAAGCTGTCAAATATATGAGGAGCACGAAACGGTCTGAAAAAAAGGAGGAGCATGAAGCGTTGTTGAAAATTTTGAAGAGCTTGAAAAGGTATGAAAAATATGAAGAGCTTCAAAAGGTTTCAAAAATATGAGGATCATGAAACGGTCTGAAAAATAGGAGCAGCATGAAACGGTCTGAAAAATAAGAGGAGCATGAAATGGTGTTGAAAAACAGGAAGAGCCTGAAAAGGTGTGAAAAATATGAAGAGTTTTAAAAGGTGTCAAAATTATGAGGAGCATGAAACTTTCTGAAAAATAGGAGGATCATGAAACCGTGTTCAAAAACATGAAGAGCCTGAAAAGGTGTGAAAAATATGAAGAGCCTTAAAAAATGTCAAAAATATGAGGAGTATGAAACGGTCTGAAAAATAGCAGGAGCATGAAGCGGTGTTGAAAAACATGAACAGCCTGAAAAGGTGTGAACAATATGAAGAGCTTCAAAAGGTGTGAAAAATATGAAGAGCTTCAAAAGGTGTCAAAAATATGAGGAGAATGAAACGGTCTGAAAAATAGGCGGAGCATGAAATGGTGTTCAAAAACATGAAGAGCCTGAAAAGGTGTGAAAAATATGAAGAGCTTCAAAACGTGTCAAAAATATGAGGAGCATGAAACGGTCTGAAAAATAGGAGGAGCAAGAAGCGGTGTTGAAAAACATGAAGAGCCTGAAAATGTGTGAAAAATATGAAGAGCTTCAAAAGATGTGAAAAATATGAAGAGCTTCAAAAGGTGTGAAATACATGAGGAGCATGAAACGGTCTGAAAAATAGGAGGAGCATGAAACGGTCTGAAAAATAGGAGGAGCATGAAACAGTGTTGAAAAACATGAAGATCCTGAAAAGCTGTGAAAAATATGAAGAGCTTCAAAAGGTGTCAAATATATGAGGAGCTTGAAACGGTCTGAAAAATAAGAGTAACATGAAACGGTCTGATAAATAGGAGGAGCATGAAGCGGTGTTCAAAAACATGAAGAGCCTGAAAAGGTGTGAAAAATAAGAAGAGCTTCAAAAGGTATGAATAATGAGAGGAGCATGAAACGGTCTGTAAAATAGGAGGAGCATGAAGCGGTGTTGAAAAACATGAAGACCCTGAAAAGGTGTGAAAAATATGAAGAGCTTCAAACCTGTCAAAAATATGAGGAGCCTGAAACAGTCTCAAAAATAGGAAGAGCATGAAACGGTCTGAAAAATAGGAGGATCATGAAGCGGTGTTGAAAATCGTGAAGAGCCTGAAAAGATGTGAAAAATGTGAAGAGCTTCAACAGGTTTCAAAAACATGAGAAGAATGAAACGGTCTGAAAAATAGGAGGAGTATGAAGCTATGTTCAAAAACATGAAGAGCCAGAAAAGGTGTGAAAAATATGAAGAGCTTCAAAAAGTGTAAAAAATGAGATGAGCATGAAACGGTCTGAAAAATAGGAGGAGCATGAAGCGGTGCTGAAAAACATGAAGAGCCTGAAAAGGTTTGAAAAATATGAAGAGCTTCACACGGTGTGAAAAATATGAGGAGCATGAAACGGTCTGAAAAATAGGAGGAGCATGAAGTGGAGCTGAAAAACATGAAGAGCCTGGAAAGGTGTGCAAAATATGAAGAGCTTCAAAAGGTGTAAAATATGAGATGAGCCTGAAACGGTCTGAAAAATAGGAGGAGCATGAAGCGGTGTTCAAAAACATGAAGAGCATGAAAAGGTGTGAAATATATGAAGAGCTTGAAAAGGTGTAAAAATATGAGGAGCATGAAACCGTCTGCAAAATAGGAGGAGCATGAAATGGTGTTCAAAAACATGAAGAGCATGAAAAGATGTGAAAATTATGAAGAGCTTCAAAAGGTGTGAAATACATGAGGAGGATTAAACGGTCTGAAAAATAGGAGGAGCATGAAGTGGTGTTCAAAAACATGAAGACCATGAAAAGGTGTGAAAAATATGAAGAGCCTCAAAAGTGTGAAAAATATGATGAACATGATATGTTTTGAAAAATAGGATTAGCCTGAAGCGGTGTTCAAATACATGAAGAGCCTGAAAAGTTGTGAAAAATATGCAAAGCTTCAAAAGGTGTCAAAAAAGAGATGAGCATGAAACGGTCTGAAAAATAGGAGCAGCATGAATCGGTGCTGAAAAACATGAAGAGCCTGAAAAGGTGTGAGAAATATGAAGAGCTTCAAAAGGTGTCAAAAATATGAGGAGTATGAAACGATCTGCAAAAAATAAGGAGCAAGAGGTGGTGTTCAAAAACATGAAGAGCCTGAAAAGATGTCAAAAATATGAAGAGCTTCAAAAGGTGTCAAAAATATGAGGAGCATGAAACGGTTTGACAAATTGGAAGAGCATGAAACGGTTTTCAAAAACATGAAGAGACTGAAAAGTGGTGAAAAATATGAAGAGCTTCAAAACGTGTCAAATATATGAGGAGCATGAAACGGTCTGAAAAATAGGAGGAGCATGAAGCGGTGTTGAAAAACGTGAAGAGCCTGAAAACGTGTGAAAAATATTAAGAGCTTCAAAAGGTGTGAAAAATATGAAGACCTTCAAAGTGTCAAAAATCGATGAGCAGGAAATGGTCTAAAAAATAGGAGAGCATGAAATGGTGTTAAAAACATGAAGAGCCTGAAAAGGTGTGAAATATATGAAGAGCTTCAAAAGGTATCAAAAATATGAGGAGAATGAAACGGTCGGAAAAATAGGAGGGGCATGAAGCGGTGTTCAAAAACATGAAGATCCTGAAAAGGTGTGAAAACTACGAAGAGCTTCAAAAGGTGTGAAATACATGAGGAGCATGAAACGGTCTGAAAAATAGGAGAAGCATGAAGCGGTTTTGAAAAAAAAAAAGCCTGAAAATGTGTGAAAAATATGAAGAATTTCAAAAGGTGTGAAAAATATGAGGACCATGAAACGGTATGAAAAATAGGAGGAGCATCAAGTGGTGTTGAAAACCATAAAGAGCTTGAAAACGTGGGAAAATATGAAGAGCTTCAAAATGTCTCAAAAATATGAGGAATATGAAACGGTCTGAAAAATAGGAGGATCATAAAGCGGTGTTGAAAAACATGAAGAGCCTGAAAATGGTGTGAAAAATATGAAGAGCTTCAAAAGGTGTCAAAAATGAGATGTGCATGAAACGGTCTGAAAAATAGGAGCAGCATGAAGTGGTTGTGAAAAACATGAAAAGCCTGAAAATGTGTGCAAAATATGAAGAGCTTCAAAAGGTGTGAAATACATGAGGAGCATGAAATGGTCTGAGAAATAGGAGGAGCATGAAGCGGTGTTCAAAAACATGAAGAGCCTGAAAAGGTGGGAAAATGTGAATAGCTTCAAAAGGTGTCAAAAATATGAGGAGTTTGAAACGGTCTGAAAAATAGGAGGAGCATGAAGCGTTGTTCAAAACCAAGAAGAGCTTGAAAAGGTGTGAAAATTATGAAGAGCTTCAAAAGTTGTCAAAAATATGAGGAGCATGATACGGTCTGAAAAATAAGGGGGAGCATGAAGTGGTGTTCAAAAACAGGAAGAGAAAGGGGTGAAAAATATGAAGAGCTACAAAATGTGTAAAAATTATAAGGAGCATGAAACGGTCTGAAAAATAGGAGAAGCATGAAGCGGTTTTGAAAAACATGAAAAGCCTGAAAATGTGTGAAAAATATGAAGAATTTCAAAAGGTGTGAAAAATATGAGGACCATGAAACGTTATGAAAAATAGGAGGAGCATCAAGTGGTGTTGAAAACCATAAAGAGCTTGAAAACGTGGGAAAATATGAAGAGCTTCAAAATGTCTCAAAAATATGAGGAATATGAAACGGTCTGAAAAATAGGAGGATCATAAAGCGGTGTTGAAAAACATGAAGAGCCTGAAAATGGTGTGAAAAATATGAAGAGCTTCAAAAGGTGTCAAAAATGAGATGTGCATGAAACGGTCTGAAAAATAGGAGCAGCATGAAGTGGTTGTGAAAAACATGAAAAGCCTGAAAATGTGTGCAAAATATGAAGAGCTTCAAAAGGTGTGAAATACATGAGCAGCATGAAATGGTCTGAGAAATAGGAGGAGCATGAAGCGGTGTTCAAAAATATGAAGAGCCTGAAAAGGTGTGAAATAAATGAAGAGCTTCAAAAGGTGTGAAAAATATGAATAGCATGATACTGTCTGAAAAATAGGAGAAGCATGCAGTGGTGTTCAAAAACATGAAGAGCCTGAAAAGTTGTGAAAAATACGCATAGCTACAAAAGGTGTCAAAAATTAGATGAGCATGAAACGGTCTGAAAAATTGGAGGAGCAAGAAGTAGTGTTGAAAAATATGAAGAGCCTGAAAAGGTGTGAAAAATATGAAGAGCTTCAAAAGGTGTGAAATACATGAGGAGCATGAAACTCTCTGAAAAATAGGAGGAGCATGAAGTGGTGTTGAAAAACATGAAGAGCCTGAAATGTTGTGAAATATATGAAGACCTTCATAACGTGTGAAAAATATGAGGAGCTTGAAAAAGTGTCAAAATTATGAGGACATGAAAGGGTCTGAAAAATAGGAGGAGCATGAAAATGTCTGAAAAATAGGAGGAGCATGAAGTGGTGTTGAAAAACATGAAGAGCCTGAAAAGTGTGAAAAATATGAAGAGCTTCATAAGGTGACAAAAATATGAGGAGCATGAAACGGTCTGAAAAATAGGAGGAGCATGAAGCGGTGTTCAAAACATGAAGACCCTGAAAATGTGTGAAAAATATGAAGAGATTCAAAAGGTGTCAAAAATATGAGGAGCATGAAACGGTCTGAAAAATAGAAGGAGCATGAAATGCTGATCAAGAACATGAAGAGCCTGAAAAGGTGTGAAAAATATGAAGAGCTTCAAAAGGTGTGAAATACATGAGGAGCATGAAACAGTCTGAAAAATAGGAGGAGCATGAACTGGTGTTGAAAAACATGAAGAGCCTGAAAAGGTGTGAAAAATATGAAGACTTTCAAAAGGTGTCAAAAATATGAGGAGCATGAAACGGTCTGAAAAATACGAGGAGCATGAAACGGTGTTCAAAATATGAAGGGCCTGAAAAGGTGTGAATTATATGAAGAGCCTCAAAATGTGTCAAAAATATGAGGAGCATGAAACTGTCTGAAAAATAGGAGGAGCATGAAGCGGTGTTGAAAAATATGAAGAGACTGAAAACGTGTGAATAATATGAAGAGCTTCAAAAGGTTTGAAAAATATGAAGAGATTCAAAAGGTGTGAAAAATATGAAGAGCTTCAGAAGGTGTCAAAAATGAGATGAGCATGAAACGGTTTGAAAAATAGGAGGAGCATGAAACGATCTGAAAAATAGGAGGAGCATGAAACGGTGTTGAAAACATAAAGAGCATGAAAAGGTGTGAAATAAACGAAGAGCTTCAAAAGGTGTCAAAAATATGAGGCGCATGAAACGGTCTGAAAAATAGGAGGAGCAGGAAGCGGTGGTGAAAAACATGAAGAGCCTTAAAAGGTGTGAAAAATATGAAGAGCTTCAAAAGTGTGAAAAATATGAGGAGCATGAGACGGTCTGAAAAAAAGGAGGAGCATGAAGTGGTGTTGAAAAACATGAAGATGCTGAAATGGTGTGAAATATATGAAGAGCTTCAAAATGTGTGAAACATATGAGGAGCTTCAAAAAGTGTCAAAAATATGAGTGGCATGAAATGGTCTGAAAAATAGGAGGAGCATGAAGCGGTTTTGAAAAACATAAAGAGCATGAAAACGTATGAAGAATATGAAGAGCTTCAAAAGGTGTGAAAAATATGAAGAGCTTCAAAAGGTGTCCAAAATGAGATGACCATGAAACGGTCTGAAAAATAGGAGGAGCAGGAAGTGGTGTTGAAAAACATGAAGAGCCTGAAAAGGTGTGAAATATATGAAGAGCTTCAAAAGATGTCAAAAATATGAGGAGCATGAAACGGTCTGAAAAATAGGAGGAGCATGAAGCAGTGTTGCAATACATGAAAAGCCTGAAAAGATGTGAAAAATATGAAGAGCTTCAAAAGGTGTCAAAAATATGAGAAGCATGAAACGGTCTGAAAAAGAGGAGGAGCATAAAGTGGTGTTGAAAAACATGAAGAGCCTGAAAAGGTGTGAAGAATATGAAGAGCTTCAAAAGGTGCCAAAAATATGAGGAGCATGAAACGGTCTGAAAAATAGGAGGAGCATGAAACGGTGTTGAAAAACATGAAGAGCCTGAAAAGGTGTGAAAAATATGAAGAGCTTCAAAATGTGTCAAAAATATGAAGAGCATGAAATGGTCTGAAAAATAGGAAGAGCTTGAAGCGGTGTTCAAAAACCTGAAGAGCCTGAAAAGGTGTCAAAAATATAACGAGCATGAAACGGTCTGAAAAATAGGAAGAACATAAAGCAGTGTTCAAAAACATGAAGAGCCTGAAAAGGTGTGAAAAATATGAAGACCTTCAAAAGGTGTCAAAATATGAGGAGCATGAAACGGTCTGAAAAATACGAGTAGCATGAAACGGTGTTCAAAATATGAAGGGCCTGAAAAGGTGTGAATTATATGAAGAGCCTCAAAATGTGTCAAAAATATGAGGAGCATGAAACTGTCTGAAAAATAGGAGGAGCATGAAGCGCTGTTGAAAAACATGAAGAGACTGAAAACGTGTGAATAATATGAAGAGCTTCAAAAGGTTTGAAAAATATGAAGAGATTCAAAAGGTGTGAAAAATATGAAGAGCTTCAGAAGGTGTCAAAAATGAGATGAGCATGAAACGGTTTGAAAAATAGGAGGAGCATGAAACGATCTGAAAAATAGGAGGAGCATGAAACGGTGTTGAAAACATAAAGAGCATGAAAAGGTGTGAAATAAACGAAGAGCTTCAAAAGGTGTCAAAAATATGAGGCGCATGAAACGGTCTGAAAAATAGGAGGAGCAGGAAGCGGTGGTGAAAAACATGAAGAGCCTGAAAAGGTGTGAAAAATATGAAGAGCTTCAAAAGGTGTAAAAAATGAGAGCAGCATGAAACGGTCTGAAAAATAGGAGGAGCATGAAGTGGAGCTGAAAATCATGAAGTGCCTGAAAAGGTGTGCAAAATATGAAGAGCTTCAAAAGGTGTAAAAAATGAGATGAGCATGAAACGGTCTGAAAAATAGGAGGAGCATGAACTGGTGCTGAAAAACATGAAGAGCATGAAAAGGTGAGAAAAATATGAAGAGCTTTAAAAGGTGTGAAAAATATGACGAGCATGAAACGGTGTGAAAAATTGGAGGAGCATGAAGCTGTGTTCAAAAACATGAAGAGCCAGAAAAGGTGTGAAAAATATGAAGAGCTTCAAAAAGTGTCAAAAGTATGAGGAGCAAGAAACGGTCGGAAAATAGGAGGAGCATGAAACGATCTGAAAAATAGGAGGAGCATGAAGCTGTGTTCAAAAACATGAAGAGCCTGAAAAGGTGTGAAAAATATGAAGAGCTTGAAAAGGTGTAGAAAATTTGAGCAGCATGAAACGGTCTGAAATATAGGAGGAGCATGAAGTGGAGCTGAAAAACCTGAAGAGCCTGAAAAGGTGTGAAAAATATGAAGAGCTTCAAAAGGTGTGAAAAATATGAGGAGCATGAAACGGTCTGAAAAATAGGAGGAGCTTGGATCGGTGTTGAAAAACATGAAGAGCCTGAAAAGGTGTGAAAAATATGAAGAGCTTCAAAAAGTGTCAAATATAAGAGGAGAAAGAAACGGTCTGAAAAAAAGGAGGAGCATGAAGCGGTGTTCAAAAACATGAAGAGCCTGAAAAGGTGTGAAAAATATGAAGAGCTTCAAAAGCTGTCAAAAATGAGATGAGCATGAAACGGTCTGAAAAAAAGGAGGAGCATGAAGCGATGTTGAAAATCTTGAAGAGCTTGAAAAGGTGTGAAAATATGAAGAGCTTCAAAAGGTTTCAAAAATATTAGGATCATGAAACGGTCTGAAAAATAGGAGCAACATGAAACGGTCTGAAAAATAAGAGGAGCATGAAATGGTGTTGAAAAACAGGAAGAGCCAGAAAATGTGAGAAAAATATGAACAGCGTCAAAAGGTTTCAAAAATATGAGGAGCATGAAACTTTCTGAAAAAGAGGAGGAGCATGAACCGGTGTTGAAAAACATGAAGAGCCTGAAAAGGTGTGAAAAATATGAAGAGGTTTAAAAGGTGTCAAAAATATGAGGAGCATGAAACTTTCTGAAAAATAGGAGGATCATGAAACCGTGTTCAAAAACATGAAGAGCCTGAAAAGGTGTGAAAAATATGAAGAGCCTTAAAAAATGTCAAAAATATGAGGAGTATGAAATGGTCTGTAAAATAGCAGGAGCATGAAGCGGTGTTGAAAAACATGAAGAGCCTGAAAAGGTGTGAAAAATATGAAGAGCTTCAAAAGGTGTGAAAAATATGAAGAGCTTCAAATGGTGTCAAAAATATGAGGAGAATGAAACGGTCTGAAAAATAGGCGGAGCATGAAACGGTGTTCAAAAACATGAAGAGCCTGAAAAGGTGTGAAAAATATGAAGAGCTTCAAAACGTGTCAAAATATGAGGAGCATGAAACGGTCTGAAAAATAGGAGGAGCAAGAAGCGGTGTTGAAAAACATGAAGAGTCTGAAAATGTGTGAAAAATATGAAGAGCTTCAAAAGATGTGAAAAATATGAAGAGCTTCAAAAGCTGTCAAATGAGATGAGCATGAAACGGTCTGAAAAATAGCAGGAGCATGAAGAGGTGTTCAAAAACATGAAGATCCTGAAAAGGGGTGAAAAATATGAAGAGCTTCAAAAGGTGTCAAAATTATGAGGAGCATTAAAAGGTCTGAAAAATGGGAGGAGCATGAAGCTGTGTTCAACAACATGAAGAGCCTGAAAAGGTGCGAAAAATATGAAGAGCCTGAAAAGGTATGAAAAATATGAAGAGCTTCAAAAGGTGTCAAAAATGAAATGAGCATGAAACGGTCTGAAAAATAGGAGGAGCATTAAGCGGTGTTGAAAATCATGAAGAGCCTGAAAAGTTGTGGAAAAATAGGAAGAGCTTTAAAATGTGTCAAATATATGAGGAGAATGAAACGGTCTGAAAAATAGGAGGAGCATTAAACGGTGTGGAAAAACGTGAAGAGCCTGAAAAGGTGTGGAAAAATAGGAAGAGCTTCAAAATGTGTCAAATATATGAGGAGAATGAAACGGTCTGAAAAATAGGAGGAGCAAGAAATGGTCTGAAAAATAGGAAGAGCATGAAACGGTCTGAAAAATAGGAGGATCATGAAGCGGTGTTGAAAATCGTGAAGAGCCTGAAAAGGTGTGAAAAATGTGAAGAGCTTCAACAGGTGTCAAAAACTTGAGGAGAATGAAACGGTCTGAAAAATAGGAGGAGCATGAAGCTGTGTTGAAAAACATGAAGAGCCTGAAAAGGTGTGAAAAATATGAAGAGCTTCAAAAGCTGTCAAATATATGAGGAGCACGAAACGGTCTGAAAAAAAGGAGGAGCATGAAGCGTTGTTGAAAATCTTGAAGAGCTTGAAAAGGTGTGAAAAATATGAAGAGCTTCAAAAGGTTTCAAAAATATGAGGATCATGAAACGGTCTGAAAAATAGGAGCAGCATGAAACGGTCTGAAAAATAAGAGGAGCATGAAATGGTGTTGAAAAACAGGAAGAGCCTGAAAAGGTGTGAAAAATATGAAGAGTTTTAAAAGGTGTCAAAATTGTGAGGAGCATGAAACTTTCTGAACAATAGGAGGATCATGAAACCGTGTTCAAAAACATGAAGAGCCTGAAAAGGTGTGAAAAATATGAAGAGCCTTAAAAAATGTCAAAAATATGAGGAGTATGAAACGGTCTGAAAAATAGCAGGAGCATGAAGCGGTGTTGAAAAACATGAACAGCCTGAAAAGGTGTGAACAATATGAAGAGCTTCAAAAGGTGTGAAAAATATGAAGAGCTTCAAAAGGTGTCAAAAATATGAGGAGAATGAAACGGTCTGAAAAATAGGCGGAGCATGAAATGGTGTTCAA
This sequence comes from Dama dama, assembly GCF_033118175.1. Taxonomy (NCBI): domain Eukaryota; kingdom Metazoa; phylum Chordata; class Mammalia; order Artiodactyla; family Cervidae; genus Dama; species Dama dama. Next base: position 566,454 of record NW_026870921.1, on the reverse strand, counting down.
AAACATGAAGAGCCTGAAAAGGTGTGAAAAATATGAAGAGCTTCAAAACGTGTCAAAAATATGAGGAGCATGAAACGGTCTGAAAAATAGGAGGAGCAAGAAGCGGTGTTGAAAAACATGAAGAGCCTGAAAATGTGTGAAAAATATGAAGAGCCTGAAAAGGTGTGAAAAATATGAAGAGCTTCAAAAGGTGTGAAATACATGAGGAGCATGAAACGGTCTGAAAAATAGGAGGAGCATGAAACGGTCTGAAAAATAGGAGGAGCATGAAACAGTGTTGAAAAACATGAAGATCCTGAAAAGCTGTGAAAAATATGAAGAGCTTCAAAAGGTGTCAAATATATGAGGAGCTTGAAACGGTCTGAAAAATAAGAGTAACATGAAACGGTCTGATAAATAGGAGGAGCATGAAGCGGTGTTCAAAAACATGAAGAGCCTGAAAAGGTGTGAAAAATAAGAAGAGCTTCAAAAGGTATGAATAATGAGAGGAGCATGAAACGGTCTGTAAAATAGGAGGAGCATGAAGCGGTGTTGAAAAACATGAAGACCCTGAAAAGGTGTGAAAAATATGAAGAGCTTCAAAACCTGTCAAAAATATGAGGAGCCTGAAACAGTCTCAAAAATAGGAAGAGCATGAAACGGTCTGAAAAATAGGAGGATCATGAAGCGGTGTTGAAAATCGTGAAGAGCCTGAAAAGGAGTGAAAAATGTGAAGAGCTTCAACAGGTTTCAAAAACATGAGAAGAATGAAACGGTCTGAAAAATAGGAGGAGTATGAAGCTATGTTCAAAAACATGAAGAGCCAGAAAAGGTGTGAAAAATATGAAGAGCTTCAAAAAGTGTAAAAAATGAGATGAGCATGAAACGGTCTGAAAAATAGGAGGAGCATGAAGCGGTGCTGAAAAACATGAAGAGCCTGATAAGGTTTGAAAAACATGAAGAGCTTCACACGGTGTGAAAAATATGAGGAGCATGAAACGGTCTGAAAAATAGGAGGAGCATGAAGTGGAGCTGAAAAACATGAAGAGCCTGGAAAGGTGTGCAAAATATGAAGAGCTTCAAAAGGTGTAAAAAATGAGATGAGCCTGAAACGGTCTGAAAAATAGGAGGAGCATGAAGCGGTGTTCAAAACATGAAGAGCCTGAAAAGGTGTGAAATATATGAAGAGCTTGAAAAGGTGTAAAAATATGAGGAGCATGAAACCGTCTGCAAAATAGGAGGAGCATGAAATGGTGTTCAAAAACATGAAGAGCATGAAAAGATGTGAAAATTATGAAGAGCTTCAAAAGGTGTGAAATACATGAGGAGGATTAAACGGTCTGAAAAATAGGAGGAGCATGAAGTGGTGTTCAAAAACATGAAGACCATGAAAAGGTGTGAAAAATATGAAGAGCCTCAAAAGTGTGAAAAATATGATGAACATGATATGTTTTGAAAAATAAGATTAGCCTGAAGCGGTGTTCAAATACATGAAGAGCCTGAAAAGTTGTGAAAAATATGCAAAGCTTCAAAAGGTGTCAAAAAAGAGATGAGCATGAAACGGTCTGAAAAATAGGAGCAGCATGAATCGGTGCTGAAAAACATGAAGAGCCTGAAAAGGTGTGAGAAATATGAAGAGCTTCAAAAGGTGTCAAAAATATGAGGAGCATGAAACGATCTGCAAAAAATAAGGAGCAAGAAGTGGTGTTCAAAAACATGAAGAGCCTGAAAAGATGTCAAAAATATGAAGAGCTTCAAAAGGTGTCAAAAATATGAGGAGCATGAAACGGTTTGACAAATTGGAAGAGCATGAAACGGTGTTCAAAAACATGAAGAGACTGAAAAGTGGTGAAAAATATGAAGAGCTTCAAAACGTGTCAAATATATGAGGAGCATGAAACGGTCTGAAAAATAGGAGGAGCATGAAGCGGTGTTGAAAAACGTGAAGAGCCTGAAAACGTGTGAAAAATATTAAGAGCTTCAAAAGGTGTGAAAAATATGAAGACCTTCAAAGTGTCAAAAATCGATGAGCAGTAAATGGTCTAAAAAATAGGAGAGCATGAAATGGTGTTAAAAACATGAAGAGCCTGAAAAGGTGTGAAATATATGAAGAGCTTCAAAAGGTATCAAAAATATGAGGAGAATGAAACGGTCGGAAAAATAGGAGGGGCATGAAGCGGTGTTCAAAAACATGAAGATCCTGAAAAGGTGTGAAAAATACGAAGAGCTTCAAAAGGTGTGAAATACATGAGGAGCATGAAACGGTCTGAAAAATAGGAGAAGCATGAAGCGGTTTTGAAAAAAAAAAAGCCTGAAAATGTGTGAAAAATATGAAGAATTTCAAAAGGTGTGAAAAATATGAGGACCATGAAACGGTATGAAAAATAGGAGGAGCATCAAGTGGTGTTGAAAACCATAAAGAGCTTGAAAACGTGGGAAAATATGAAGAGCTTCAAAATGTCTCAAAAATATGAGGAATATGAAACGGTCTGAAAAATAGGAGGATCATAAAGCGGTGTTGAAAAACATGAAGAGCCTGAAAATGGTGTGAAAAATATGAAGAGCTTCAAAAGGTGTCAAAAATGAGATGTGCATGAAACGGTCTGAAAAATAGGAGCAGCATGAAGTGGTTGTGAAAAACATGAAAAGCCTGAAAATGTGTGCAAAATATGAAGAGCTTCAAAAGGTGTGAAATACATGAGGAGCATGAAATGGTCTGAGAAATAGGAGGAGCATGAAGCGGTGTTCAAAAACATGAAGAGCCTGAAAAGGTGGGAAAATGTGAATAGCTTCAAAAGGTGTCAAAAATATGAGGAGTTTGAAACGGTATGAAAAATAGGAGGAGCATGAAGCGTTGTTCAAAACCAAGAAGAGCTTGAAAAGGTGTGAAAATTATGAAGAGCTTCAAAAGTTGTCAAAAATATGAGGAGCATGATACGGTCTGAAAAATAAGGGGGAGCATGAAGTGGTGTTCAAAAACAGGAAGAGCCTGAAAAGGGGTGAAAAATATGAAGAGCTACAAAATGTGTAAAAATTATAAGGAGCATGAAACGGTCTGAAAAATAGGAGAAGCATGAAGCGGTTTTGAAAAACATGAAAAGCCTGAAAATGTGTGAAAAATATGAAGAATTTCAAAAGGTGTGAAAAATATGAGGACCATGAAACGGTATGAAAAATAGGAGGAGCATCAAGTGGTGTTGAAAACCATAAAGAGCTTGAAAACGTGGGAAAATATGAAGAGCTTCAAAATGTCTCAAAAATATGAGGAATATGAAACGGTCTGAAAAATAGGAGGATCATAAAGCGGTGTTGAAAAACATGAAGAGCCTGAAAATGGTGTGAAAAATATGAAGAGCTTCAAAAGGTGTCAAAAATGAGATGTGCATGAAACGGTCTGAAAAATAGGAGCAGCATGAAGTGGTTGTGAAAAACATGAAAAGCCTGAAAATGTGTGCAAAATATGAAGAGCTTCAAAAGGTGTGAAATACATGAGCAGCATGAAATGGTCTGAGAAATAGGAAGAGCATGAAGCGGTGTTCAAAAATATGAAGAGCCTGAAAAGGTGTGAAATAAATGAAGAGCTTCAAAAGGTGTGAAAAATATGAATAGCATGATACTGTCTGAAAAATAGGAGAAGCATGCAGTGGTGTTCAAAAACATGAAGAGCCTGAAAAGTTGTGAAAAATACGCATAGCTTCAAAAGGTGTCAAAAATTAGATGAGCATTAAACGGTCTGAAAAATTGGAGGAGCAAGAAGTAGTGTTGAAAAATATGAAGAGCCTGAAAAGGTGTGAAAAATATGAAGAGATTCAAAAGGTGTGAAATACATGAGGAGCATGAAACTCTCTGAAAAATAGGAGGAGCATGAAGTGGTGTTGAAAAACATGAAGAGCCTGAAATGTTGTGAAATATATGAAGACCTTCATAACGTGTGAAAAATATGAGGAGCTTGAAAAAGTGTCAAAATTATGAGGACATGAAACGGTCTGAAAAATAGGAGGAGCATGAAAATGTCTGAAAAATAGGAGGAGCATGAAGTGGTGTTGAAAAACATGAAGAGCCTGAAAAGTGTGAAAAATATGAAGAGCTTCATAAGGTGACAAAAATATGAGGAGCATGAAACGGTCTGAAAAATAGGAGGAGCATGAAGCGGTGTTCAAAACATGAAGACCCTGAAAATGTGTGAAAAATATGAAGAGCTTCTAAAGGTGTCAAAAATATGAGGAGCATGAAACGGTCTGAAAAATAGAAGGAGCATGAAATGCTGATCAAGAACATGAAGAGCCTGAAAAGGTGTGAAAAATATGAAGAGCTTCAAAAGGTGTGAAATACATGAGGAGCATGAAACGGTCTGAAAAATAGGAGAAGCATGACTTGGTGTGGAAAAAGATGAAGAGCCTGAAAAAGTGTGAAAAATATGAAGAGCTTCAAAAGATGTGAAATACATGAGGAGCATGAAACGGTCTGAAAAATAGGAGGAGCATGAAGCGGTGTTCAAAAACATGAAGAGCCTGAAAAGTGTGAAAAATATGAAGAGCTTCAAAAGGTGTGAAAAATATGAAGAGCTTCAAAATGTGTCAAAAATCGATGAGCAGGAAATGGTCTGAAAAATAGGAGAGCATGAAGTGTTTTTAAAAACATGAAGAGCCTGAAAAGGTGTGAAATATATGAAGAGCTTCAAAAGGAATCAAAAATATGAGGAGAATGAAACGGTCTGAAAAATGGGAGGGGCATGAAGCGATGTTGAAAAACATGAAGAGCCTGAAAATGTGTGAAAAATATGAAGATCTTCTAAAGGTGTCAAATATATGAAGAAACGAAACGACGTGTAAAATTGGAAGAGCATGAAGTGGTGTTGAAAAACATGAAGAGCCTGAAAAGTGTGAAAAACATGAAGAGCTTCAAAAGGTGTGAAAAATATGAAGAGCTTCAAAATGTGTCAAAAATCGATGAGCAGGAAATGGTCTGAAAAATAGGAGAGCATGAAGTGGTTTTAAAAACATGAAGATCCTGAAATGGTGTGAAATATATGAAGAGCTTCAAAATGTGTGAAACATATGAGGAGCTTCAAAAAGTGTCAAAAATATGAGGAGCATGAAACGGTCTGAAAAATAGGAGGAGGATGAAACGGTGTTCAGAAACATGAAGAGCCTGAAAAGGTGTGAAAAATGTGAAGAGCTTCAAAATGTGTCAAAAATATGAGGAGCATGAAACGGTCTGAAAAATAGGAGAAGCATGAAGTGGTGTTGAAAAACATGAAGAGCCTGAAAAGTGTGAAAAATATGAAGAGCTTCTAAAGGTATCAAAAATATGAGGAGAATGAAAGGTCTGAAAAATAGGAGGAGCATGAAGTGGTGTTGAAAAACATGAAGAGCCTGAAAAGTGTGAAAAATATGAAGAGCTTCAAAAGGTGTCAAAAATATGAGGAGCATGAAACGGTCTGAAAAATAGGAGAAGCATGAAGTGGTGTGGGAAAAGATGAAGAGCCTGAAAAAGTGTGAAAAATATGAAGAGCTTCAAAAGGTGTGAAATACATTAGGAGCATGAAACTCTCTGAAAAATAGGAGGAGCATGAAGTGGTGTTCAAAAACATGAAGAGCCTGATAATTTGTGAAAAATATGAAGAGATTCAAAAGGTGTGAGAAATATGAGGAGGATGAAACGGTCTGAACAATAGGAGGAGTATGAAGCGGTGTTCAGAAACATGAAGGGCCTGAAAAGTTGTGAAAAATATGAAAAGCTTCAAAAGGTGTCAAAAATATGAGGAGCATGAAACGGTCTGAAAAATAGGAGGAGCATGAAATGGTGTTGAAAAACATGAAGAGCCTGAAAAGGTGTGAGAAATATGAAGAGTTTCAAAAGGTGTGAAAAATATGAAGAGCTTCAAAAGGTGTCAAAAAGTAGATGAGCATGAAACGGTCTGAAAAATAGGAGGAGCATGAAGTGGTTTTGAAAAACATGAAGAGCCTGAAAAGGTGTGAAATATATGAAGAGCTTCAAAAGGTGTCAAAAATATGAGGAGCATGAAACGGTCTGAAAAATAGGAGGAGCATGAAGCAGTGTTGCAATACATGAAAGGCCTGAAAAGATGTGAAAAATATGAAGAGCTTCAAAAGGTGTCAAAAATATGAGGAGCATGAAACGGTCTGAAATATAAAGGAGCATGAAACGCTGATCAAATACATGAAAAGTTTGAAAAGGTGTGAAAAATATAAAGAGCTTCAAAAGCTGTCAAGTTTATGAGAAGCATGAAACGGTCTGAAAAATAGGAGGAGCATGAAGCGGTGTTCAAAAACATGAAGAGCCTTAAAAGGTGTGAAAAATATGAAGAATTTTAAAAGGTGTCAAATATATGAGGAGCATGAAACGTTCTGAAAAAGAGGAGGATCATGAAACGGTGTTCAAAAACATGAAGAGCATGAGAAGTTGTGAAAAATATGAAGAGCTTCAAAAGGTGTCAAAAATATGAAGAGCTTCAAAAGGTGTCAAAAATGAGATGAGCATGAAACGGTTTGAAAAATCGGAGGAGCATGAAGCGGTGTTGAAAATCATGAAGAGCCTGAAACGGTGTGAAAAATATGAAGAGCTTCAAAAGGTGTGAAAAATATGAAGAGCATCAAAAGGTGTCAAAAATATGATGAGGATGAAACGGTCTGAGAAATAGGAGGAGCAAGAAGCGTTGTTGAAAAACATGAAGAGACAGAAATGATATGAAAAATATGAAGAGCCTCAAAAGGTGTCAAAAATATGGGGACCATGAAACGGTCTGAAAAATAGGAGGAGCATGAACTGGTGTTGAAAAACATGAAGAGCCTGAAAAGGTGTGAAAAATATGAAGACCTTCAAAAGGTGTCAAAAATATGAGGAGCATGAAACGGTCTGAAAAATACGAGGAGCATGAAACGGTGTTCAAAATATGAAGGGCCTGAAAAGGTGTGAATTATATGAAGAGCCTCAAAATGTGTCAAAAATATGAGGAGCATGAAACTGTCTGAAAAATAGGAGGAGCATGAAGCGGTGTTGAAAAATATGAAGAGACTGAAAACGTGTGAATAATATGAAGAGCTTCAAAAGGTTTGAAAAATATGAAGAGATTCAAAAGGTGGGAAAAATATGAAGAGCTTCAGAAGGTGTCAAAAATGAGATGAGCATGAAACGGTTTGAAAAATAGGAGGAGCATGAAACGATCTGAAAAATAGGAGGAGCATGAAACGGTGTTGAAAACATAAAGAGCATGAAAAGGTGTGAAATAAACGAAGAGCTTCAAAAGGTGTCAAAAATATGAGGCGCATGAAACGGTCTGAAAAATAGGAGGAGCAGGAAGCGGTGGTGAAAAACATGAAGAGCCTTAAAAGGTGTGAAAAATATGAAGAGCTTCAAAAGTGTGAAAAATATGAGGAGCATGAGACGGTCTGAAAAAAAGGAGGAGCATGAAGTGGTGTTGAAAAAACATGAAGATGCTGAAATGGTGTGAAATATATGAAGAGCTTCAAAATGTGTGAAACATATGAGGAGCTTCAAAAAGTGTCAAAAATATGAGTGGCATGAAATGGTCTGAAAAATAGGAGGAGCATGAAGCGGTGTTGAAAAACATAAAGAGCATGAAAACGTATGAAGAATATGAAGAGCTTCAAAAGGTGTGAAAAATATGAAGAGCTTCAAAAGGTGTCAAAAATGAGATGACCATGAAACGGTCTGAAAAATAGGAGGAGCAGGAAGCGGTGTTCAAAAACATGAAGAGCCTGAAAAGGTGTGAAAAATATGAAGAGCTTCAAAAGGTGTGAAAAATATGAGGAGCATGAGACGGTCTGAAAAATAGGAGGAGCATGACGGGGTTCAAAAACATGAAGAGCCTGAAAAGGTGTGAAAAATATGAGAGCTTGAAAAGGTGTGAAATACATGAGAAGCATGAAACGGTCTGAAAAATAGGAGGAACATAAAACGGTGTTCAAAAACATGAAGGGCCTGAAAAGGTGTGAAATATATGAAGATCCTCAAAACGTGTCAAAAATATGAGGAGCATGAAACGGTCTGAAAAATAGGAGGAGCATGAAGCGGTGTTGAAAAACATTTAGAGACTGAAAACGTGTGAAAAATAAGAAGAGTTTCAAAAGGTGTGAAAAATATGAAGAGATTCAAAGGTGTCAAAAATATGAGGAGCATGAAATGGTCTGAAAAATAGGAGGAGCATGAAGCGGTGTTGAAAAACATTTAGAGACTGAAAACGTGTGAAAAATAAGAAGAGTTTCAAAAGGTGTGAAAAATATGAAGAGATTCAAAGGTGTCAAAAATATGAGGAGCATGAAACGGTCTGAAAAATAGGAGGAGCATGAAACGGTGTTCAAAAACATGAAGAGCCTTAAAAGGTGTGAAAAATATGAAGAGCTTCAATAGATGTGAAAAATATGAGGAGCATGAAACGGTCTGAAAAATAGGAGGAGCATGAAGCCGTGTTCAAAAATATGAAGAGCCTGAAAAGAGGTAAAAATATGAAGAGCTTCCAAAGTTGTCAAATATATGAGGAGCATGAAACGGTCTGAAAAATAGGAAGAGCAAGAAGCGGTGCTGAAAAACATGAAGAGCATGAAAAGGTGTGAAAAATATGAAGAGCTACAAAGGTGTCAAATATATGAGGAGCATGAAACGGTCTGAAAATATGAGGAGCATGAAGCGGTGCTCTAAAACATGAGGAGCCTGAAAACATGTGAAATATATGAAGAGCTTCAAAATGTGTGGAGAATATGAGGAGAATTAAAAGGTCTGAAAAATAGGAGGAGCATGAAGAGGTGTTGAATAATATGAAGAGCATGAAAAGGTGTGAAAAATATGAAGAGTTTTAAAAGGTGTCAAAAATACGAGGAGCATGAAACGGTGTGAAAAATAGGAGGAGCATGAATCATTGTCGAAAAACATGAAATGCCTGAAAAGGTGTGAAAAACATGAAGAGACTGAAAAGGTGTGAAATATATGAAGAGCTTCAAAAAGTGTGAAAAATATGAGGAGCATGAAATGTTCTGAAAAATTGGAGGAGCATGAAGCGGTGTTGAAAAACATGAAGAGACAGAAATGATGTGAAAAATATGAAGAGCTTCAAAAGGTGTCAAAAATATGGGGACCATGAAACGGTCTGAAAAATAGGAGGAGCATGAACTGGTGTTGAAAAACATGAAGAGCCTGAAAAAGTGTGAAATATATGAAGAGCTTCAAAAGGTGTCAAACAGATGAAGAGGATGAAAAGGTCTGAAAAATAGGAGGAGCATGAAGCGGTGTTGAAAAACATGAAGAACCTGAAAAGGTGTGAAAAATATGAAGAGCTTCAAAAGGTGTCAAAAATAAAAGGAGCATGAAATGGTCTGAAAAACAGGAGGAGCATGAAGCGGTGTTGAAAAACATGAAGAGCCTGAAAAGGTGTGAAAAATATAAAGAGCTTCAAAAGGTGTGAAATACATTAGGAGCATGAAACGGTCTGAAAAATAGGAGGAGCATGAAGCGGTGTTCAAAAACATGAAGAGCCTGAAAAGCTGTGAAAAATATGAAGAGCTTCAAAAGGTGTGAAAAATATGAAGAGCTTCAAAAGGTGTGAAAAATATGAAGAGCTTCAAAAGGTGTCAAAAATGAGATGAGCATCAAAAGGTCTGAAAAATAGGAGGAGTATGAAACGGTGTTCAAATACATGAAGAGCCTGAAAAGGTGTGAAAAATATGAAGAGCTTCAAAAGGTGTGAAAAATATGAGGAGCTTCAAAAGGTTTCAAAAATATGAGGAGCATGAAACGCTCAGAAAAGTAGGAGGATCATGAAGCGATGTTGAAAAACATGAAAAGCCTGAAAAGGTGTGAAAAATATGAAGAGCTTCAAAAGGTGTCAAAAATATGAGGAGCATGAAACGGTCTGAAAAGTAGGAGGCGTAAGAAATCGTGTTCAAAAACATGCGGAGCCTGAAAACGTGTGAAAAATATAAAGAGCTTCAAAATGTGTGAAATACATGAGGAGCATGAAACGGTCTGAAAAATAGGAGGAGCATGAAGCGGTGTTGAAAAACATGAAGAGCCTGAAAAGGTGTGAAAAATGTGAAGAGCTTCAAAAGTTGTGAAATACAAGAGGAGCATGAAACGGTCTGAAAAAAAGGAGGAGCATAAAGCGGTGTTGAAAAACATGAAGAACCTGAAAACTTGTGAAAAATATGAAGAACTTCAAAAGGTGCCAAAAATATGAGGAGCATGAAACGGCTGAAATAAAGGAGGAGCATGAAACGGTCTGAAAAATAGGAGGAGCATGAAACGTTGTTCAAAAACATGAAGAGCTTGAAAAGCTGTGAAATATATGAAGAGTTTCAAAAGGTGTGAAATATATGAAGAGCTTCAAAAGGTGTGAAATACATGAGGAGCAGGAAACAGTCTGAAAAATAGGAGGAGCATGAAGTGGTGTTCAAAAACATGAAGAGCCTGAAAAGGTGTGAAATATATGAAGAGATTCAAAAGGTGTCAAAAATATGAGGAGCATGAAACGCTCTGAAAAATAGGAGTATAATGAAGCGGTGTTGAAAAACATGAAGAGCCTGAAAAGGTCTGAAAAATATGAAGAGCTTCAAAAGGTGTCCAAAATATGAGGAGCATGAAACGGTCTGAAAAATAGGAGGAGCATGAAGTGGTGTTGAAAAACATGAAGAGCCTGAAAAGGTGTGAGTAATATGAAGAGCTTCAAAAGATGTCAAAAATATGAGGAGCAGGAAGCGGTGTGTAAAATAGGAGGAGCATGAAGCGGTGTTCAAAAACATGAAGAGCCTGAAAAGGTGTGAAAAATGTGAAGAGCTTCAAAAGTTGTGAAATACAAGAGGAGCATGAAACGGTCTGAAAAATAGGAGGAGCATGAAGCGGTATTGAAAAACATGAAGAACCTGAAAAGGTGTGAAAAATATGGAGAACTTCAAAAGGTGCCAATAATATGAGGAGCATGAAACGGTCTGAAAAATAGGAGGGGCATGAAACGTTGTTCAAAAACATGAAGAGCCTGAAAAGGTGTGAAAAATATGAAGAGCTCAAAAGGTGTGAAATACATGAGGGGCATGAAACGGTCTGAAAAATGGGAGGAGCATGAAGCGGTGTTCAAAAACCTGAAGAGCCTGAAAAGGTGTGAAGAATATGAAGAGCTTCAAAAGGTGCCAAAAATATGAGGAGCATGAAACGGTCTGAAAAATAGAAGGAGCATGAAACGGTGTTGAAAAACATGAAGAGCCTGAAAGGTGTGAAAAATATGAAGAGCTTCAAAATGTGTCAAAAATATGAAGAGCATGAAACGGTCTGAAAAATAGGAGGAGCTTGAAGCGGTGTTCAAAAACCTGAAGAGCCTGAAAAGGTGTCAAAAATATGACGAGCATGGAACGGTCTGAAAAATAGGAAGAACATGAAGCGGTGTTCAAAAACATGAAGAGCCTGAAAAGGTGTGAAAAATATGAAGACCTTCAAAAGGTGTCAAAAATATGAGGAGCATGAAATGGTCTGAAAAATACGAGGAGCATGAAACGGTGTTCAAAATATGAAGGGCCTGAAAAGGTGTGAATTATATGAAGAGCCTCAAAATGTGTCAAAAATATGAGGAGCATGAAACTGTCTGAAAAATAGGAGGAGCATGAATCGGTGTTGAAAAACATGAAGAGACTGAAAACGTGTGAATAATATGAAGAGCTTCAAAAGGTTTGAAAAATATGAAGAGATTCAAAAGGTGTGAAAAATATGAAGAGCTTCAGAAGGTGTCAAAAATGAGATGAGCATGAAACGGTTTGAAAAATAGGAGGAGCATGAAACGATCTGAAAAATAGGAGGAGCATGAAACGGTGTTGAAAACATAAAGAGCATGAAAAGGTGTGAAAAATACGAAGAGCTTCAAAAGGTGTCAAAAATATGAGGCGCATGAAACGGTCTGAAAAATAGGAGGAGCATGAAGCGTTGTTGAAAAACATGAAAGCCTTAAAAGGTGTGAAAAATATGAAGAGCTTCAAAAGGTCTCAAAAATATGAGGAGCATGAGACGGTCTGAAAAATAGGAGGAGCATGACAGGGTTCAAAAACATGAAGAGCCTGAAAAGGTGTGAAAAATATGAGAGCTTCAAAAGGTGTGAAATACATGAGAAGCATGAAACGGTCTGAAAAATAGGAGGAACATAAAACGGTGTTCAAAAACATGAAGGGCCTGAAAAGGTGTGAAAAATATGAAGAGCTTCAAAAGGTGTGAAAAAAATGAAGATCCTCAAAACGTGTCAAAAATATGAGGAGCATGAAACGGTCTGAAAAATAGGAGGAGCATGAAGCGGTGTTGAAAAACATGAAGAGCCTGAAAAGGTGTGAAAAATATGAAGAGCTACAAAGGTGTCAAATGTATGAGGAGCATGAAACGGTCTGAAAATATGAGGAGCATGAAGCGGTACTCTAAAACATGAGGAGCCTGAAAAGATGTGAAATATATGAAGAGCTTCAAAATGTGTGAAGTATATGAGGAGAATTAAAAGGTCTGAAAAATAGGAGGAGCATGAAGAGGTGTTGAATAATATGAAGAGCCTGAAAAGGTGTGAAAAATATGAAGAGTTTCAAAAGGTGTCAAAAATATGAGGAGCATGAAACGGTGTGAAAAATAGGAGGAGCATGAATCATTGTTGAAAAACATGAAATGCCTGAAAATTTGTGAAAAACATGAAGAGACTGAAAAGGTGTGAAATATATGAAGAGCTTCAAAAAGTGTGAAAAATATGAGGAGCATGAAACGTTCTGAAATATTGGAGGAGCATGAAGCGGTGTTGAAAAACATGAAGAGACAGAAATGATGTGAAAAATATGAAGAGCTTCAAAAGGTGTCAAAAATATGGGGACCATGAAACGGTCCGAAAAATAGGAGGAGCATGAACTGGTGTTGAAAAACATGAAGAGCCTGAAAAAGTGTGAAATATATGAAGAGCTTCAAAATGTGTGAAATACATGAGGAGCATTAAACGGTCTGAAAAAATAGGAGGAGCATGATGCGGTGTTCTAAAACATGAAGAGCCTGAAAAGGTGTCAAAAATATGAAGAGATTCAAAAGGTGTGAAAAATATGAAGAGCTTCAAAATGTTTCAAAAATGAGATGAGCATGAAACGGTCTGAAAAAGATGAGGAGCATGAAGTGGTGTTGAAACACATGAAGAGCCTGAAAAGGTGTGAAAAAAATGAAGACGTTCAAAGGTGTCAAATACATGAGGATCATGAAATGGTTTGAAAAATAGGAGGAGCATGAAACGGTGTTCAAAAACATGAAGAGCCTGAAAAGGTTTGAAAAATATGAAGAGCTTCAAAAGGTGTCAAAAATATGAGGAGCATGAAACGGTCTAAAAAATAGGAGGAGCATGAAGTGTTGTTGCAAATCATGAAGAGCCTGAAAAAGTATGAAATATATGAAGAGTTTCAAAAGGTGTAAAAAATATGAGGAGCTTAAAAAGGTGTCAAAAATATGAGGAGCATGAAACGGTCTGAAAAAAGGAGGAGCATGAAGCGGTGTTGAAAAACATGAAGAGCCTGAAAATGTGTGAGAAATATGAAGAGTTTCAAAAGGTGTCAAAAATATGAAGAGCATCAAAAGGTGTCAAAAATGAGAGGAGCATGAAGGGGTCTGAAAAATAGGAGGAGGAGGAAGTGCTGTTGAAAAACATGAAGAGCCTGAAAAGTTGTGAAATATATGAAGAGCTTCAAAAGGTGTCAAAAATACGAGGAGCATGAAACGGTCTGAAAATTAGGAACAGTTTGAAACTGTGTTCAAAAACATGAAGAGCCTGAAAAGGTGTGAACAATGTGAAGGACTTCAAAAGGTGTGAAATACATAAGGAGCATGAAACGGTCTGAAAATAGGAGGAGCATGATGCGGTTTTCAAAACATGAGGAGTCTGAAATCTTGTGAAAAATATGAAGAGCTTCAAAAGGTGTCAAAAATATGAGGAGCATGAAACCATCTGAAAAATAGGAGGATCATGAAGCGGTGTTCAAAAACATGAAGAGTATGAAAAGGTGTGAAAAATATGAAGAGCTTCAAAAGGTGTCAAAAATATGAGGAGCATGAAACGGTCTGAAAAATAGGAGGAGCATGAAACCGTGTTATAAAACCTGAAGAGTCTGAAAAGTTGTGAAAAATATGAAGGGCTTCAAAATGTGTGAAATACATGAGGAGCATGAAACGGTCTGTAAATTAGGAGGAGCAAGAAGCTGTGTTCAAAAACATGAGAGCCTGAGAAGTTGAGAAAAATATGAAGAGCTTCAAAAGGTGTGAAATACATGAGGAGCATGAAACGGTCTGAAAAATAAGAGGAGCATGAAGCGGTGTTCAAAAACATGAAGAGCCTGAAAAGGTGTGAAAAATATGAAGAGCTTCAAAAGGTGTGAAAAATATGAAGAGCTTCAAAACGTATCAAAAATATCAGGAGCATGAAACGGTCTGGAAAATAAGATGAGCATGAAGCGGTGTTTAAAAACATGAAGAGCATGAAAGGTGTGAAAAATATGAAGAGCTTCAAAAGGTGTGAAAAAAATGAGGAGCATGAAACGCTCTGGAAAATAGGAGGAGCATGAAGCGGTGTTGAAAAACATGAAGAGCCTGAAAAGGTGTGAAAAATATGAAGAGCTTCAAAAGATGTGAAAAATATGAGGAGCATGAAACGGTCTGAAAAATAGGAGGAGCATGAAGCGGTGTTCAAAAACAAGAAGAGCCTGAAAATGTGTGAAAAATATGAAGAGCTTCAAAAGATGTCAAAAATAGGAGGAGCATGAAGCGGTGTTCAAAAATATGAAGAGCCTGAAAATGTGTGAAAAATATGAAGAGCTTCAAAAGGTGTCAAAATAGGAGGAGCATGAAGCGGTGTTCAAAAATATGAAGAGCCTGAAAAGGTGTGAAAAATATGAAGAGCTTCAAAATGTGTCAAAAATATGAGGAGCATGAAACGGTCTGAAAATTAGGAGCAGCAAGAAGCGGTATTGAAAGACCTGAAGAGCCTGAAAAAGTGTGGAAAATATGAAGAGGTTCAAAAGCTGGGAAAAATATTAAGAGTTTGACAAGATCTTAAAAATGAGATGAGCATGAAACGGTCTGAAAAATAGGGGGAGCATGAAGTTGTGTTGAAAAATATGAAGAGCCTGAAAATGTGTGAAATATTTGAAAAGCTTCAAAATGTGTCAGAAATGAGAGGAGCATGAAACGATCTGAAAAATAGGAGGAGCATGAATCGGTGTTGAAAAACATGAAGAGCCTGAAAAGAAGTGAAAAATATGAAGAGCTTCAAAAGGTGTCAAAAATATGAGGAGCATCGAACGGTCTGAAAAATTGGGGGAGCATGAAACGGTGTTGAAAAATATGAAGAGCCTGAAAAGGTGTGAACATTATGAAGAGCTTCCAAAGGTGTGATATACATGAGGAGCATGAAACGGTCTGAAAAATAGGAGGAGCATGAAGCGGTGTTGAAAAACATGAAGAGCCTCAAATGGTGTGTAAAATATGAAGAGCTTCCAATGTGTCAAAACTATGAGGAGCAGGAAACGGTCTGAAAAATAGGAGGAGCATGAAGTGGTGTTGAAAAACATGAAGAGCCTGAAAAGCTGTGAAAAATATGAAGAGCACCAAAACCTGTCAAATTATGAGGAGCATAAAACGGTGGTCAAAAACATGAAACGCCTGAAAAGGTGTGCAATATATGAACAGCTTCAAAAGGTGTCAAAAATAGGAGGAGCATGAAGCGGTGTAGAAAAACATGAAGACCCTGAAAAGGTGTGAAAAATATGAAGACCTTCAAATCGTGTCAAAAATATGAGGAGCATGAAACGGTCTGAAAATTGGAGGAGCATGAAGCAGTGTTGAAAAACATGAAGACCCTGAAAAGATGTGAAAAATATGAAGAGCTTCAAATCGTGTCAAAAATATGAGGAGCATGAAACGGTCTGAAAATAGGAGGAGCATGAAGTGGTGTTGAAAAACATGAAGAGCCTGAAAAGCTGTGAAAAATATGAAGAGCACCAAAACCTGTCAAATTATGAGGAGCATAAAACGGTGGTCAAAAACATGAAACGCCTGAAAAGGTGTGCAATATATGAACAGCTTCAAAAGGTGTCAAAAATAGGAGGAGCATGAAGCGGTGTAGAAAAACATGAAGACCCTGAAAAGGTGTGAAAAATATGAAAACCTTCAAATCGTGTCAAAAATATGAGGAGCATGAAACGGTCTGAAAATTGGAGGACCATGAAGCAGTGTTGAAAAACATGAAGACCCTGAAAAGATGTGAAAAATATGAAGAGCTTCAAATCGTGTCAAAAATATGAGGAGCATGAAACGGTCTGAAAATTGGAGGAGCATGAAGCGGTGTTGAAAAACCTGAAGAGCCTGAAAAGGTGTGAAAAATATGAAGAGCTTCAAAAGGTGTCAAAAATATGAGGAGCATGAAACGGTCTGAAAAATAGGAGGAGAATGAAACGGTGTTCAAAAACATGAAGAGCCTGAAAAGGTGTGAAAAATATGAAGAGCTTCAAAAGGTGTCAAAAATATGAGGAGCATGAAACGGTCTGAAAAATAGGAGCAGCATGAAGCGGTGTAAAAAACATGAAGAGCCTGAAAACGTGTGAAAGATATGAAGACCTTCAAAAGGTGTCAAAAATATGAGGAGCATGAAACGGTCTGAAAAATAGGAGCAGCATGAAGCGGTGTAATAAACATGAAGAGCCTGAAAAGGTGTGAAAAATATGAAGAGCTTCAAAAGGTGTGAAAAAAATGAAGAGCTTCAAAACGTGTCAAAAATATGAGGAGCATGAAACGGTCTGATAAATAGGAGGAGCCAGAAGCGGTGTTGAAAAACATTAAGAGCCTGAAAACGATTGAAAAATATGAAGAGCTTCAAAAGGTGTGGAAAATATGAAGAGCTTCAAAATGTGTCAAAAGCGAGATGAGTATGAAACGGTCTGAAAAATAGGAGGAGCATGAAATGGTGTTGAAAAACATGAAGAGCCTGAAAATGTGTGAAATATATGAAGAGCTTCAAAAGGTGTCAAAAATATGAGGAGCATGGAACGGTCTGAAAAATTGGGGGAGCATGAAACGGTGTTGAAAAATATGAAGAGCCTGAAAAGGTGTGAACATTATGAAGAGCTTCCAAAGGTGTGATATACATGAGGAGCATGAAACGGTCTGAAAAATAGGAGGAGCATGAAGCGGTGTTGAAAAACATGAAGAGCCTCAAATGGTGTGTAAAATATGAAGAGCTTCCAATGTGTCAAAACTATGAGGAGCAGGAAACGGTCTGAAAAATCGGAGGAGCATGAAGTGCTGTTGAAAAACATGAAGAGCCTGAAAAGCTGTGAAAAATATGAAGAGCATCAAAACCTGTCAAATTATGAGGAGCAAAAAACGGTGGTCAAAAACATGAAACGCCTGAAAAGGTGTGCAATATATGAACAGCTTCAAAAGGTGTCAAAAATAGGAGGAGCATGAAGCGGTGTAGAAAAACATGAAGATCCTGAAAAGGTGTGAAAAATATGAAGACCTTCAAATCGTGTCAAAAATATGAGGAGCATGAAACGGTCTGAAAATTGGAGGAGCATGAAGCAGTGTTGAAAAACATGAAGACCCTGAAAAGATGTGAAAAATATGAAGAGCTTCAAATCGTGTCAAAAATATGAGGAGCATGAAACGGTCTGAAAATTGGAGGAGCATGAAGCGGTGTTGAAAAACATGAAGAGCCTGAAAAGGTGTGAAAAATATGAAGAGCTTCAAATGGTGTCAAAAATATGAGGAGCATGAAACGGTCTGAAAAATAGAAGGAGAATGAAACGGTGTTCAAAAACATGAAGAGCCTGAAAAGGTGTGAAAAATATGAAGAGCTTCAAAAGGTGTCAAAAATATGAGGAGCATGAAACGGTCTGAAAAATAGGAGCAGCATGAAGCGGTGTAAAAAACATGAAGAGCCTGAAAACGTGTGAAAGATATGAAGACCTTCAAAAGGTGTCAAAAATATGAGGAGCATGAAACGGTCTGAAAAATAGGAGCAGCATGAAGCGGTGTAATAAACATGAAGAGCCTGAAAAGGTGTGAAAAATATGAAGAGCTTCAAAAGGTGTGAAAAAAATGAAGAGCTTCAAAACGTGTCAAAAATATGAGGAGCATAAAACGGTCTGAAAAATAGGATGAGCAAGAAGGGGTCTTGAAAAACATGAAGAGCCTGAAAACGTTTGAGAAATATGAAGAGCTTCAAAAGGTGTGAAAAATATGAAGAGCTTCAAAATGTGTCAGAAATGAGAGAAGCATGAAACGGTCTGAAAAATAGGATGAGCAAGAAGGGGTGTTGAAAAACATGAAGAGCCTGAAAACGTTTGAGAAATATGAAGAGCTTCAAAAGGTGTGAAAAATATGAAGAGCTTCAAAAGTTGTAAAAATGAGATGAGCATGACACAGTTTGAAAAATAGGAGGAGCACGAAACCATGTTCAAAAACATGAAGAGCCTAAAAAGGTTGAAAAATATGAAGAGCTTCAAAAGGTGTGAAAAATACGAGGAGCATGAAACGGTCTGAAAAATAGGAGAAGCATGAAGTGGTGTTGAAAAACATGAAAAACATGAAAAGGTGTGAAAAAAATATGAAGAGCTTCAACAGGTGTCAAAAATATGAGGAGCATGAATCGGTGTTGAAAAACTTGAAGAGCCTGAAAATGTGTGAAAAATATGAAGAGCTTCAAAAGGTGCAAAAATATCAGGAGCATGAAACGGTCTGAAAAATAGGAGAAGCATGAAGCGGTGTTGAAAAATATGAAAAACATGAAAAGGTGTGAAAAATATGAAGAGCTTCAAAAGGTGTCAAAAATATGAGGAGCATGAACCGGTCTGAAAAATAGGAGGAGCATGAAGCGGTATTCAAAAACATGAAGAGCATGAAAATGTGTGAAAAATATGAAGAGCTTCAAAAGGTGTCAAAAATAAGAGGAGCATGAAACGGTCTGAAAAATAGGAAGAGCATGAAGCGGTGTTGAAAAACATGAAGAGCCTGAAAAGGTGTGAAAAATATGAAGAGCTTCAAAAGGTGTCAAAAACATGAGGAGCATGAAACGGTCTGAAAAATGGGAGGAGCATGAAGCGGTGTTGAAAAACATGAAGAGCCTGAAAAGGTGTGAAAAATATGAAGAGCTTCAAAAGGTGTCAAAAATATGAGGAGCATGAAACGATCTGAAAAATAGGAGGAGCAAGAAGCGGTGTTGAAAAAAATGAAGAGCCTGAAAACGTTTGAAAAATATGAAGAGCTTCAAAAGGTGTGGAAAATATGAAGAGCTTCAAAATGTGTCAAAAGTGAGATGAGCATGAAACGGTCTGAAAAATAGGAGGAGCATGAAGTGGTGTTGAAAAACATGAAGAACCTGAAAATGTGTGAAATATATGAAGAGCTTCAAAAGTTGTCAGAAATGATAGAAACATGAAACGGTCTGAAAAATAGGATGAGCAAGAAGGGGTGTTGAAAAACATGAAGAGTGTGAAAACGTTTGAGAAATATGAAGAGATTCAAAAGGTGTGAAATTTATGAAGAGCTTCAAAAGGTGTCAAAAATGAGATGAGCATGAAACATTCCGAAAAATAGGAGGAGCCTGAAATTGTGTTCAAAAACATGAAGAGCCTAAAAAGGTGTGAAAAATATGAAGAGCTTCAAATGGTGTCAAAAATATGAGAAGCATGAAACGGTCTGAAAGATAGGAGAAGCATGAAACGGTGATCAGAAACATGAAGAGCCTGAAAAGTTGTGAAAAATATGAATAGCTTCAAAAGGTGTGAAATTCATGAGGAGCATGAAACCTTTCTGAAAAATAGGAGAAGCATGAAGTGGTGTGGAAAAACATGAAGAGCCTGAAAAGGTGTGAAAAATATGAAGAGCTTCAAATGGTGTCAAAAAAATGAGAAGAATGAAACGGTCTGAAAGATAGATGCGGCATGAAATGGTGTTGAAAAACATGAAGAGCCTGAAAAGGTGTGAAAAATATGAAGAGCTTCAAAAGGTGTGAAATACATGAGGACCATGGAACGGGCTGAAAAATAGAAGCATGAAGTGGTGTGGAAAAACATGAAGAGCCTGAAAAGGTGTGAAAAATATGAAGAGCTTCAAAAGGAGTGAAATATATTAGGAACATGAAACTCTCTGAAAAATAGGAGGACCATGAAGCGGTGTTCAAAAACATGAAGAGCCTAAAAAGTTGTGAAAAATATGAAAAGCTTCAAAAGGTGTCAAAAATGAGATGAGCATGAAACGGTCTGAAAAATAGGAGGATCATGAAACGGTGTTGAAAAACATGAAGAGCCTGAAAAGGTGTGAAAAATATGAAGAGTTTCAAAAGGTTTCAAAAATATGAGGAGCATGAAACGGTCTGAAAAATAGGAGGAGCATGAAGCTGTGTTCAAAAATATGAAGAGCCTGAAAAGGTGTGAAAAATATGAAGAGCTTCAAAAGGTGTGAAAAATATGAGGAGCATGAAACGGTCTGAAAAATAGAAGCAGCATGAAACGGTGTTGAAAAACTTGAAGAGCCTGAAAAGGTGTGAAAAATATGAAGAGCTTCAAACGGTGTCAAAAATATGAGGAGCATGAAACGGCCTGAAAAATAGAAGCAGCATGAAACGGTGTTGAAAAATATGAAGAGCCTGAAAAGGTGTGAAAAATATGAAGAGCTTCAAAAGGGGTCAAATATATAAAGAGCATGAAACGGTCTGTAAAATAGGAGGTTCATGAAGCTGTGTTCAAAATCATGAAGAGCCTGAAAACGTGTGAAAAATATGAAGAGCTTCAAAAGGTGTCAAAAATATGAGGAGCATGAAACGTTCTGAGAAATAGGAGGAGCATGAAACGGTGATCAAAAACATGAGGAGCCTGAAAAGGTGTGAGAAATATGAAGAACTTCAAAGGTGTGAAATTCATGAGGAGCATGAAACGTTCTGAAAAATATGAGAAGCATGAAGTGGTGTGGAAAAACATGAAGAGCCTGAAAAGGTGTGAAAAATATGAAGAGCTTCAAAAGGTGTCAAAAATATTAAGAGCATGAAACGATCTGAAATTTTGGAGGATCATGATCGGTGTCAAAAACATGAAGAGCCTGAAAAGGTGTGAAAAATATGAAGAGCTTCAAATGGTGTCAAAAATATGAGAAGCATGAAACGGTGTGAAAGATAGGAGTAGCATGAAACGGTGATCAGAAACATGAAGAGCCTGAAACGTTGTGAAAAATATGAAGAGCTTCAAAAGGTGTGAAATTCATGAGAAGCATGAAAAGGTTTGAAAAATACGAGAAGCATGAAGTGGTGTGGAAAAACATGAAGAACCTGAAAAGGTGTGAAAAATATGAAGAGCTTCAAAGGGGTCAAAAATATAAAGAGCATGAAACGGTCTGTAAAATAGGAGGTTCATGAAGCGGTGTTCAAAATCATGAATAGCCTGAAAACGTGTGAAAAATATGAAGAGCTTCAAAAGGTGTCAAATATATGAGGAGCATGAAACGTTCTGAAAAATAGGAGGAGCATGAAGCGGTGTTCAAAAACATGAAGAGCCTGAAAAGGTGTGAGAAATATGAAGAGCTTCAAAAGTTGTTAAAATTATGAGGAGCCTGAAACGGTCTGAAAAATAGGAGGAGCATGAAGCGGTGTTCAAAAACATGAAGAGCCTGAAAAGGTGTGAGAAATATGAAGAGCTTCAAAAGGTGTTAAAATTATGAGGAGCCTGAAACGGTCTGAAAAATAGGAGGAGCATGAAGCGGTGTTCAAAAACATGAAGAGCCTGAAAAGGTGTGAAAAATATGAAGAGCTTCAAAAGGTGTCAAGAATATGAGGAGCATGAAACGGTCTGAAAAATAGGAGGAACATGAAACTGTGTTCAAAAACATGAAAAGCCTGAAAAGGTGTGAAAATATGAAGAACTTCAAAAATAGAAAAATATGAAGAGCTTCAAAAGGGGTGAAAAACTTGAAGAGCTTCAAAAGGTGTCAAAAATATGAGGAGCATGAAACGGTCTGAAAAAGAGGAGGAGAATGAAGCTGTGTTGAAAAACATCAAGAGCCTGAAAAGGTGTGAAAAATATGAAGAGCTTCAAAAGGTGTGAAATAAATGGGGAGCATTAAATGGTCTAAAAAATAGGAGGAGTATGAAGCGATGTTCAAAAATATGAAGAGCCTGAAAAGGTGTGAAATATATGAAGAGCTTCAAAAGGTGTCAAAAATATGAGGAGCATGAAACGGTCTGAAAAATAGGAGGATCATGAAACGGTGATCAAAAACATGAAGAGCCTGAAAAGGTGTGAAAAACATGAAGAGATTCAAAAGCTGTGAAATACATGAGGAGCATGAAACGGGCTGAAAAATAGGAGAAGCATGAAGTGGTGTGGAAAAACATGAAGAGCCTAAAAAGTTGTGAAAAATATGAAGAGCTTCAAAAGGTGTGAAAAATATGACGAGCAAGAAATGGTCTGAAAAATAGGAGGATTATGAAACGGTGTTCAAAAACAAGAAGAGCCTGAAAAGGTGTGAAAAATTGTAAAAGCCTCAAAAAGTGTCAAAAATATGAGGAGCATGAAACGGTCTGAAAAATTGCATGAGCATGAAGTGGTGTTGAAAAACATGAAGAGTCTGAAAACGTGTGAAAATAAGAAGAGCTTCAAAAATATGAGAAATACGAAGAGCTTCAATAGGTATCAAAATGAGATGAGCATGAACCGGTCTGAAAAATAGGAGGAGCATGAAGTGGGGTTGAAAAAATGAAAAGCCTGAAAAGGTGTGAAATATATGAAGTGCTTCAAAGGTGTCAAAAATATGAGGAGAATGAAACGGTCTGAAAAATAGGAGGAGCATGAAGTGGTGTTGAAAAACATGAAGAGCCTGAAAACGTGTGAAAAATATGAAGACCTTCAAAAAGTGTGAAAAATATGAAGAGTTTCAAAAGGTGTGAAAAAAGAGATGAGCATGAAAAGTTCTGAAAAATAGGAGGAGCATGAAGCGGTGTTGAAAATCATGAACAGCCTGAAAAGGTGTGAAAAATATGAAGAGCTTCAAAAGGTGTCAAAATGAGATGAGCATGAAACGGTCTGAAAAACAGGAGGAGAATGAAGCGGTGTTGAAAATCATCAAGAGCATGAAAAGGTGTGAAAAATATGAAGAGCTTCAAAAGGTGTAAAAAAGGGATGAGCATGAAAAGGTCTGAAAAATAGGAGGAGCAAGAAGTGGTGTTGAAAAAAATGAGAAGCCTGAAAAGGTGTGAAATATATGAAGAGCTTCAAAAGGTGTGAAATACATGAGGAGCATGAAACTCTCTGAAAAATAGAAGGAGCATGAAGTGTTGTTGTAAAACATGAAGAGCCTGAAAAGGTGTGAAAAATATGAAGAGCTTCAAAAGGTGTCCAAAATATGAGGAGCAGGAAACGGTCTGAAAAATAGGAGGAGCATGAAGCGGTGTTGAAAAACATGAAGAGCCTGAAAAGGTGTGAAAAATATGAAGAGCTTCAAAAGGTGTCCAAAATATGAGGAGCATGAAACGGTCTGAAAAACAGGAGGAGCATGAAGCGGTGTTTAAAAACATGAAGAGCCTGAAAAGCTGTGAGAAATATGAAGAGCTTCAAAAGGTGTCAAAAATATGAGGATCATGAAACGGTCTGAAAAATAGGAGGAGCATGACTCCGTGTTCAAAAACATGAAGAGCCTGAAAAGGTGTGAAAAATATGAGGAACTTCAAACGGTGTGAAACACATGAAGAGCATTAAACGGTCTGAAAAATAGGAGGAGCGAAGCGGTGTTGAAAAACATGAAGAGCCTGAAAACTTGTGAAAAATATGAAGAGCTTCAAAAGATGTGAAAAATATGAAGAGCTTCAAAAGGTGTCAAAATGAGATGAGAATGAAATGGTCTGAAAAACAGGAGGAGCATGAAGTGATGTTGAAAAAAATGAAGAGCCTGAAAAGGTGTGAAATATATGAAGAGCTTCAAAAGGTGTGAAAAATATGAGGAGAACGAAACGGTGTGAAAAATAGGAGGAGCATGGAGTGGTGTTGAAAAATATGAAGAGCCTGAAAAGCTGTGAGAAATATGAAGAGCTTCAAAAGGTGTGAAAAATATGAAGAGCTTCAAAAGGTGTCAAAAATATGAGGGGAATGAAACGGTATGCAACATAGGAGGAGCATGAAATGGTGTTCAAAAACATGAAGAGCCTGAAAATGTGTAAAAAATATGAAGTGATTCAAAAGGTGTGAAATACATGAGGAGGATTAAACGGTCTGAAACATAGGAGGAGCATGAAGCGGTTTTGAAAAACATGAAGAGCCTGAAAACGTGTGAAAAATATGAAGAGCTTCAAAATATGTGAAAAATATGAAGAGCTTCAAAAAGTGTCAAAAATTAGATGAGCATGAAACGGTCTGAAAAATAGGAGTAGCATGAAGTGGTGTTGAAAAATATGAAGAGCCTGAAAACGTGTGAAAACTATGAAGAGCTTCAAAGTTGTGAATAATATGAAGAGGTTCAAAGGTGTCAAAAATGAGATGAGTATGAAACGGTCTGAAAAATAGCAGGAGCATGAAGCGGTATTGAAAAACATGAATCGCCGGAAAAGGTGTGAAAAATATGAAGAGCTTCAAAATGTGTCAAAAATATGAGGAGCATGAAACAGTCTGAAAAAAATATGAGCATGAAGTGTTGTTGAAAACATGAAGAGATTGAAATGTTGTGAAAAATATGAAGAGCTTCAAAAGGTGTCAAATATATGAGGAGCATGAAACGGTCTGAAAAACAGGAGGAGCATGAAGTATTTTTGAAAACATGAAGAGATTGAAAAGTTGTGAATAATATGAAGAGCTTCAAAAGGTGTCAAATATATGAGGAGGATGAAATGGTCTGAAAAATAGGAGGATCATGAAGCGGTGTTGACAAACATGAAGAGCCTGAAAAGGTGTGAAAAATGTGAAGAGATTCAAAAGGTGTCAAACATATGAGGAGCATGAAACAGTCTGAAAAATAGGAGGAGCATGGAACGGTTTTGAAAAAGATGAAAAGCATGAAAAGGTGTGAAAAATATTAAGAGCTTCAAAAGGTGTCAAAAATATGAGGAGCATGAAACACTCTGAAAAATAATATGAGCATGAAACGGTCTTGACAAACATGAAGAGCCTGAAAAGGTGTGAAAAATATGAAGAGCTTCTTAAGGTGTCAAACATATGAGGAGCATGAAACACTCTGAAAAACAGGATGAGCATGAAACGGTTTTGAAAAAGATGAAGAGCAGGAAAAGGTGTGAAAAATATGAAGAGCTTAAAAAGGTGTCAAATATATGAAGAGCATGAAACGGTGTGAAAAATAGGAGGAGCTTGAAGCGGTGTTCAAAAACATGAAGAGCCTGAAAAGGTGTGAAAAGTATGAAGAGCTTCAAAACGTGTCAAAAATATGAGGAGCATGAAACGGTCTGAAAAATAGAAGCAGCATGAAGCGGTGTTGAAAAACATGAAGAGCCTGAAAACGTGTGAAGAATATGAAGAGCTTCAAAAGGTGTGAAAAATATTAAGAGCTTCAAAAGGTGTCAAAAATTAGATGAGCATGAAACGGTCTGAAAAAAAGGAGGATCATGAAAAGCTGTTGAAAAAAATAAAGACCCTGAAAACGTGTGAAAAATATGAAAAGCTTCAAAAGGAGTAAAAAATATGAGGAGCATGAAACGGTCTGAAAAATAGGAGGAGCATGAAGCGGTGTTCAAAAACATAAAGAGCCTGAAAAGTTGTGAAGAATATGAAGAGCTTCAAAAGGTATAAAAAATATGAGGAGCATGAAACGTTCTGAAAAATATGAGGAGCATGAAGCTATGTTGAAAAACATGAAGAGCTGGAAAAGCTTTGAAATATATGAAGAGCTTTAAAAGGTGTGAAATACATGAGGAGCATGAAACGATCTGAAAAATAGGAGGAGCATGTAGTGGTGTTCAAAAACATGAAGAGTCTGAAAAGGTGTGAAAAATATGAAGAGCTTCAAAAAGTGTCAAAAATATGAGGAGCATGAAATGGTCTGAAAAATAGGAGGAGCATGAAGCGGTGTTGAAAAACATGAAGAGCCTGAAAACGTGTGAAAAATATGAAGAGCTTCAAAAGGTGTGAAAAATATGAAGAGCTTCAAATGTGTCAAAAATGAGATGAGCATAAAACGGTCTGAAAAATAGGAGGAGCATGAAGTGGTGTTGAAAAAAAAGAAGAGACTGAAAAGCTGTGAAAAATATGAAGAGCATCAAAAGGTGTCAAAAATATAAGGAGACTGAAACGGTCTCAAAAATAGGAGGAGCATGAAGCGGTGTTCAAAAACATGAAGAGCCTGAAAAGTTGTGAAAAACATGAAAAGCTTCAAAAGGTGTCAATAATGACATGAGCATGAAACGGTTTGAAAAAAAGGAGGAGCATGAAGTGGTGTTGAAAAAAAAGAAGAGACTGAAAAGGTGTGAAAAATATGAGGATCATCAAATGGTGTCAGAAATATGAGGAGCATGAAAAGGTCTGCAAAAAGGAGGAGCATGAAGTGGTCTTGAAAAACTTGAAGAGCCTGAAAAGGTGTGAAAAATATGAAAAGCTTCAAAATCTGTCAAAAATATGAGGAGCATGAAACGGTCTGAAAAATAGGAGGTGCATGAAGCGGTGTTGAAAAACATGACGAGCCTGAAAAGGTGTGAAAAATATGAAGAGCTTCAAAAGGTGTCAAATTAATGAGGAGAATGAAACAGTCTGAAAAATAGGAGGAGCATGAAGCTGTGTTGAAAACATGAAGAGCCTGAAAAGGTGTGAAAAATAAGAAGAGCTTCTAAAGGTGTCAAAAATATGAGGATCATGAAACGGTCTGAAAAATAGGAGCAGCATGAGGCTGTGTTGAAAACCATGAAGAGCCTGAAAACGTGTGAAAAATATGAGGAGCTTCAAAAGGCGTGATATACATGAGGAGCATGTAACGGGCTGAAAAATAGGAGAACCATGAAGTGGTGTGCAAAAACATGAAGAGCCTGAAAAGGTGTGAAAAATATGAAGAGCTTCAAAAGGCGTGAAATACATGAGGAGCATGTAACGGGCTGAAAAATAGGAGAACCATGAAGTGGTGTGCAAAAACATGAAGAGCCTGAAAAGGTGTGAAAAATATGAAGAACTTCAAAAGGTGTGAAATACACGAGG
The DNA here is from genome assembly GCF_033118175.1 of Dama dama. Lineage (NCBI taxonomy): Eukaryota > Metazoa > Chordata > Mammalia > Artiodactyla > Cervidae > Dama > Dama dama. The sequence continues at coordinate 539,290 of NW_026870921.1, read as the reverse complement.
AACATGAAACTCTCTGAAAATTAGGAGGAGCAAGAAGCAGTGTTCAAAAACATGAAGAGCCTGAAAACTTGTGAAAAATATGAAGAGCTTCAAAAGGTGTGAAACAGATGAGGCGCATGAAACACTCTGATAATTAGGAGGAGCAAGAAGCAGTGTTGAAAAACATCAAGAGCCTGAAAAGGTGTGAAAAATATGAAGACCTTCAAAAGGTGTGAAATACATGAGGCGCATGAAACTCTCTGAAAATTAGGAGGAGCAAGAAGCAGTGTTCAAAAACATGTAGAGCCTGAAACCGTGTGAAAAATATGAAGAGCTTTAAAAGGTGTGAAAAATATGAAGAGCTTCAAAAGTTTGAAATATATGAAGAGCTTCAGAATGTGTCAAAAATATGAGGAGCATGAAACGGTCTGAAAAATAGGGGGAGCATGAAGTGGTGTTCAAAAACATGAAGAGCCTGAAAACGTGTGAAAAATATGAAGAGCTTCAAAGTTGTGAATAATATGAAGAGCTTCAAAAGGTGTCAAAAATGAGATGAGTATGAAACGGTCTGAAAAATAGCAGGAGCATGAAGCGGTGTTGAAAAACATGAAGCGCCGGAAAAGGTGTGAAAAATATGAAGAGCTTCAAAATGTGTCAAAAATATGAGGAGCATGAAACAGTCTAAAAAATAATATGAGCATGAAGTGTTGTTGAAAACATGAAGAGATTGAAATGTTGTGAAAAATATGAAGAGCTTCAAAAGGTGTCAAATATATGAGGAGCATGAAACGGTCTGAAATACAGGAGGAGAATGAAGTATTTTTGAAAACATGAAGAGATTGAAAAGTTGTGAATAATATGAAGAGCTTCAAAAGGTGTCAAATATATGAGGAGGATGAAATGGTCTGAAAAATAGGAGGATCATGAAGCGGTGTTGACAAACATGAAGAGCCTGAAAAGGTGTGAAAAATATGAAGAGATTCAAAAGGTGTCAAACATATGAGGAGCATGAAACAGTCTGAAAAATAGGAGGAGCATGAAACGGTTTTGAAAAAGATGAAAAGCATGAAAAGGTGTGAAAAATATTAAGAGCTTCAAAAGGTGTCAAAAATATGAGGAGCATGAAACGGTCTGAAAAATAGGAAGAGCATGAAGCTGTCGTCAAAAACATGAAGAGCCTGAAAAGGTGTAAAAATATGAAGAGCTTCAAAAGATGTGAAAAATATGAGGAGCATGAAACGGTCTGAAAAATAGAAGCAGCATGAAACGGTGATGAACAACATGAAGAGCCTGAAAAGTTGTGAAAAATATGAAGAGCTTCAAAAGGTGTCAAATATATGAGGAGCATGAAACGGTCTGAAAAATAGGAGGATCATGAAGTGGTGTTGAAAAATAAGAAGAGCCTGAAAAGGTGTGAAAAATACGAAGAGCTTCAAAAGGTGTCAAAAATATGAGGAGCATGAAACGTTCTGAAAAATAGGAGGAGTAAGAAGCGTTATTGAAATACATGAAGAGCCTGAAAACGTGTGAAGAATATGAAGAGCTCAAAAGGTGTGAAAAAAATGAAGAGCTTCAGAAGGTGTCAAAAATGAGATGAGCATGAAACGGCCTCAAAAATAGGAGGAGCAGGAAGTGGTGTTCAGAAATATGGAGAGCCTGAAAAGGTGTGAAAAATATGAAGAGCTTCAAAAGGTGTGAAATACATGAGGAGCATGAAACGGTCTGAAAAATAGGAGGAGCATGAAGAGGTGTTCAAAAACCTGAAGAGCCTGAAAAGGTGTGAAAAATATGAAGAGCTTCTAAAGGTGTGAAAAACAGGAGGAACATGAAGCGGTGTTCAAAAATATGAAGAGCCTGAAAAGGTGTGAAAAATATGAAGTGCTTCAAAAGGTGTCAACAATATGAGGAGCATGAAACGGTCTGAAAAATAGGAGGAGCAAGAAGCGGTGTTGAAAAACAAGAAGAGACGGAAAAGGTGTGAAAAATATGAAGAGCTTCAAAACGTGTCAAAAATATGAGGAGCACGAAACGGTCTGAAAAATAGGAGGAGCATGACGCGGTGTTCAGAAACATGAAGAGCCTGAAAAAATGTGAAAAATATGAAGAGCTTCAAAATGTGTCAAAATATGAGGAGCATGAACGGTCTGAAATATAGGAGGAGCATGAAACGGTGTTCAAAAACATGAAGAGCCTGAAAAATGGGAAAAATATGAAGAGCTTCAAAACGTGTCAAAAATATGAGTAGCATGAAACGGTCTGAAAAATGGGAGGAGCATGAAACCTTGTTCAAAAACATGAAGAGCCTGAAAAGATGTGAAAAATATGAAGAGTTTCAAAAGGTGTGAAATACATGAGAAGCATGAAAGGGTGTGAAAAATGGAGGAGCAAGAAGCGGTGTTGAAAAACATGAAGAGCCTGAAAAGGTGTGAAAAATATGAAGAGCTTCAAAAGGTGTGAAAAATATGAGGAGCATGAAGCGGTGTTCAAAACCCTGAAGAGCCTGAAAAGGTGTGAAAAATAGGAAGAGCTTCAAAAGGTGTGAAAAATATGAAGAGCTTCAAAAGGTGTAAAAATGAGATGAGCATGATACGGTCTGAAAAATAGGAGGGGCATTAAGTGGTGTTGAAAAACATGAAGAGCCTGAAAAGGTGTGAAAAATATGAAGAGCTTCAAAAGGTGTGAAATACTTGAGGAGCATGAAACGGTCTGAATAATAGGAAGATCATGAAGCGTTGTTGAAAAACATGAACAGCCTGAAAATGTGTGAAATATATGAAGAGATTCAAAAGGTTTAAAATATATGAGGAGCATGAAACGGTCTGAAAAATAGAGGCAGCATAAAACGGTGTTCAAAAACATGAAGAGCGTGAAAAGGTGTGAAAAATAGGAAGAGCTTAAAAAGGTGTGAAATGTATGAGGAGCATGAAACGGTCTGAAAATTAGGAGGAGCATGAAGCTGTGTTCAAAAACATGAAGAGCCTGAAAAGGTGTGAAAAACATGAAGAGCTTCAAAAGTTTGAAAAATAGGAGGAGCATGAAGCGGTGTTCAAAAACATGAAGAGCCTGAAAAAGTGTGAAAAATATGAAGAGCTTATAAAATTGTCAAAATTATGAGGAGCATGAAACGGTCTGAAAAATACGAGCAGCATGAAACGGTCTGAAAAATAGGAGCAGCGTGAAGCGGTGTTCAAAAACACGAAGAGCCTGAAAAAGTGTGAAAAGTATGAAGAGCTTCAAAACGTATGAAAAATATGAAGAGCTTCAAAAGGTGTCAAAAAAGAGATGAGCATGAAACGGTCTGAAAAATAGGAGGAGCATGATGCGGTGTTGAAAAACATGAAGAGCCTGAAAAGGTGTGAAAAATATGAAGAGCTTCAAAATGTGTGAAATACATGAGGAGCAAGAAACGATCTGAAAAATAGGAGGAGCATGAAGTGGTGTTCAAAAACATGTACAGCCTGAAAAGGTGTGAAAAATATGAAGAGCTTCAAAAGGTGTGAAAAATAGGAGGAGCATGAAACGGTCTGAAAAATAGGAGGAGCATGAAGTGGTGTTGAAAAACATGAAGAGCCTGAAAAGGTGTGAAAAATATGAAGAGCTTCAAAACGTGTCAAAAATATGAGAAGCATGCAACGTTCTGAAAAATAGGAGGAGTAAGAACCGTTATTGAAATACATGAAGAGCCTGAAAACGTGTGAAGAATGTGAAGAGCTCAAAAGTTTTGAAAAAAATGAAGAGCTTCAGAAGGTGTCAAAAATGCGATGAGCATGAAACCTTCGGAAAAATAGGAGGAGCATGAAGTGGTGTTGAAAAACATGAAGAGTCTGAAAAGGTGTGAAAAATATGAAGAGCTTCAAAAGGTGTGAAAAATATGAGGAGCATGAAACGGTCTGAAATATAGGGGGATCATGAAGCGGTTTTGAAAAACATGAAGAGCCTGAAAAGGTGTGAAAAATGTGAAGAGCTTAAAAAGGTGTCAAAATATGAGGAGCATGAAACGGTCTGAAAAATAGGAGGAGCATGAAACGGTGATCAAAAATATGAAGAGCCTGAAAAGTTGTGAAAAATATGAAGAGCTTCAAAAGGTGTGAAAAATATGAGGAGCACGAAACGGTCTGAAAAAGATGAGGAGCATGAAGCGGCATTGAAAAACATGAAGAGCCTGAACAGGTGTGAAAAATATGAAGAGCTTCAAAAGGTGTCAAAAATATGAGGAACATGAATCGGTCTGAAAAATAAGAGAAGCATGAAGTGATGTTGAAAAACATGTAGAGCCTGAAAAGGTGTGAAAATTATGAAGAGCTTCAAAAGGTGTGAAATACATGAGGAGCATGAAACGGTCTGAAAAATAGGAGGAGCATGAAACGTTGTTCAAAACGAAGAAGAGCCTGAAATGGTGTGAAAAATATGAAGAGCCTCAAAAAGTGTCAAAAATATGAGGAGCATGAAACGGTCTGAAAAAGAGGAGGAGCATGAGCGGAGTTGAAAAACATGAAGAGCCTGAAAAGGTGTGAAAAATATGAAGAGCTTCAAAAGGTGTGAAAAATAGGAGGAGCATGAAGCGGTTTTCAAAAACATGAAGAGCCTGAAAAGGTGTGAAAAATACGAAGAGCTTCAAAAGGTGTCAAAAATATGACGAGCATGAAAGAGTCTGAAAAATAGGAGCAGCATGAAACGGTGTTCAAAAACATGAAGAGCCTGAAAAGCTGTGAAAAATATGAAGAGCTTCAAAAAGTGTGAAAAATAGGAGGAGCATGAAACGGTCTGAAAAATAGGAGTAGCATGAAGCGGTGTTCAAAAACATGAAGATCCTGAAAAGGTGTGAAAAATATAGAGCTTCAAAAGGTGTCAAAGATATGAGGAGCATGAAACGGTCTGAAAAAAAGGAGGAGCATGAAACGGTGTTCCAAAACATGAACAGCCTGAAAAGTTGGAAAAATATGAAGAGCTTCAAAAGGTGTCAAAAATATGAGGAGCATGAAAAGGTCTGAAAAATAGGAGGAGCATGAAACGGTGTTCCAAAACATGAAGAGCCTGAAAAGGTGTGAAAAATATGAAGAGCATCAAAAGGTGTGAAAAATATGAGGAGAATGAACCGATCTGAAAAATAGGAGGAGCATGAAGCCGTGTTGAAAAACATGAAGAGCCTGAAAACGTGTGAAAAATATGAAGAGCTTCTAAAGGTGTCAAAAATATTAGGACAATGAAACGGTCTGGAAAATAGGAGAAGCATGAAGCCGTGTTGAAAAACATGAAGAGCCTGAAAAGTTGTGAAAAATATGAAGAGCTTCAAAAGGTGTCAAAAATATGAGGAGCATGAAAGGTCTGAAAAATAGGAGGAGCATGAAACGGTGTTCCAAAACATGAAGAGCCTGAAAAGGTGTGAAAAATATGAAGAGTTTCAAAAGGTGTGAATTACATGAGGAGCATGAAACGGTCTGAAAAATAGGAGGAGCATGAAGCGGTGTTGAAAAACTTGAAGAGCCTGAAAAGTTGTGAAAAAAATGAAGAGCTTCAAAAGGTGTGAAAAATATGAGCAGCTTCAAAAGGTGTCAAAAATGAGATGAGCATGAAACGGTCTGATAAATAGGAGGATCATGAAGCGGTGTTGAAAAACATGAAGAGCCTGAAAAGGTGTGAAAAATATGAAGAGCTTCAAAATGTGTGAAATACATGAGGAGCAAGAAACGATCTGAAAAATAGGAGGAGCATGAAGTGGTGTTCAAAAACATGTACAGCCTGAAAAGGTGTGAAAAATATGAAGAGCTTCAAAAGGTGTGAAAAATAGGAGGAGCATGAAACGGTCTGAAAAATAGGAGGAGCATGAAGTGGTGTTGAAAAACATGAAGAGCCTGAAAAGGTGTGAAAAATATGAAGAGCTTCAAAACGTGTCAAAAATATGAGAAGCATGCAACGTTCTGAAAAATAGGAGGAGTAAGAACCGTTATTGAAATACATGAAGAGCCTGAAAACGTGTGAAGAATGTGAAGAGCTCAAAAGTTTTGAAAAAAATGAAGAGCTTCAGAAGGTGTCAAAAATGCGATGAGCATGAAACCTTCGGAAAAATAGGAGGAGCATGAAGTGGTGTTGAAAAACATGAAGAGTCTGAAAAGGTGTGAAAAATATGAAGAGCTTCAAAAGGTGTGAAAAATATGAGGAGCATGAAACGGTCTGAAATATAGGGGGATCATGAAGCGGTTTTGAAAAACATGAAGAGCCTGAAAAGGTGTGAAAAATGTGAAGAGCTTAAAAAGGTGTCAAAATATGAGGAGCATGAAACGGTCTGAAAAATAGGAGGAGCATGAAACGGTGATCAAAAATATGAAGAGCCTGAAAAGTTGTGAAAAATATGAAGAGCTTCAAAAGGTGTGAAAAATATGAGGAGCACGAAACGGTCTGAAAAAGATGAGGAGCATGAAGCGGCATTGAAAAACATGAAGAGCCTGAACAGGTGTGAAAAATATGAAGAGCTTCAAAAGGTGTCAAAAATATGAGGAACATGAATCGGTCTGAAAAATAAGAGAAGCATGAAGTGATGTTGAAAAACATGTAGAGCCTGAAAAGGTGTGAAAATTATGAAGAGCTTCAAAAGGTGTGAAATACATGAGGAGCATGAAACGGTCTGAAAAATAGGAGGAGCATGAAACGTTGTTCAAAACGAAGAAGAGCCTGAAATGGTGTGAAAAATATGAAGAGCCTCAAAAAGTGTCAAAAATATGAGGAGCATGAAACGGTCTGAAAAAGAGGAGGAGCATGAGCGGAGTTGAAAAACATGAAGAGCCTGAAAAGGTGTGAAAAATATGAAGAGCTTCAAAAGGTGTGAAAAATAGGAGGAGCATGAAGCGGTTTTCAAAAACATGAAGAGCCTGAAAAGGTGTGAAAAATACGAAGAGCTTCAAAAGGTGTCAAAAATATGACGAGCATGAAAGAGTCTGAAAAATAGGAGCAGCATGAAACGGTGTTCAAAAACATGAAGAGCCTGAAAAGCTGTGAAAAATATGAAGAGCTTCAAAAAGTGTGAAAAATAGGAGGAGCATGAAACGGTCTGAAAAATAGGAGTAGCATGAAGCGGTGTTCAAAAACATGAAGATCCTGAAAAGGTGTGAAAAATATAGAGCTTCAAAAGGTGTCAAAGATATGAGGAGCATGAAACGGTCTGAAAAAAAGGAGGAGCATGAAACGGTGTTCCAAAACATGAACAGCCTGAAAAGTTGGAAAAATATGAAGAGCTTCAAAAGGTGTCAAAAATATGAGGAGCATGAAAAGGTCTGAAAAATAGGAGGAGCATGAAACGGTGTTCCAAAACATGAAGAGCCTGAAAAGGTGTGAAATATATGAAGAGCTTCAAAAGGTGTGAAAAATATGAGGAGCCTGAAACAGTTTGAAAAATAGGAGGAGCATGAAACAGTGATGAAGAACATGAAGAGCCTGGAAGGGTGTGACAAATATGAAGAGCTTCAAAGGTGTCAAAAATATGAGGAGGATGAAACAATCTGAAAAATAGGAGGAGCATTAAGCGGTGTTCAAAAACATGAAGAGCCTGAAAAGGTGTGAAATATAGGAAGAGCTTCAAAAGGTGTGAAAAATACGAGGAGCATGAAATGGTCTGAAAAATAGGAGGAGCATGAAGCGGTGTTCAAAAACATGAAAAGCCTGAAAAGGTGTGAAATATATGAAGAGCTTAAAAAGCTGTCAAAAGTATGAGGAGCATGAAATGGTCTGAAAAATAGGAGAAGCATGAAACGGTGTTGAGAAACATGAAGAGCCTGAAAAGGTGTGAAAAATATGAAATGCATGAAAAGGTGTGAAAAATATGCGGAGCATGAAACTGTGTTCAAAAACATGAAGAGCCTGAAAAGCTGTGAAAAATATGAAAAGCTTCAAAATGTGTCAAAAATATGATGAGCAAAAAACGGTCTGAAAATTAGGAGGAGCATGAAGCCGTTTTCAAAAACTTGAAGAGCCTGAAATGATGTGAAAAATATGAAGAGCTTCAAAAGGTGTCAAAGATATGAGGAGCATGAAACGGTCTGAAAAATAGGAGGAGCATGATACGGCGTTGAAAAACATAAAGAGCCTGAAAAGGTGTGAAAAATATGAAGAGCTTCAAAATGTGTCAAAAAAATGACGAGCATGATATGTATGAAAAATAGGAGGAGCATGTAACGGTGTTTCAAAAGCATGAAGAGCCTGAAAGTTATGAAAAATATGCAGAGCTTCAAAACGTCTCAAAAACATGAGGAGCATGAAACGGTCTGAAAAATAGGAGGAGCATGAAACGGTGTTCAAAAACATGAAGAGCCTGAAAAGGTGTGAAAAATATGAAGAGCTTCAAAAGGTGTCAAAAATATGAGGACCATGAAACGGTCTGAAAAATAGTAGGAGCATGAAGCGGTGTTGAAAAACATGAAGAGCCTGAAAAGGTGTGAAATATATGAAGAGCTTCAAAAGTTGTAAAAAATATGAGGAGTTTGAAACGGTCTGAAAAATAAGAGGATCTGGTTTCCTCAGTGTGTATGCCCAGAAGTGGAATTGCTGGGTCATATGGCAGTTCTATTTCCAGTTTTTTAAGAAATCTCTACACCGTTTTCCATATCGGCTGTACTATTGTGCATTCCCACCAACAGTATAAGAGGGTTCCCTTTTCTCCACTCCCTCTCCAGCATTTATTGCTTGTAGACTTTTGGATAGCAGCCATCCTGACTGGCATGTAATGGTACCTCATTGTGGTTTTGATTTGCATTTCTCTAATAATGAGTGATGTTGAGCATCTTTTATGTGTTTGTTATCCATCTGTATGTCTTCTTTGGAGAAATGTCTGTTTAGTTCTTTGGCTCATTTTTTATTGGGTCATTTATTTTTCTGGAATTGAGCTGCAGGATTTGCTTGTGTATTTTTGAGATTAATCCTTTGTCTGTTTCTTCATTTGCTATTATTTTCTCCCAATCTGAGGGCTGTCTTTTCACCTTACTTATAGTTTCCTTTGTAGTGCAAAAGCTTTTAAGTTTCATTAGGTCCCATTTGTTTAGTTTTGCTTTTATTTCCAATATTCTGGGAGGTGGGTCATAGAGGATCTTGCTTTGATTTATGTCGGAGAGTGTATTGCCTATCTTCTCCTCTAGGAGTTTTATAGTTTCTGGTCTTACATTTAGATCTTTAATCCATTTTGAGTTTATTTTTGTGTATGGTGTTAGAAAGTGTTCTATTTTCATTCTTTTACAAGTGGTTGACCAGTTTTCCCAGCACCACTTGTTAAAGAGGTTGTCTTTTTTCCATTGCATATCCTTGCCTCCTTTGTCAAAGATAAGGTGTCCATAGGTTCGTCTGAAAGAGACACGTGCACCCCAATGTTCATCGCAGCACTGTTTATAATAGCCAGGACATGGAAGCAACCTAGATGCCCGTCAGCAGATGAATGGATAAGAAAGCTGTGGTACATATACACCATGGAATATTACTCAGCCATTAAAAAGAATTCATTTGAATCAGTCCTAATGAGATGGATGAAGCTGGAGCCCATTATACAGAGTGAAGTAAGCCAGAAAGATAAAGAACATTACAGCATACTGACACATGTATATGGAATTTAGAAAGGTGACAACGATAACCCTATATGCAGAACAGAAAAAGAGACACAGAAATACAGAACAGACTTTTAAACTTTGTGGGAGAATGTGAGGGTGGGATATTTCAAAAGAACAGCATGTATGCTATCTATGGTGAAACAGATCACCAGCCCAGGTAGGATGCACGAGACAAGTGCTCCGGCTTGGTGCACTGGGAAGACCCAGAGGAATCGGGTGGAGAGGGAGGTTTGAGGGGGAATCGGGACTGTGAATACATGTAAATCCATGGCTGATTCATATCAAGGTATGACAAAACCCACTGGAAAAAAAATAAAAATAATAAAAAAAAAATAACAATAAAAAAAAAAAATAAGAGGAGCCTGAAATGGTCTGAAAAATAGGAGGAGCATGAAGTGGTGTTGAAAAACGTGAAGAGCCTGAAAAGGTGTGAAAAATATGAAGAACTTCAAAAGGTGTCAAAAATATTAGCAGCATGAAACAGTCTGAAAAAAAGGAGGAACATGAAACGGTGTTCAAAAACATGAAGAGCCTGGAGAAGTGTGAAAAATATGAAGAGCTTCAAAAGTTGTCAAAAATATGAGGAGCATGAAACGGTCTGAAAAAAAGGAGGAGCATGAAGCGGTGTTGAAAAACATGAAGAGCCTGAAAAGGTGTGAATAATATGAAGAGCTTCAAAAGGTGTCAAAAATATGAGGAGCATGAAACCGTCTGAAAAATAGTAGGAGCATGAAGCGGTGTTGAAAACATGAAGAGCCTGAAAAGGTGTGAAAAATATGAAGAGGTTCAAAAGGTGTCAAAAATATGAGGAGCATGAAACGGTCTGAAAAATAGGAGGAGCATGAAACGGTCTGAAAAATAGGAGGAGCATGAAGCGGTGTTCAAAAACATGAAGAGCCTGAAAAGGTGTGAAATATATTAAGAGCCTCAAAGGTGTCAAAAATATGAGGAGCAAGAAACGGTCTGAAAAATAGGAGGAGCTTAAGCGGGTTGAAAAATATGAAGAGCCTGAAAAGATGTGAAAAATATGAAGAGCTTCAAAAGGTGTCAAATATATGAGGAGCATGAAACGGTCTGAAAAATTGGAGAAGCATGAAGTGGTGTTCAAAAAAATGAAGAGCCTGAAAAGGTGCGAAAAATATGAAGAGCTTCAAAAGGTGTCAAAAATATGAGGACCATGAAACGGTCTGAAAAATATGAGGAGCAAGAAACTGTTTTCAAAAACATGAAGAGCCTCAAAAGGTGTGAAAAGTATGAAGAGCTTCAAACTGTGTCAAAAATATGATGAGCATGAAACGGTCTGATAAATAGGAGGAGCATGAAGTGGTGTTGAAAAACATGAAGAGCCTGAAAAAGGTGTGAAACATATGAGGAGCATGAAACGGTCTGAAAAATAGGAGGCGCATGAGACGGTGTTGAAATACATGAAAAGCCTGAAAAGGTGTGAAAAATATGAAGAGCTTCAAAGGATGTCAAAAATATGAGGAGCATGAACATGTCTGAAAAATAGGAAGAGAATGAAGCGGTGTAGAAAAACATGAAAAGCCTGAAAAGGTGTGAAAAATATAAAGAGCTTCAAAAGGTGTGAAAAAGATGAGGAGCATGAAACGGTCTGAAATAAAGGAGGAGAATGAAGTGGTGTTGAAAAACATGAAAAGCCTGAAAAGGTGTGAAAAATATGAAGAGCTTCAAAAGGTGACAAAAATATGAGGAGCATGAAAAGCTCTTAAAAATAGGAGTAGCATGAAGTGGTGTAGAAAAACATGAAGACCCTGAAAAAATGTGAAAAATATGAAGAGCTTCAAAAGGTGTCAAAAATATGAGGAGCTTGAAACGGTCTGAAATATAGGAGGAGCGTGAAAAGGTGTTAAAACATGAAGAGCTTAAAATGGTGTGAAACATATGAGGAGCATGAAAAGGTCTGAAAATACTAGGAGCATGAAGCGGTGTTGAAAAACATGAAAAGCCTGAAAAGGTGTGAAAAATATGAAGAGCTTCAAAAGGTGACAAAAATATGAAGATCATGAAAAGCTCTTAAAAATAGGAGGAGCCTGAAGTGGTGTAGAAACACATGAAGAGCCTGAAAAGGTGTGAAATCTATGGAGAGCTTCAAAAGGAGTCAAAAATATGAGGAGCATGAAACGGTCTCAAATAAAGGAGGAGCATGAAGTTGTGTTGAAAAATTTGAAGAGCCTGAAAAGGTGTGAAAAATATGAAGAGCTTCAAAAGGTGTCAAAAATGTGAGGAGCATGAAACGGTCTGAAAAATAGGAGGAGCATTAATCGGTGTTCAAAAATATGAAGAGCCTGGAAAGCTGTGAAAAATATGAAGAGCTTCAAAAGGTATCAAAAATATGAGGAGCATGAAACGATCTGAAAAATAGGAGGAGCATGAAGTGGTGTTGAAATACATGAAGAGCCTGAAAAAGGTGTGAAACATATGAGGAGCCTGAAACGGTCTGAAAGAGAGGAGGAGCATGAATCGGTGTTGAAAATCATGAAGAGCCTGAAAAAGTGTGAAGAATAAGAAGAGCTTCAAAAGGTGTCAAAAATATGAGGAGCATGAAACGATCTGAAAATTAGGAGGAGCATGAAACCGTGTTGAAAAATATGAAGACCATGAAAGGGTGTGAAAAACATGAAGAGCTTCAAAAGGTGTCAAAAATATGAGGAGCATGAAACGGTCTGAAAAATAGGAGGAACATGAAACGGTTTGACAAATAGGAGGAGCATGAAACGGTGTTGAAAAACATGAACAACCTGAAAGGTGTCGAAAATATGAAGAGCTTCAAAATGTGTCAAAAATATGAGGAGCATGAAACGGTTTGAAAAATAGGAGGAGAATGAAACGGTGTTGAAAAACATGAAGAACCTGAAAGGTGTCGAAAATATGAAGAGCTTCAAAATGTGTCAAAAATATGAGGAGCATGAAACGATCTGAATAATCGGAGGAGCATGAAAGCGTGTTGAAAAACATGAAGAGCACGGAAAGGTGTGAAAAATATGAAGAGCTTCAAAAGGTGTCAAAAATATGAGGACCATGAAACGGTCTGAAAAATAGGAGGAGCATGAAGCGGTGTTGAAAAACATGAAGAGCCTGAAAAGGTGTGAAATATATGAAGAGCTTCAAAAGGTGTAAACAATATGAGGAGTTTGAAACGGTCTGAAAAATAAAAGGATCTGGTTTCCTCAGTGTGTATGCCCAGAAGTGGAATTGCTGGGTCATATGGCAGTTCTATTTCCAGTTTTTTAAGAAATCTCTACACCGTTTTCCATAGCGGCTGTACTAGTGTGCATTCCCACCAACAGTGTAAGAGGGTTCCCTTTTCTCCACTCCCTCTCCAGCATTTATTGCTTGTAGACTTTTGGATAGCAGCCATCCTGACTGGCATGTAATGGTACCTCATTGTGGTTTTGATTTGCATTTCTCTAACAATGAGTGATGTTGAGCATCTTTTCATGTGTTTGTTATCCATCTGTATGTCTTCTTTGGAGAAATGTCTGTTTAGTTCTTTGGCTCATTTTGTATTGGGTCATTTATTTTTCTGGAATTGAGCTGCAGGATTTGCTTGTATATTTTTGAGATTAATCCTTTGTCTGTTTCTTCATTTGCTATTATTTTCTCCCAATCTGAGGGCTGTCTTTTCACCTTACTTATAGTTTCCTTTGTAGTGCAAAAGCTTTTAAGTTTCATTAGGTCCCATTTGTTTAGTTTTGCTTTTATTTCCAATATTCTGGGAGGTGGGTCATAGAGGATCTTGCTTTGATTTATGTCGGAGAGTGTTTTGCCTATCTTCTCCTCTAGGAGTTTTATAGTTTCTGGTCTTACATTTAGATCTTTAATCCATTTTGAGTTTATTTTTGTGTATGGTGTTAGAAAGTGTTCTATTTTCATTCTTTTACAAGTGGTTGACCAGTTTTCCCAGCACCACTTGTTAAAGAGGTTGTCTTTTTTCCATTGTATATCCTTGCCTCCTTTGTCAAAGATAAGGTGTCCATAGGTTCGTCTGAAAGAGACACGTGCACCCCAATGTTCATCGCAGCACTGTTTATAATAGCCAGGACATGGAAGCAACCTAGATGCCCGTCAGCAGATGAATGGATAAGAAAGCTGTGGTACATATACACCATGGAATATTACTCAGCCATTAAAAAGAATTCACTTGAATCAGGCCTAATGAGATGGATGAAGCTGGAGCCCATTATACAGAGTGAAGTAAGCCAGAAAGATAAAGAACATTACAGCATACTGACACATGTATATGGAATTTAGAAAGGTGACAACGATAACCCTATATGCAGAACAGAAAAAGAGACACAGAAATACAGAACAGACTTTTGAAATTTGTGGGAGAATGTGAGGGTGGGATATTTCAAAAGAACAGCATGTATGCTATCTATGGTGAAACAGATCACCAGCCCAGGTAGGATGCACGAGACAAGTGCTCCGGCTTGGTGCACTGGGAAGACCCAGAGGAATCGGGTGGAGAGGGAGGTGGGAGGGGGAATCGGGACTGGGAATACATGTAAATCCATGGCTGATTCATATCAATGTATGACAAAACCGACTGGGAAAAAAAATGAAAATAATAAAAAAAAAATAAAAAAAATAACAATAAAAAAAAATAAGAGGAGCATGAAACGGTGTTCAAAAACATGAAGAGCCTGAAAAGGTGTGTAAATTATGAAGAGCTTCAACAGGTGTCAAATATATGAGGAGCATAAAACGGTTTGAAAAAAAGGAGGAGCATGAAATGGTGTTGAAAAACATGAAGAGCCTAAAAAGGTGTGAAAAATATGAAGAGCTTCAAAAGGTTTCAAAAATATGAGAGGCATGAACGGTCTGAAATGTAGGGGGAGCATGAAGCGGTGTAGAAAAACATGAAGAGCCTGAAAAGGTGTGGAAATTATGAAGAGCTTCAAAAGGTGTCAAATATATGAGGAGCATAAAACGGTCTGAAAAAAAGGAGGAGCATGAAATGGTGTTGAAAAACATGAAGAGCCTGAAAAGGTATGATAAATATGAAGAGTTTCAAAACGTGTCAAAAAGATGAGGAGCATGAAACGGTCTGAAAAATAGGAGGAGCATGAAGCGGTGTTGAAAAATATGAAGAGCCTGAAAAGGTGTGAAAAATCTGAAGAGCTTCAAAAGGTGTCAAATATATGAGGAGCATGAAACGGTGTGAAAATTAGGAGGAGCATGAAGTGGTGTTGAAAATCATGAAGAGCCTGTAAGGTGTGAAAAATATGAAGAATTTCAAAAGGTGTCAAAGATATAAGGAGCATGAAACGGACTGAAAAATAGGAGGAGCATGAAGTGGTGTTGAAAAACGTGAAGAGCCTGAAAAGGTGTGAAAAATATGAAGAACTTCAAAAGGTGTCAAAAATATGAGCAGTATGAAACGGTCTGAAAAACAGGAGGAGCATGAAACGGTGTTCAAAAACATGAAGAGCCTGGAGAAGTGTGAAAAATATGAAGAGCTTCAAAAGGCGTCAAAAATATGAGGAGCATGAAACGGTCTGAAAAAAAGGAGGAGCATGAAGCGGTGTTGAAAAACATGAAGAGCCTGAAAAGGTGTGAATAATATGAAGAGCTTCAAAAGGTGTCAAAAATATGAGGAGCATGAAACCGTCTGAAAAATAGTAGGAGCATGAAGCAGTGTTGAAAACATGAAGAGCCTGAAAAGGTGTGAAAAATATGAAGAGGTTCAAAAGGTGTCAAAAATATGAGGAGCATGAAACGGTCTGAAAAATAGGAGGAGCATGAATCGGTGTTCAAAAACATGAAGAGCCAGAAAAGCTGTGAAATATATGAAGAGCCTCAAAGGTGTCAAAAATATGAGGAGCCAGAAACGCTCTGAAAAATAGGAGGAGCTTAAGCGGGTTGAAAAATATGAAGAGCCTGAAAAGATGTGAAAAATATGAAGAGCTTCAAAAGGTGTCATATATATGAGGAGCATGAAACGGTCTGAAAAATTGGAGAAGCATGAAGTGGTGTTGAAAAATATGAAGAGCCTGAAAAGGTGCGAAAAATATGAAGAGCTTCAAATGGTGTCAAAAATATAAAGAGCATTAAACGGTCTGAAATATAGGAGGAGCATGAAAAGGTGTTAAAAAACATGAAGAGCTTCAAAAGGTGTGAAACATATGAGGAGCATGAAACGGTCTGAAAAATAGGATGATCATGAAACGGTGTTCAAAAACATGAAGAGCCTGGAAAGGTGTGAAAAATATGAAGAGCTTCAAAAAGTGTCAAAAATATGAGGAGCATGAAGTGGAGTTGAGAAACATGAAGAGCCTGAAAAAGTTGTGAAGCATATGAGGAGAATGAAACGGTCTGAAAAATAGGAGGAGCATGAAGTGGTGTAGAAAAACATGAAGACCCTGAAAAAGTGTGAAAAATATGAAGAGCTTCAAAAGGTGTCAAAAATATGAGGACCATGAAACGGTCTGAAAAATATGAGGAGCAAGAAACTGTTTTCAAAAACATGAAGAGCCTCAAAAGGTGTGAAAAGTAGGAAGAGCTTCAAACTGTGTCAAAAATATGATGAGCATGATACGGTCTGAAAAATAGGAGGACCATGAAGTGGTGTTGAAAAACATGAAGAGCCTGAAAAAGGTGTGAAACATATGAGGAGCATGAAACGGTCTGAAAAATAGGAGGCGCATGAGACGGTGTTGAAATACCTGAAAAGCCTGAAAAGGTGTGAAAAATATGAAGAGCTTCAAAGGATGTCAAAAATATGAGGAGCATGAAAATGTCTGAAAAATAGGAAGAGAATGAAGCAGTGTAGAAAAACATGAAAAGCCTGAAAAGGTGTGAAAAATATGAAGAACTTCAAAAGGTGTCAAAAATATGAGGAGCATGAAACGGTCTGAAAAATAGGAGGAGCATGAAGTGGTGTTGAGAAACATGAAGAGCCTGAAAAAGTTGTGAAACATATGAGGAGAATGAAACGGTCTGAAAAATAGGAGGAGCATGAAGTGGTGTAGAAAAATATGAAGACCCTGAAAAAATGTGAAAAATATGAAGAGCTTCATTAGGTGTCAAAAATATGAGGAGCTTGAAACGGTCTGAAATATAGGAGGAGCGTGAAAAGGTGTTAAAAAACATGAAGAGCTTCAAAAGGTGTCAAAAATATGAGGAGCAAGAAACGGTCTGAAAAATAGGAGGAACATGAAACGGTTTGACAAATAGGAGGAGCATGAAACGGTGTTGAAAAACATGAAGAACCTGAAAGGTGTCGAAAATATGAAGAGCTTCAAAATGTGTCAAAAATATGAGGAGCATGAAACGGTTTGAAAAATAGGAGGAGCATGAAACGGTGTTGAAAAACATGAAGAACCTGAAAGGTGTCGAAAATATGAAGAGCTTCAAAATGTGTCAAAAATATGAGGAGCATGAAACGATCTGAATAATCGGAGGAGCATGAAAGCGTGTTGAAAAACATGAAGAGCACGGAAAGGTGTGAAAAATATGAAGAGCTTCAAAAGGTGTCAAAAATATGAGGACCATGTAACGGTCTGAAAAATAGGAGGAGCATGAAGCGGTGTTGAAAAACATGAAGAGCCTGAAAAGGTGTGAAATATATGAAGAGCTTCAAAAGGTGTAAAAAATATGAGGAGTTTGAAACGGTCTGAAAAATAAGAGGATCTGGTTTCCTCAGTGTGTATGCCCAGAAGTGGAATTGCTGGGTCATATGGCAGTTCTATTTCCAGTTTTTTAAGAAATCTCTACACCGTTTTCCATAGCGGCCGTACTAGTGTGCATTCCCACCAACAGTATAAGAGGGTTCCCTTTTCTCCACTCCCTCTCCAGCATTTATTGCTTGTAGACTTTTGGATAGCAGCCATCCTGACTGGGATGTAATGGTACCTCATTGTGGTTTTGATTTGCATTTCTCTAATAATGAGTGATGTTGAGCATCTTTTCAAGTGTTTGTTATCCATCTGTATGTCTTCTTTGGAGAAATGTCTGTTTAGTTCTTTGGCTCATTTTGTATTGGGTCATTTATTTTTCTGGAATTGAGCTGCAGGATTTGCTTGTATATTTTTGAGATTAATCCTTTGTCTGTTTCTTCATTTGCTATTATTTTCTCCCAATCTGAGGGCTGTCTTTTCACCTTACTTATAGTTTCCTTTGTAGTGCAAAAGCTTTTAAGTTTCATTAGGTCCCATTTGTTTAGTTTTGCTTTTATTTCCAATATTCTGGGAGGTGGGTCATAGAGGATCTTGCTTTGATTTATGTCGGAGAGTGTTTTGCCTATCTTCTCCTCTAGGAGTTTTATAGTTTCTGGTCTTACATTTAGATCTTTAATCCATTTTGAGTTTATTTTTGTGTATGGTGTTAGAAAGTGTTCTATTTTCATTCTTTTACAAGTGGTTGACCAGTTTTCCCAGCACCACTTGTTAAAGAGGTTGTCTTTTTTCCATTGTATATCCTTGCCTCCTTTGTCAAAGATAAGGTGTCCATAGGTTCGTCTGAAAGAGACACGTGCACCCCAATGTTCATCGCAGCACTGTTTATAATAGCCAGGACATGGAAGCAACCTAGATGCCCGTCAGCAGATGAATGGATAAGAAAGCTGTGGTACATATACACCATGGAATATTACTCAGCCATTAAAAAGAATTCATTTGAATCAGGCCTAATGAGATGGATGAAGCTGGAGCCCATTATACAGAGTGAAGTAAGCCAGAAAGATAAAGAACATTACAGCATACTGACACATGTATATGGAATTTAGAAAGGTGACAACGATAACCCTATATGCAGAACAGAAAAAGAGACACAGAAATACAGAACAGACTTTTGAACTTTGTGGGAGAATGTGAGGGTGGGATATTTCAAAAGAACAGCATGTATGCTATCTATGGTGAAACAGATCACCAGCCCAGGTAGGATGCACGAGACAAGTGCTCCGGCTTGGTGCACTGGGAAGACCCAGAGGAATCGGGTGGAGAGGGAGGTGGGAGGGGGAATCGGGACTGGGAATACATGTAAATCCATGGCTGATTCATATCAATGTATGCCAAAACCGACTGGGAAAAAAAATAAAAATAATAAAAAAAAATAAAAAAAATAACAATAAAAAAAAATAAGAGGAGCATGAAACGGTGTTCAAAAACATGAAGAGCCTGAAAAGGTGTGTAAATTATGAAGAGCTTCAACAGGTGTCAAATATATGAGGAGCATAAAACGGTTTGAAAAAAAGGAGGAGCATGAAATGGTGTTGAAAAACATGAAGAGCCTAAAAAGGTGTGAAAAATATGAAGAGCTTCAAAAGGTTTCAAAAATATGAGAGGCATGAACGGTCTGAAATGTAGGGGGAGCATGAAGCGGTGTAGAAAAACATGAAGAGCCTGAAAAGGTGTGGAAATTATGAAGAGTTTCAAAAGGTGTCAAATATATGAGGAGCATAAAACGGTCTGAAAAAAAGGAGGAGCATGAAATGGTGTTGAAAAACATGAAGAGCCTGAAAAGGTGTGATAAATATGAAGAGTTTCAAAACGTGTCAAAAAGATGAGGAGCATGAAACGGTCTGAAAAATAGGAGGAGCATGAAGCGGTGTTGAAAAATATGAAGAGCCTGAAAAGGTGTGAAAAATCTGAAGAGCTTCAAAAGGTGTCAAATATATGAGGAGCATGAAACGGTGTGAAAATTAGGAGGAGCATGAAGTGGTGTTGAAAATCATGAAGAGCCTGTAAGGTGTGAAAAATATGAAGAACTTCAAAAGGTGTCAAAAATAAAAGGAGCATGAAACGGACTGAAAAATAGGAGGAGCATGAAGTGGTGTTGAAAAACGTGAAGAGCCTGAAAAGGTGTGAAAAATATGAAGAACTTCAAAAGGTGTCAAAAATATGAGCAGCATGAAACGGTCTGAAAAACAGGAGGAGCATGAAAGGGTGTTCAAAAACATGAAGAGCCTGGAGAAGTGTGAAAAATATGAAGAGCTTCAAAAGGCGTCAAAAATATGAGGAGCATGAAACGGTCTGAAAAATAGGAGGAGCATGAAGTGGTGTTGAGAAACATGAAGAGTCTGAAAAAGTTGTGAAACATATGAGGAGAATGAAAAGGTCTGAAAAATAGGAGGAGCATGAAGTGGTGTAGAAAAACATGAAGACCCTGATAAATGTGAAAAATATGAAGAGCTTCAAAAGGTGTCAAAAATATGAGGAGCTTGAAACGGTCTGAAATATAGGAGGAGCGTGAAATGTGTTAAAAAACATGAAGAGCTTAAAAAGGTGTGAAACATATGAGGAGCATGAAAAGGTCTGAAAAATAGTAGGAGCATGAAGCGGTGTTGAAAAACATGAAAAGCCTGAAAAGGTGTGAAATATATGAAGAGCTTCAAAAGGTGACAAAAATATGAGGAGCATGAATAGCTCTGAAAAATAGGAGGAGCAAGAAGCGGTGTAGAAAAACATGAAGAGCCTGAAAAGGTGTGAAATCTATGAAGAGCTTCAAAAGGTGTCAAAAATATGAGGAGCATGAAACGGTCTCAAATAAAGGAGGAGCATGAAGTTGTGTTGAAAAATATGTAGAGCCTGAAAAGGTGTGAAAAATATGAAGAGCTTCAAAAGGTGTCAAAAATATGAGGAGCAAGAAACGGTCTGAAAAATAGGAGGAGCATTAATCGGTGTTCAAAAATATGAAGAGCCTGGAAAGCTGTGAAAAATATGAAGAGCTTCAAAAGGTGTCAAAAATATGAGGAGCAAGAAACGGTCTGAAAAATAGGAGGAGCATTAATCGGTGTTCAAAAATATGAAGAGCCTGGAAAGGTGTGAAAAATATGAAGAGCTTCAAAAATTGTCAAAAATATGAGGAGCATGACACGGTCAGAAATATAGGAGGAGCATGAAGTGGTGTTGAAAACATGAAGAACCTGAAAAGTTGTGAAAAATATGAAGAGCTTCAAAAGGTGTCAAAAATATGAGGAGCATGAAACGGTCTGAAAAATAGGAGGAGCAGAAGCAAATTTGAAAAACATGAAGAGCCTGAAAAGGTGTGATAATTATGAAGCGCTTCAAAAGGTGTCAAAATTATGGGGAGCATTAAACGGTCTGAAAAATAGGAGGAGCATGAAAACGTGTTGTAAAATATGAAGAGCCTGAAAAGGTGTGAAAAATATGAAGAGCTTCAAAATGTGTGAAAAATATGAGGAGCATGAAACGGTCTGAAAATTAGGAGGAGGATGAAACGGTGTTCAAAACATGAAGAGCCTGAAATGTTTTGAAAAATGTGAAGAGCTTGAAAAGGTGTCAAAAATATGAGGGGCATGAAACGGTCTGAAAAAGAGGATGAGCAAGAAACGGTGTTGAAAAACATGAAGAGCCTGAAAATGTGTGAAAAATATGAAGAGCTTCAAAAGGAGTCAAAATATGAGGCGCATGAAACGGTCTTAAAAATAGGAGGAGCATGAAACTGTGTTGAAAACATGAAGAGCCTGAAAAGTTGTTAGAAATATGACGAGCTTCAAAAGATATCCAAAATATGAGGCGCATGAAACGGTCTGAAAAATATGAGGAGAATAAAGCGGTGTTGAAAAACATGAAGAGCCTGAAAAGCTGTGAAAAATATGAAGAGCTTCAAAAGGTGTCAAAAATATGAGGAGCATGAAACGGTCTGAAAAATAGGAGGAGCAGAAGCAAATTTGAAAAACATGAAGAGCCTGAAAAGGTGTGATAATTATGAAGCGCTTCAAAAGGTGTCAAAATTATGGGGAGCATTAAACGGTCTGAAAAATAGGAGGAGCATGAAAACTTGTTGTAAAATATGAAGAGCCTGAAAAGGTGTGAAAAATATGAAGAGCTTCAAAATGTGTGAAAAATATGAGGAGCATGAAACGGTTTAAAAAATAGGAGGAGCATGAAATGGTGTTCAAAAACATGAAGAGCATGAAAAGGTGTGAAAAATGTGAAGAGCTTCAAAAGGTGACAAAAACATGAGGACCATGAAACGGTCTGAAAAATAGGAGGAGCATGAAGCGGTGTTGAAAAACATGAAGAGCCTGAAAAGGTGTGAAATATATGAAGAGCTTCAAAAGGTGTAAAAAATATGAGGAGCTTGAAACGGTCTGAAAAATAAGAGGATCTGGTTTCCTCAGTGTGTATGCCCAGAAGTGGGATTGCTGGGTCATATGGCAGTTCTATTTCCAGTTTTTTAAGAAATCTCCACACTGTTTTCCATAGCGGCTGTACTAGTGTGCATTCCCACCAACAGTGTAAGAGGGTTCCCTTTTCTCCACACCATCTCCAGCATTTATTGCTTGTAGACTTCTGGATAGCAGCCATCCTGACTGGCATATAATGGTACCTAATTGTGGTTTTGATTTGCATTTCTCTAATAATGAGTGATGTTGAGCATCTTTTCATGTGTTTGTTATCCATCTGTATGTCTTCTTTGGAGAAATGTCTGTTTAGTTCTTTGGCTCATTTTGTATTGGGTCATCTATTTTTCTGGAATTGAGCTGCAGGATTTGCTTGTATATTTTTGAGATTAATCCTTTGTCTGTTTCTTCATTTGCTATTATTTTCTCCCAATCTGAGGGCTGTCTTTTCACCTTACTTATAGTTTCCTTTGTAGTGCAAAAGCTTTTAAGTTTCATTAGGTCCCATTTGTTTAGTTTTGCTTTTATTTCCAATATTCTGGGAGGTGGGTCATAGAGGATCTTGCTTTGATTTATGTCAGAGAGTGTTTTGCCTATCTTCTCCTCTAGGAGTTTTATAGTTTCTGGTCTTACATTTAGATCTTTAATCCATTTTGAGTTTATTTTTGTGTATGGTGTTAGAAAGTGTTCTATTTTCATTCTTTTACAAGTGGTTGACCAGTTTTCCCAGCACCACTTGTTAAAGAGGTTGTCTTTTTTCCATTGTATATCCTTGCCTCCTTTGTCAAAGATAAGGTGTCCATAGGTTCGTCTGAAAGAGACACGTGCACCCCAATGTTCATCGCAGCACTATTTATAATAGCCAGGACATGGAAGCAACCTAGATGCCCGTCAGCAGATGAATGGATAAGAAAGCTGTGGTACATATACACCATGGAATATTACTCAGCCATTAAAAAATTCACTTGAATCAGGCCTAATGAGATGGATGAAGCTGGAGCCCATTATACAGAGTGAAGTAAGCCAGAAAGATAAAGAACATTAGAGCATGCTGACACATGTATATGGAATTTAGAAAGGTGATAACGATAACCCTATATGCAGAACAGAAAAATAGACACAGAAATACAGAACAGACTTTTGAACTTTGTGGGAGAATGTGAGGGTGGGATATTTCAAATGAACAGCATGTATGCTATCTATGGTGAAACAGATCACCAGCCCAGGTAGGATGCACGAGACAAGTGCTCCGGCTTGGTGCACTGGGAAGACGGAGAGGAATCGGGTGGACAGGGAGGTGGGAGGGGGGATTGGAATTGGGAATACATGTAAATCCATGGCTGATTCATATCAATGTATGACAAAACCGACTGGGAAAGAAAAAATAAAAATAATTAAAAAAAATTTAAAAAAAAAAACAATAAAAAAAAAATAAGAGGAGCATGAAATGGTGTTCAAAAACATGAAGAGCCTGAAGAGGTGTGGAAATTATGAAGAGCTTCAACAGGTGTCAAATATATGAGGAGCATAAAACGGTTTGAAAAAAAGGAGGAGCATGAAATGGTGTTGAAAAACATGAAGAGCCTAAAACGGTGTGAAAAATATGAAGAGCTTCAAAAGGTTTCAAAAATATGAGAGGCATGAACGGTCTGAAATGTAGGGGGAGCATGAAGCGGTGTAGAAAAACATGAAGAGCCTGAAAAGGTGTGGAAATAATGAAGAGCTTCAAAAGGTGTCAAATATATGAGGAGCATAAAATGGTCTGAAAAAAAGGAGGAGCATGAAATTGTGTTGAAAAACATGAAGAGCCTGAAAAGGTGTGATAAATATGAAGAGTTTCAAAACGTGTCAAAAAGATGAGGAGCATGAAACGGTCTGAAAAACAGGAGGAGCATGAAACGGTGTTCAAAAACATGAAGAGCCTGGAGAAGTGTGAAAAATATGAAGAGCTTCAAAAGGCGTCAAAAATATGAGGAGCATGAAACGGCCTGAAAAAAAGGAGGAGCATGAAGCGGTGTTGAAAAACATGAAGAGCCTGAAAACGTGTGAATAATATGAAGAGCTTCAAAAGGTGTCAAAAATATGAGGAGCATGAAACCGTCTGAAAAATAGTAGGAGCATGAAGCGGTGTTGAAAACATGAAGAGCCTGAAAAGGTGTGAAAAATATGAAGAGGTTCAAAAGGTGTCAAAAATATGAGGACCATGAAACGGTCTGAAAAATAGGAGGAGCATGAAATGGTGTTCAAAAACATGAAGACCTGAAAAGGTGTGAAAAATATGAAGAGCTTCAAAAGGTGCCAAAAATATGAGGAGCATCAAACGGTCTGAAAAAAGGAGGAGCATGAAGCGGTGTTGAAAAACATGAAGAGACTGAAAAGTTGTGAAAAATATGAAGAGCTTCAAAAGGTTTCAAAATATGAGAAGCATGAAACGGTCTGAAAAATAGGAGGAGCATGAAAAGGTCTGAAAAATAGGAGGAGCATGAAGCGGTGTTGAAAACATGAAGAGTCTGAAAAGGTGTGAAAAATATGAAGAGCTTTAAAGGTGTCAAAAATATGAGGAGCATGAAACGGTCTGAAAAATAGGAGGAGCATGAAGCGGTGTTGAAAAACATGAAGAGCCTGAAAAGGTGTGTAAAATATGAAGAGCTTCATTATATGTGAAAAACATGAAGAGCTTCAAAAGTTGTCAAAAATGAGATGAGCATGAAACGGTCTGACAAATAGGAGGAGCAATAAGCGGTGTTGAAAAATATGAAGAGCCTGAAAATGTGTAAAAAATATGAAGAGCTTCTAAATGTGTCAAAAATATGAAGAGCTTCAAAAGGTGTCAAAAATGAGATGAGCATTAAACGGTGTGAAAAAAATGAGGAGAATGAAGTGGTGTTGGAAATCATGAAGAGTCTGAAAAGGTGTGAAATATATGAGGAGCTTCAAAAGGTGTCAAAAATATGAGGGTCATGAAACGGTCTGAAAATTAGGAGGAGCATGAAGCGGTGTTGAAAAACATGAAGAGCCTGAAAAGTTGTCAAAAATATGAAGAGCCTCTAAAGGGGTCAAAAGTAGAGGAGCTTCAAAAGGTGTCAAAAATGAGATGAGCATGAAATGGTGTGAAAATAGGAGGAGCATGAAGCCGTTTTGAAAATCATGAAGAGCCTGAAAAGGTGTGAAAAATAAGAAGAGCTTCAAAAGTTGTCAAAAATATGAGGAGCATGAAACGGTCTGAAAAAGAGGAGGAGCATGAAGCGGTGTTGAAAACCATGAAGAGCCTGAAAAGGTGTGAAAAATATGAAGAGCTTCTAAAGGAGTCAAATATATGAGGACCATGAAACGGTCTGAAAAATAGGAGGAGCATGAAGTGGTGTTCAAAAACATGAAGAGCCTCAAAGGTGTCAAAAATATGAAGAGCTTCAAAAGGTGTGAAAAATAGGAGGAGCATGAAACGGACTGAAATATAGGAGGAGCATGAAGTGGTGTTCAAAAACATGAAGAGCCTCAAAGGTGTCAAAAATATGAAGAGCTTCAAAAGTTGTCAAAAATATGAGGAGCATGAAACGGTCTGAAAAATAGGACGAGCATGAAGTGATTGTGAAAAACATGAAGAGCCTGAAAAGCTGTGCAAAATATGAAGAGCTTCAAAAGGTGTGAAATACATGAGGAGCATGAAACGGTCTGAAAAATAGGACGAGCATGAAGCGGTGTTCACAAACATGAAGAGCATGAAAAGGTGTGAAAAATATGAAGAGCTTCAAAATGTGTCAAATATATGAGGAGCATGAAATGGTCTGAAAAATAGAGGAGCATGAAGCGGTGTGGAAAAACATGAAGAGCCTGAAAAGGTGTGAAAAATATGAAGAGCATCAAAAGGTGTCAAAATTATGAGGAGCATGAAAGGGTCTGAAAAATAGGAGGAGCATGAAGCGGTGTTGAAAAACATGAAGAGCCTGAAAAGGTGTGAAAAATATGAAGAGTTTCAAAATGGGTCAAAAATATGAGGATCATGAAACGGTCTGAAAAATAGGAGAAACAAGAAGTGGTGTTGAAAAACATGAAGAGCCTGAAAACGTGTGAAAAATATGAAGAGCTTCAAAAGGTGTGAAAAATATGAAGAGTTTCAAAAGGTGATAAAAATGAGATGAGCATGAAACGGTCTGAAAAATATGAGGAGCATGAAGCGGTAATGGAAATCATGAAGAGTCTGAAAAGCTGTGAAATATATTAAGAGCTTCAAAAGGTGTCAAAAATATGAGGAGCATGAAACGGTCTGAAAAATAGGAGGAGCATGAAGCGATGTTGAAAAACATGAAGAACCTGAAAAGGTGTGAAAAATATGAAGAGCTTCAAAAGGTGTCAAAACTATGAGGAGTATGAAACGGTCTGAAAAATAGGAGGAGCATGAAAAGTTGTTCAAATGCATGAAGAGCCTGAAAAGGTGTGAAAAATATGAAGAGCTTCAAAAGGTGTAAAATACATGAGGAACATGATACGGTCTGAAAAATAGGAGGAGCATGAAGCTCTGTTCAAAAACATGAAGAGCCTGAAAAGTTGTGAAAAATATGAAAAGCTTCAAAAGTTGTCAAAAATATGAGGAGCATGAAACATTCTGAAAAATAGTAGGATGATGAAGCGGTGTTCAAAATCATGAAGAGGCTGAAAAGGTGTGAAAAATATGAAGAGCTTCAAAACGTGTGAAATACATGAGGAGCATGAAACGGTCTGAAAAATAGGAGGAGCATCAAGCGGTGTTCAAAGACATGAAGAGCCTGAAAAGGTGTGAAAAATATGAAGAGCTTCAAAAGGTGTGAAAAATAGGAGGAGCATGGAACGGACTGAAATATAGGAGGAGCATGAAGCGGTGTTCAAAAACATGAAGAGCCTGAAAAGGTGTCAAAAATATGAAGAGCTTCAAAAGTTGTCAAAAATATGAGGAGCATGAAACGGTCTGAAAAATAGGACGAGCATGAAGTGATTGTGAAAAACATGAAGAGCCTGAAAAGCTGTGCAAAATATGAAGAGCTTCAAAAGGTGTGAAATACATGAGGAGCATGAAACGGTCTGAAAAATAGGACGAGCATGAAGCGGTGTTCACAAACATGAAGAGCATGAAAAGGTGTGAAAAATATGAAGAGCTTCAAAATGTGTCAAATATATGAGGAGCATGAAATGGTCTGAAAAATAGAGGAGCATGAAGCGGTGTGGAAAAACATGAAGAGCCTGAAAAGGTGTGAAAAAATATGAAGAGCTTCAAAATGTGTCAAATATATGAGGAGCATGAAATGGTCTGAAAAATAGAGGAGCATGAAGCGGTGTGGAAAAACATGAAGAGCCTGAAAAGGTGTGAAAAATATGAAGAGTTTCAAAATGGGTCAAAAATATGAGGATCATGAAACGGTCTGAAAAATAGGAGAAACAAGAAGTGGTGTTGAAAAACATGAAGAGCCTGAAAACGTGTGAAAAATATGAAGAGCTTCAAAAGGTGTGAAAAATATGAAGAGTTTCAAAAGGTGATAAAAATGAGATGAGCATGAAACGGTCTGAAAAATATGAGGAGCATGAAGCGGTAATGGAAATCATGAAGAGTCTGAAAAGCTGTGAAATATATTAAGAGCTTCAAAAGGTGTCAAAAATATGAGGAGCATGAAACGGTCTGAAAAATAGGAGGAGCATGAAGCGATGTTGAAAAACATGAAGAACCTGAAAAGGTGTGAAAAATATGAAGAGCTTCAAAAGGTGTCAAAACTATGAGGAGTATGAAACGGTCTGAAAAATAGGAGGAGCATGAAAAGTTGTTCAAATGCATGAAGAGCCTGAAAAGGTGTGAAAAATATGAAGAGCTTCAAAAGGTGTAAAATACATGAGGAACATGATACGGTCTGAAAAATAGGAGGAGCATGAAGCTCTGTTCAAAAACATGAAGAGCCTGAAAAGTTGTGAAAAATATGAAAAGCTTCAAAAGTTGTCAAAAATATGAGGAGCATGAAACATTCTGAAAAATAGTAGGATGATGAAGCGGTGTTCAAAATCATGAAGAGGCTGAAAAGGTGTGAAAAATATGAAGAGCTTCAAAACGTGTGAAATACATGAGGAGCATGAAACGGTCTGAAAAATAGGAGGAGCATCAAGCGGTGTTCAAAGACATGAAGAGCCTGAAAAGGTGTGAAAAATATGAAGAGCTTCAAAAGGTGTGAAAAATAGGAGGAGCATGGAACGGACTGAAATATAGGAGGAGCATGAAGCGGTGTTCAAAAACATGAAGAGCCTGAAAAGGTGTGAAAAATATGAAGAGCTTCAAAATGTGTCAAAAAAACGACGAGCATGAAACCCCCTTAAAAATAGGAGGATGAAGCGGTGTTCAAAAACATGAAGAGCCTGAAAATTTGTGCAAAATATGAAGAGCTTCAAAAGGAGTGAAATACATGAGGAGCATGTAAAGGTGTTCAAAAACATGCAGAGACTTAAAAGGTGTGATAAATATGAAGAGCTTCAAAAAGTGCCAAAAATTAGATTAGCATGAAAGGGTCCGAAAAACAGGAGGAGCCTGAAGAGGTGTTGAAAAACAGGAAGAGCCTGAAAAAGTGTGAAAAATATGAAGTGCTTCAAAAATATGAAAATTATGAAGAGCTTCAAAAGGTGTGAAAAAAATGAAGAGCTTCAAAAGATGTCAAAAATGAGATGAGCATGAAACGGTCTGAAAAATAGGAGGAGCATGAAGTGTTGTTGAAAAACATGAAGAGCCTGAAAAGGTGTGAATAATATGAAGAGCTTCAAAAGGTGTCAAAAATATGCGGAGCTTGAAACGGTCTGAAAAATAGGAGGATCATGAAGCGGTGTTGAAAAACATGAAGAGCCTGAAAAGGTGTGAAAAATATGAAGAGCTTCAAAAGGTGTCAAAAGTATGAGGAGCATGAAATGGTCTGAAAAATAGGACGAGCATAAGCGGTGTTCAAAAACATGAACATCCTGAAAAGGTGTGAAAAATATGAAGACCTTCAAAAGGTGTGAAAAATATGAAGAGCTTCAAAAGGTGTCAAAAATTAGATTAGCATGAAAGGGTGTGAAAAATAGAAGGAGCATGAAGTGGTGTTGAAAAACATCAAGAGCCTGAAAAGGTGTGAAATATATGAACAGCTTCAAAAGGGGTGAAAAATATGAAGAGCTTCAAAAGGTGTCAAAAATATGGGGAGCATGAAACGGTCTGAAAAATAGGAGGAGCATGAAGTGATGTTCAAAAACATGAAGAGCCTCAAAATGAGTGAGAAATATGAAAAGCTTCAAAAGGTGTCAAAAATATAGGAGCATGAAACGGTCTGCAAAATAGGAGGAGCATAAAGCGGTGTTGAAAAACATGAAGAGCCTGAAAATGTGTGAAAAATATGAAGACCTTCAAAAGGTGTCAAAAATATGAGGAGCATGAAACATTCTGAAAAATAGGAGGAGCATGAAGCGGTGTTGAAAAACATGAAGAGCCTGAAAAT
This sequence comes from Dama dama, assembly GCF_033118175.1. Lineage (NCBI taxonomy): Eukaryota > Metazoa > Chordata > Mammalia > Artiodactyla > Cervidae > Dama > Dama dama. Next base: position 510,143 of record NW_026870921.1, on the reverse strand, counting down.
GTGTGAAAAATATGAAGAGCTTCAAAATGTGTCAAAAATATGGGGAGCATGAAACGGTCTGAAAAATAGGAGGAGCATGAAACGGTGTTGAAAAACATGAAGAGCCTGAAAAGGTGTGAAAAATATGAAGAGCTTCAAAAGGTCTGAATTATATGAGGAGCATGAAAAGTTCTGAAAAATAGGAGGACCATGAAGCGGTGTTCAAAAACATGAACAACCTGAAAAGGTGTGAAAAATATGAAGAGCTTCAAAAGGTGTCAAAAATGAGATGAGCATGAAATGGTCTGAATAATAGGAGGAGCATGAAGCGGTGTTGAAAAATATGAAGAGCTTCAAAAGGTGTGAAAAATATGAAGAGCTTCAAAAGGTGTCAAACATTCGAGGAGCATGAAACGGTCTGAAAAATACGAGGAGCATGAAGCGTTGTTCAAAAAAGTGAAGAGCCTGAAAAGGTTAGAAAAATATGAAGAGCTTCAAAGGTGTGAAAAATATGAAGAGCTTCAAAAGGTGTCAAAAATAAGATGAGCATCAAACGGTCTGAAAAATAGGAGGAGCATGAAGTGGTGTTGAAAAAAAAGAAGAGCCTGTTAAGGTGTGAAATATATGAAGAGCTTCAAAAATGTGAAAAATATGAAGAGCTTCAAAAGGTTTGAAAAATATGAAGAGCTTGAAAAGGTGTCAAAAATGAGATGAGCATGAAACGGTCTGAAAAATAGGAGGAGCATGAAATGCTGTTGAAAATCATGAAGAGAATGAAAAGGTGTCAAAAATATGAAGAGCTTCAAAAGGTGTCAAAAATATGAGGAGCATGAAACGGCCTGAAAAATAGGAGGAGCATAAAGCGGTGTTCAAAAACATGAAGTGCCTGAAAAGGTGTGAAAAATTAGAAGAGCTTCTAAAGGTGTCAAAAATATAAGGATCATGAAATGGTCTGAAAAATAGAAGGAGGATGAAGCGGTGTTCAAAAACATGAAGAGCTGAAAAGGTGTGAAAAATAGAAAAGCCTCAAAACGTGTCAAAAATATGAGGAGCATGAAACGGTCTGAACAATAGCAGGAGCATGAAGCGGTGTTGAAACACATGAAGAGTCTGAAAACGTGTGAAAATATGAAGAGCTTCAAGAATATAAAAAATATGAAGCGCTTCAAAAGGTGTGACAAATATGAAGAGCTTCACAAGGTGTCAAAAATGAGATGAGCATGAAACGGTCTGAAAAATAGGAGGAGCATGAAGCGGTGTTGAAAACGATGAAGAGCCTGAAAACGTGTGAAAAATATGAAGAGATTCAAAAGGTGTGAAATACATGAGGAGGATTAAACGGTCTGAAAAATATGAGGAGCATGAAGCTGTGTTGAAAAACATGAAGAGCCTGAAAACGTGTGAAAAATATGAAGAGCTTCAAAAGGTGTGAAAAATTGACGAGCTTCAAAAGGTGTCAAAAATTACATGATCATGATACGGTCTGAAAAATAGGAGGAGCATGAAGCGGTGTTCAAAAACATGAAGAGCCTGAAAAGTTGTGAAAAATATGAAAAGCTTCAAAAGGTGTCAAAAATGAGATTAGCATTAAACGGTCGGAAAAATAGGAATAACATGAAACGGTGTTGAAAATCATGAAGAGCCTGAAATAGTGTGAAAAATATAAAGAGCTGCAAAAGGTGTCAAAAATATGATCGGGATTGGGAATACATGTAAATCAATGGCTGATTCATAGCAATGTATGACAAAACCCACTGGAAAAAAAAATAATAAAAATTAAAAAAAAAAAAGCTTATCAAGAATAAAAAAAAAAAATATGAGGAGCATGAAACGGTCTGATAAATAGGTGGAACATGAAGCTGTGTTCAAAAACATGAAGAGCCTGAAAAGGTGTGAAAAATATGAAGAGCTTCAAAATGTTTCACAAATATGAAGAGCATGAAACGGTCTGAAAAACAGGAGGATCATGAAGCGGTGTTCAAAAACATGAAGAGCCTGAAAAGGTGTGAAAAATATGAAGAGCTTCTAAAGGTGTCAAAAATATGAGGCGCATAAACGATCTGAAAAATAGGAGTAGCATGAAGCGGTGTTCAAAAACATGAAGAGCCTGAAAAGGTGTGAAAAATATGAAGAGCTCAAAAAGTGTCAAAAATATGAGGAGCATGAAACGATCTGAAAAATAGAAGGAGCATGAAACGGTGATCAAAAACATGAAGAGCCTGAAAAGGTGTGAAAAATATGAAGAGCTTCAAAAGGTGTGAAATACATGAGGAGCATGAAACTCTCTGAAAAATAGGAGGAGCATGAAGCGGTGTTCAAAAACATGAAGAGCCTGAAAAGTTGTGAAAAATATGAAAAGCTTCAAAAGGTGTCAAAAATGAGATGAGCATTAAACGGTCTGAAAAATAGGAATAACATGAAACGGTGTTGAAAATCATGAAGAGCCTGAAATAATGTGAAAAATATAAAGAGCTGCAAAAGGTGTCAAAAATATGAGGAGTAGGAAACGGTCTGATAAATAGGTGGAGCATGAAGCTGTGTTCAAAAACATGAAGAGCCTGAAAAGGTGTGAAAAATATGAAGAGTTTCAAAAGGTGTGAAAAATATGAGGAGCATGAAACGGTCTGAGAAATAGAAGCAGCATGAAACGGTGTTGAAAAATATGAAGAGCCTGAAAACGTGTGAAAAATATGAAGAGCTTCAAAAGGTGTGAAAAATATAAAGAGCTTCAAAGTTGACAAAAATGAGATGAGCATGAAATGGTCTGAAAAATAGGAGGAGAATGAAGTGGTGGTGAAAAACATGAAGAGCATGAAAAGGTGTGAAAAATATGAAGAGCTTCAAAATGTTTCAAAAATATGAAGAGCATGAAACGGTCTGAAAATCAGGACAGCATGAAGCTGTGTTCAAAAACATGAAGAGCCTGAAAAGGTGTGAAAAATATGAAGAGCTTCAAAAGGTGTCAAAAATATGAGGAGCATGAAACGGTCTGAAAAATAGGAGGAGCATGAAACGGTGATCAAAAACATGAAGAGCCTGAAAAGGTGGGAAAAATATGAAGAGATTCAAAAGTTGTGAAATACATGAGGAGCATGAAACGGGCTGAAAAATAAGAGAAGCATGAAGTGCTGTGGAAAAACATGAAGAGCCTGAAAAGCTGTGAAAAATATGAAAAGCTTCAAAAGGTGTCAAAAATGAGATGAGCATGAAACGGTCTGAAAAATAGGAGGATCATGAAATGGTGTTGAAAAACATGAAGAGCCTGAAAAGATGTGAAAAATATGAAAAGCTTCAAAAAGTGTCAAAAATATGAGGAGCATGAAACGGTCTGAAAAATAGGAGGAGCATGAAGCTGTGTTCAAAACATGAAGATCTTAAAAGGGTGTGAAAAATATGAAGAGCTTCAAAAGGTGTGAAAAATATGAGGAGCATGAAATGGTCTGAAAAATAGAAGCAGCATGAAACGGTTTTGAAAAACATGAAGAGCCTGAAAACGTGTGAAAAATATGAAGAGCTTCAAAAGGTGTGAAAAATATGAAGAGCTTCAAATGTGACAAAAATGAGATGAGCATGAAACGGTCTGAAAAATAGGAGGAGCATGAAGTGGTGGTGAAAAACATGAAGAGCCTGAAAAGGTGTGAAAAATATGAAGAGCTCAAAAAGTGTCAAAAATATGAGGAGCATGAAACGATCTGAAAAATACGAGGAGCATGAAGCAGTGTTCAAAAACATGAAGAGCCTGAAAAGGTGGGAAAAATATGAAGAGCTTCAAAAGGTGTGAAATATATGAGGAGAATGAAACGGTCTGAAAAATAGGAGGATCATGAAGCGGTTTTCAGAAACATGAAGAGCAAGAAAAGGTGTGAAAAATATGAAGAGCTTCAAAAGGTGTGAAATATATGAGGAGAATGAAACGGTCTGAAAAATAGGATGATCATGAAGCGGTTTTCAGAAACATGAAGAGCATGAAAAGGTGTGAAAAATAGGAAGAGTTTCAAAAGGTGTCATAAATATGAGGAGCATGAAACGGTCTGAAAAATAGGAGGAGCATGAAACGGTGATCAAAAACATGAAGAGCCTGAAAAGGTGTGAAAAATATGAAGAGCTTCAAAAGGTGTGAAATATATGAGGAGAATGAAACGGTCTGAAAAATAGGATGATCATGAAGCGGTTTTCAGAAACATGAAGAGCATGAAAAGGTGTGAAAAATAGGAAGAGTTTCAAAAGGTGTCATAAATATGAGGAGCATGAAACGGTCTGAAAAATAGGAGGAGCATGAAGCGGTGTTCAAAAACATGAAGAGCCTGAAAATGTGTGAAAATTATGAAGAGCTTCAAAAGGTGTCAAAATTGAGATGAGCATGAAACGGTCTGAAAAATAGGAGGAGCCTGAAACGGTGTTGAAACACATGAAGAGCCTGAAAAGTTGTGAAAAATATGAAAAGCTTCAAAAGGTGTCAAAAATGAGATGAGCATGAAACGGTCTGAAAAATAGGAGGAGCATGAAGCGGTGTTGAAAAATGAAGAGCCTGAAAAGGTGTGAAAAATATGAAGAGGATCAAAAGGTGTCAAATATATGAGGAGCATGAAACGGTCTGCAAAAAAGAAGGAGCATGAAGTGGTGTTGAAAAACTTGAAGAGCCTGAAAAGGTGTGAAAAATATGAAAAGCTTAAAAAGGTGTTAAAAATATGAGGAGCAAAAAACGGTCTGAAAAATAAGAGGAGCATGAAGCGGTGTTCAAAAACATGAAGAGCCTGAAAAGGTGTGAAATATATGAAGAGCTTCAAAAGGTGTCAAAATATTAGGAGCATGAAACGGTCTGAAAAATAGGAGGAGCATGAAGTCGTGTTGAAAAAAAAAGAAGAGACTGAAAAGGTGTGAAATATATGAAGAGCTTCAAAAGGTGTCAAAAATATGAGGAGAATGAAATGGTCGGAAAAATAGGAGGATCATGAAGCTGTGTCGAAAAACATGAAGAGCCTGAAAAGGTGTGAAAAAAGTGAAGAGCTTCTAAATGTGTCAAAAATATGAGGAGCATGAAACGGTCTGAAAAATAGGAGGATCATGAAGTGGAGTTCAAAAACATGAAGAGCCTGAAAAGGTGTGAAAAATATGAAGAGCTCAAAAAGTGTCAAAAATATGATGAGCATGAAACGATCTGAAAAATAGAAGGAGCATGAAACGGTGATCAAAAACATGAAGAGCCTGAAAAGGTGTGAAAAATATGAAGAGCTCAAAAAGTGTCAAAAATATGAGGAGCATGAAACGCTCTGAAAAATAGGAGGAGCATAAAGCGGTGTTCAAAAACATGAAGAGCCTGAAAAGTTGTGAAAAATATGAAAAGCTTCAAAAGATGTCAAAAATGAGATTAGCATTAAACGGTCGGAAAAATAGGAATAACATGAAACGGTGTTGAAAATCATGAAGAGCCTGAAATAGTGTGAAAAATATAAAGAGCTGCAAAAGGTGTCAAAAATAAGAGGAGCATGAAACGGTCTAATAAATAGGTGGAGCATGAAGCTGTGTTCAAAAACATGAAGAGCCTGAAATGGTGTGAAAAATATGAAGAGCTTCAAAATGTTTCACAAATATGAAGAGCATGAAACGGTCTGAAAAACAGGAGGATTATGAAGCGGTGTTCAAAAACATGAAGAGCCTGAAAAGGTGTGAAAAATATGAAGAGCTTCAAAAGGTGTCAAAAATATGAGGAGCATGAAACGGTCTGAAAAATAGGAGGAGCATGAAACGGTGATCAAAAACATGAAGAGCCAGAAAAGGTTTGAAAAATATGAAGAGCTTCTAAAGGTGTCAAAAATATGAGGAGCATAAACGATCTGAAAAATAGGAGTAGCATGAAGCGGTGTTCAAAAACATGAAGAGCCTGAAAAGGTGTGAAAAATATGAAGAGCTCAAAAAGTGTCAAAAGTATGAGGAGCATGAAACGATCTGAAAAATAGAAGAAGCATGAAACGGTGATCAAACACATGAAGAGCCTGAAAAGGTGTGCAAAATATGAAGAGATTCAAAAGGTGTGAAATACATGAGGAGCATGAAACTCTCTGAAAAATAGGAGGAGCATGAAACGGTGATCAAAAACATGAAGAACCTGAAAAGGTTTGAAAAATATGAAGAGCTTCTAAAGGTGTCAAAAATATGAGAAGCATAAACGATCTGAAAAATAGGAGTAGCATGAAGCGGTGTTCAAAAACATGAAGAGCCTGAAAAGGTGTGAAAAATATGAAGAGCTCAAAAAGTGTCAAAAATATGAGGAGCATGAAACGGTCTGAAAAATAGGAGGATCATGAAGCGGTGTTCAAAAACATGAAGAGCCTGAAAAGGTGTGAAAAATATGAACAGCTTCAAAATGTGTCAAAAATATGAGGAGCATGAAACGGTCTGAAAAATATGAGCAGCATGAAGCGGTGTTGAAAAACATGAAGAGCCTTAAAAGGTGTGAAAAAATTGAAGAGCTTCAAAAGGTGTCAAAAATATGAGGAGCATGAAACGGTCTGAAAAATATGAGCAGCATGAAGCGGTGTTGAAAAACATGAAGAGCCTGAAAAGGTGTGAAAAATATGAAGAGCTTCAAAAGGTGTGAAATACATGAGGAGCATAAAACTCTCTGAAAAAGAGAAGGAGCATGAAGTGGTGTTCAAAAACATGAAGAGCCTGAAAAGGTGTGAAATATATGAAGAGCTTCAAAAGGTGTGAAAAATATGAGGAGCATGATATGGTTTGAAAAATAGGATTAGCATGAAGCGGTGTTCAAAAACATGAAGAGCCTGAAAAGTTGTGAAAAATATTAAAAACTTCAAAAGGTGTCAAAAATGAGATGAGCATGAAACGGTCTGAAAAATAGGACGTGCATGAAGCGGTGTTGAAAAACATGAAGAGCCTGAAAAGTTGTGAAAAATATGAAGAGCTTCAAAAGGTGTCAATAATATGAGGAGCATGAAAAGGTCTGAAAAATAGGAGAAGCATGAAGCGGTGTTCAAAAACATGAAGAGCCTGAAAAGGTGTGAAAAATATGAAGAGCTTCAAAAGGTGTCAAAAATATGAGGAGCATGAAACGGTCTGAAAAATCGGAGGAGCATGAAGCGTTGTTGAAAAACATGAAGAGCCTGAAAAGGTGTGAGAAATATGAAGAGCTTCAAAAGGTGTTAAAAATATGAGTAGCATGAAACGGTCTGAAAAATAGGAATAACATGAAGTGATGTTGAAAAACATGAATTGTCTGAAAACGTGTGGAAAATATGAAGAGATTCATAAATGTGAAAAATATGAAGAGCTTCAAAATGTGTGAAAAATATGAAGAGTTTCAAAAGATGTCAAAATGAGATGTGCATGAAACGGTCTGAAAAATAGGAGGAGCATGAAGTCGTGTTCAAAAAAAGGAAAAGTCTGAAAAAGTGTGAAATATATGAAGAGCTTCAAAAGGTGTCAAAAATATGAGGAGAATGAAACGGTCTGAAAAATAGGAGGAGCATGAAGCGATGTTGAAAAACATGAATTGTCTGAAAACGTGTGGAAAATATGAAGAGATTCATAAATGTGAAAAATATGAAGAGCTTCAAAAGGTGTGAAAAATCTGAAGAGCTTCAAAAGGTGTCAAAAAAGAGATGAGCATGAAAAGGTCTGAAAAATAGGAGGAGCATGAAGCGGTGTTGAAAATCATTAAGAGCCTGAAAAGGTGTGAAAAATATGAAGAGCTTCAAAAGGTGTCAAAAATATGAAGAGCTTCAAAAGGTGTTAAAATGAGATGAGCATGAAAAGGTCTGAAAAATAGGAGGAGCATGAAGCGGTTTTGAAAATCATGAAGAGCCTGAAAACGTGTGAAAAATATGAAGACCTTCAAAATTTGTCAAAAATATGAAGAGCTTCAAAAGGTGTTAAAATGAGATGAGCATGAAACGATCTGAAAAATAGGAGGAGCATGAAGTGGTGTTGAAAAAATGAAGAGCCTGGAAAGGTGCGAAATATCTGAAGAGCTTCAAAAGGTGTCAAAAATATGAGGAGCATGAAACGGTCAGCAAAATACGACGAGCATGAAGCGGTGTTGAAAAACATGAAGAGCCTGAAAAGGTGTGAAAAATATGAAGAGCTTCAAAAGGTGTCAAAAATATGAGGAGCATGAAACAATCTGAAAAATAGGAGGAGCATGAAGCGGTGTTCAAAAACATGAAAAGCCTGAAAAGGTGTGAAAAATATGAAGAGCTTCAAAAGGTGTCAAAAATATGAGGAGCATGAAACGTTCTGAAAAATAGGACGAGCATGAAGCAGTGATAAAAAACATGAAGTGCCTGAAAAGGTGTGAAAAATATGAAGAGTTCCTAAAGGTGTCAAAAATATGCGGAGCACCAAAGGGTCTCAAAAATAGGAGGAGCATGAAGTGGTGTTGAAAAATATGAAGAGCCTGAAAATGAGTGAAAAATATGAAGAGCTTCAAAAAGTGTCAAAAATATGAGGAGCATGAAACGGTCTGAAAAAGAGGAAGAGCATGAAGAAGTGTTCAAAAACATGAAGAGCCTGAAAAGGTGTGAAAAATATGAAGAGCTTCAAAAGTTTTCAAAAATATGAGGAGCATGATACGGTTTGAAAAATAGGAGGAGCATGAAGCGGTGTTGAAAAACATGAAGAGTCTGAAAACGTGTGAAAATATGAAGAGCTTCAAAAATATTAAAAATATGAACAGCTTCAAAAGTTTTGAAAGATATGAAGAGATTAAAAAGGTGTCAAAAATTAGATGAGCATGAAACGATCTGAAAAATAGGAGGAGCATAAGCGGTGTTGAAAAACATGAAGAGCCTGAAAAGGTGTGAAAAATATGAAGAGCTTCAAAAGGTGTGAAATACATGAGGAGCATGAAACTCTCTGAAAAATAGGAGGAGCATGAAGCGATGTTCAAAAACATGAAGAGCCTGAAAATGTGTGAAAAATATGAAGAGCTTCAAAAGGTGTCAAACTTGAGATGAGCATGAAACCGTCTGAAAAATAGGAAGAGCATGAAGCGGTGTTGAAAAACATTAAGAGCTGAAAACGTGTGAAAAATATGAAGAGCTTCCAAAGGTGTCAAAAATGAGATGAGCATGAAACGGTCTGAAAAATAGGAAGAGCATGAAGCGGTGTTGAAAAACATTAAGAGCTGAAAACGTGTGAAAAATATGAAGAGCTTCAAAAGATGTCAAAAACATGAGGAGCATGAAACGGGCTGAAAAATAGGAGAAGCATGAAGTGGTGTGGAAAAATATGAAGAGCCTGAAAATGTGTGAAAAATATGAAAAGCTTCAAAAGGTGTCAAAAATGAGATGAGCATGAAACGGTCTGAAAAATAGGAGGATCATGAAATGGTGTTGAAAAACATGAAGAGCCTGAAAAGATGTGAAAAATATGAAAAGCTTCAAAAGGTGTCAAAAATATGAGGAGCATGAAACGGTCTGAAAAATAGGAGGAGCATGAAGCTGGGTTCAAAAATATGAAGAGCCTGAAAAGGTGTGAAAAATATGAAGAGCTTCAAAAGTTGTCAAAAATATGAGGAGCATGAAACGGTCTGAAAAATAGGAGGAGCATGAAGCTGTGTTCAAAAACATGAAGATCTTAAAAGGGTGTGAAAAATATGAAGAGCTTCAAAAGGTGTGAAAAATATGAGGAGCATGAAACCGTCTGAAAAATAGGAGGAGCATGAAACGGTGTTGAAAAACATGAAGAGCCTGAAAAGGTGTGAAAAATATGAAGAGCTTCAAAATCTTTGAAAAATATGAAGAGCTTTCAAAGGTGTGAAATACATGAGGAGCATGAAACTCTCTGAAAAATAGGAGGAGCCTGAAATGGTGTTCAAAAACATGAATAGACTGAAAACGTGTGAAAAATATGAAGAGCTTCAAAAGGTGTGAAAAATATGAGGAGCATGATACGGTCTGAAAAATAGGAGGAGCATGAAGCTGTGTTCAAAAACATGAAGAGCCTGAAAAGTTGTGAAAAATATCAAAAGCTTCAAAAGGTGTCAAAAATGAGATGAGCATGAAACGGTCTGAAAAATAGGAGGAGCCTGAAGCGATGTTCAAAAACATGAAGAGCCTGAAACGTTGTGAAAAATATGAAAGGCTTCAAAAGGTGTGAAAAATATGAGGAGCATGAAACGGTCTGAAAAATCGGAGGAGCATGAAGCGGTGTTGAAAAATATGAAGAGCCTGAAAATGTGTGAAAAATATGAAGAGCTTTAAAAGGTGTCAAAAATGAGATGAGCATGAAACGGTCTGAAATATAGGACGTGCATGAAGCGGTGTTGAAAAACATGAAGAGCCTGAAAAGTTGTGAAATATATGAAGAGCTTCAAAAGGTGTCAAAAATATGAGGAGCATGAAACGGTCTGAAAAATAGGAGAAGCATGAAGCGGTGTTCAAAAACATGAAGAGCCTGAAAAGGTGTGGAAAATATGAAGAGCTTCAAAAGCTGTGAAATACATGAGGAGCATGAAACTCTCTGAAAAATAGGAGGAGCATGAAGCGGTGTTCAAAAACATGAAGAGCCTGAAAAGTTGTGAAAAATATGAAAAGCTTCAAAAGGTGTCAAAAATGAGATGAGCATTAAAAGGTCTGAAAAATAGGAATAACATGAAACGATGTTGAAAATCATGAAGAGCCTGAAAAACTGTGAAAAATATAAAGAGCTTCAAAAGGTGTCAAAAATATGAGGAGCATGAAACGGTCTGATATATAGGAGGAGCATGAAGCTGTGTTCCAAAACATGAAGATCCTGAAAAGGTGTGAAAAATATGAAGAGCTTCAAAAGTTGTGAAAATATGAGGAGCATGAAACGGACTGAAAAATTGAAGCAGCATGAAAACGTGTGAAAAATATGAAGAGCTTCAAAAGGTGTGAAAAAAATAAAGAGCTTCAAAGGTGACAAAAATGAGATGAGCATGATACGGTCTGAAAAATAGGAGGAGCGTGAAGTGGTGGTGAAAAACATGAAGAGCCTGAAAAGGTGTGAAAAATATGAAGAGCTTCAAAATGTTTCACAAATATGAAGAGCATGAAACGGTCTGAAAAACAAGAGGATCATGAAGCGGTGTTCAAAAACACGAAGAGCCTGAAAAGGTGTGAAAAATATGAAGAGCTTCAAAAGGTGTCAAAAATATGAGGAGCATGAAACGGTCTGAAAAATAGGAGGAGCATGAAACGGTGATCAAAAACATGAAGAGCCTGAAAATGTGTGAAAAATATGAAGAGCTCAAAAAGTATCAAAAATATGAGGATCATGAAACGGTGTGAAAAATTGGAGGAGCATGAAGCAGAGTTCGAAAACATGAAGAGCTTGAAAAGGTTTGAAAAATACGAAGAGCTCAAAAAGTGTCAAAAAATGAGGAGCATGAAACGATCTGAAAAATACGAGGAGCATGAAGCAGTGTTCAAAAACATGAAGAGCTTCAAAAGGTATGAAAAATATGAGAGCTTCAAAAGGTGTCAAAAATATGAGGAGCATGAAACGGTCTGAAAAATAGGAGGAACATGAAGCGGTGTTCAAACACATGAAGAGCCTGAAAATGTGTGAAAATTATGAAGATCTTCAAAAGGTTTCAAAATTATGAGGAACATGAAACGGTTTGAAAAATAGGGGGAGCATGAAACGGTGTTGAAAAACATGAAGAGCCTGAAAAGGTGTGAAAAATATGAAGAGCTTAAAAATCTTTGAAAAATATGAAGAGCTTTCAAAGGTGTGAAATACATGAGGAGCAAGAAACACTCTGAAAAATAGGAGGAGCCTGAAATGGTGTTCAAAAACATGAATAGACTGAAAACGTGTGAAAAATATGAAGAGCTTCAAAAGGTGTCAAAAATATGAGGAGCATGAAACGGTCTGAAAAATATGAGCAGCATGAAGCGGTGTTGAAAAACATGAAGAGCCTTAAAAGGTGTGAAAAAAATGAAGAGCTTCAAAAGGTGTAAAAAATATGAGGAGCATGAAACGGTCTGAAAAATATGAGCAGCATGAAGTGGTGTTGACAAACATGAAGAGCCTGAAAAGGTGTGAAAAATATGAAGAGCTTCAAAAGGTGTGAAATACATGAGGAGCATAAAACTCTCTGAAAAAGAGAAGGAGCATGAAGTGGTGTTCAGAAACATGAAGAGCCTGAAAAGGTGTGAAATATATGAAGAGCTTCAAAAGGTGTGAAAAATATGAGGAGCATTATATGGTTTGAAAAACAGGATTAGCGTGAAGCGGTGTTCAAAAACATGAAGAGCCTGAAAAGTTGTGAAAAATATGAAAAACTTCAAAAGGTGTCAAAAATGAGATGAGCATGAAATGGTCTGAAAAATAGGACGTGCATGAAGCGGTGTTGAAAAACATGAAGAGCCTGAAAAGTTGTGAAAAATATGAAGAGCTTCAAAAGGTGTAAAAAATATGAGGAGCATGAAACGGTCTGAAAAATAGGAGAAGCATGAAGCGGTGTTCAAAAACATGAAGAGCCTGAAAAGGTGTGAAAAACATGAAGAGCTTCAAACGGTGTCAAAAATATGAGGAGCATGAAATGGTCTGAAAAATCGGAGGAGCATGAAGCGTTGTTGAAAAACATGAAGAGCCTGAAAAGGTGTGAGAAATATGAAGAGCTTCAAAAGGTGTTAAAAATATGAGTAGCATGAAACGGTCTGCAAAAAAGGAGGAGCATGAAGTGGTGTTGAAAAAGATGAAGAGCCTGAAAAGGTGTTAAAAATATTAAAGCTTCAAAAGGTGTCAAAATTATGAGGAGCATGAAACGGTCTGAAAAATAGGAGGAGCATGAAGCGATGTTGAAAAACATGAATTGTCTGAAAACGTGTGGAAAATATGAAGAGATTCATAAATGTGAAAAATATGAAGAGCTTCAAAAGGTGTGAAAAATATGAAGAGCTTCAAAAGATGTCAAAATGAGATGAGCATGAAACGGTCGGAAAAATAGGAGGAGCATGAAGCAGTGTTGAAAAACATGAAGAGCCTGAAAACCTGTAAAAAATAGGAAGAGCTTCAAAAGGTGTCAAAAATGAGATGAGCATGAAACGGTCTGAAAAATAGGAGGAGCATGAAGCGGTGATGAAAATCATGAAGAGCCTGAAAAGGTGAGAAAAATATGAAGAGCTTCAAAATGTGTGAAAAATATGAGGAGCTTCAAAAGGTGTAAAAAATATGAAGATCTTCAAAAGTGTCAAAAATTAGATGAGCATGAAAAGGTCTAAAAAATAGGAGGAGCAACAAGTAGTGTTGAAAAAAATGAAGAGCCTGAAAAGGTGTGAAAAATATGAAGAGCTTCAAAAGGTGTCAAAAATGAGATGAGCATGAATCGGTCTGAAAAATATGAGGAGCCTGAAACGGTGTTGAAAGACATGAAGAGCCTGAAAAGTTGTGAAAAATATGAAAAGCTTCAAAAGGTGTCAAAAATGAGATGAGCATGAAACGGTCTGAAAAATAGGAGGAGCATGAAGCGGTGTTGAAAAATGAAGAGCCTGAAAAGGTGTGAAAAATATGAAGAGCCTCAAAACGTGTCAAAATATTAGGAGTATGAAATGGTATGATAAATAGAAGGAGCATGAAGCGGTGTTGAAAAACATGAAGAGTCTGAAATTGTGTGAAAAATATGAAGAGCTTCAAAAAGGTGAAAAATATGAAGAGCTTCAAAAGTTGTCAAAAATTAGATGAGTATGAAACGGTCTAAAAAATAGGAGGAGTAACAAATAGTGTTGAAAAAAATGAAGAGCATGAAAAGGTGTGAGAAATATGACCGGCTTCAAAAGGTGTGAAAAATATGAGGAGCCTGAAACGGTCTGAAAAAAAGGAGGAGCATGAAGTGGTGTTGAAAAACATGAAGAGCCTGAAAAGGTGTGAAAAATATGAAGACCTTCAAAAGGTGTCAAAAATATGAGGAGCATGAAATGGTCTGAAAAATCGGAGGAGCATGAAGCGGTGTTGAAAAACATGAAGAGCCTGAAAAGGTGTGGAAAATATGAAGAGCTTCAAAAGGTGTCAAAAATATGAGGAGCATGAAACGGTCTGAAAAATAGGAGGAGCATGAAGTGCTGTTCAAAAACATGAAGAGCCTGAAAAGGTGTGAAAAATATGAAGAGCTTCAAAAGGAGTGAAAAATATGAGGAGCATGATACGGTAGAAAAAATAGGAGGAGCATGAAGCAGTGTTGAAAAACATGAAGAGCCTGAAAAGGTGTGAAAAATATGAAGAGCCTCAAAACGTGTCAAAAATATGAGAAGTATGAAACGGTATGATAAATAGCAGGAGCATGAAGCGGTTTTGAAAAACATGAAGGGTCTGAAATCGTGTGAAAAATATGAAGAGCTTCAAAAATGTGAAAAATATGAAGAGCTTCAAAAGGTGTAAAAAATATGAAGTGCCTCAAAATGTGTCAAAAATTAGATGAGTATGAAAAGTTCTAAAAAATAGGAGGAGCAACAAGTAGTGTTGAAAAAAATGAAGAGCCTGAAAAGGTGTGAAAAATATGAAGACCTTCAAAAGGTGTCAAAAATATGAGGAGCATGAAACTTTCTAAAAAAGAGGACGAGCATGAAGCAGTGATAAAAAACATGAAGAGCCTGAAAAGGTGTGAAAAATATGAAGAGTTTCTAAAGGTGTCAAAAATACGAGGAGCATGATACGGTTTGAAAAAAGGAGGAGCATGAAGCGGTGTGAAAAACATGAAGAGTGTGAAAACGTGTGAAAATATGAAGAGCTTCAAAAATATTAAAAATATGAAGAGCTTCAACAGTTGTGAAAAATATGAAGAGATTAAAAAGGTGTCAAAAATGAGATGAGCTTGAAACGGTCTGAAAAATAGAAGGAGCATGAAGCGGTGTTGAAAATCATGAACAGACTGAAAAGGTGTGAACAATATGAAAAGCTTCAAAAGGTGTCAAAAATGAGATGAGCATTAAACGGTCTGAAAAATAGGAATAACATGAAACGGTGTTGAATATCATGAAGAGCCTGAAATAATGTGAAAAATATAAAGAGCTGCAAAAGGTGTCAAAAATATGAGGAGCATGAAACGGTCTGATAAATAGGTGGAGCATGAAGCTGTGTTCAAAAACATGAAGAGCCTGAAAAGGTGTGAAAAATATGAAGAGCTTCAAAAGGTGTGAAAAATATGAGGAGCATGAAACGGTCTGAAAAATAGAAGCAGCATGAAACGGTGTTGAAAAATATGAAGAGCCTGAAAACGTGTGAAAAATATGAAGAGCTTCAAAAGGTGTGAAATATATGAGGAGAATGAAACGGTCTGAAAAATAGGAGGATCATGAAGCGGTTTTCAGAAACATGAAGAGCATGAAAAGGTGTGAAAAACAGGAAGAGTTTCAAAAGGTGTCATAAATATGAGGAGCATGAAATGGTCTGAAAAATAGGAGGAGCATGAAACGGTGATCAAAAACATGAAGAGCCTGAAAAGGTGTGAAAAATATGAAGAGCTTCAAAAGGTGTGAAATACATGAGGAGCATGAAACTCTCTGAAAAATAGGAGGAGCATGAAGCGGTTTTCAAAAACATGAAGAGCCTGAAAATGTGTGAAAAATATGTAGAGCTTCAAAAGGTGTCAAAAATGAGATGAGCATGAAACGGTCTGAAAAATAGGAGGAGCCTGAAACGGTGTTGAAAGACATGAAGAGCCTGAAAATTTGTGAAAAACATGAAAAGCTTCAAAAGGTGTCAAAAATGAGATGAGCATGAAACGGTCTGAAAAATAGGAGGAGCATGAAGCGGTGTTGAAAAATGAAGAGCCTGAAAAGGTGTGAAAAATATGAAGAGGATCAAAAGGTGTCAAATATATGAGGAGCATGAAACGGTCTGCAAAAAAGAAGGAGCATGAAGTGGTGTTGAAAAACTTGAAGAGCCTGAAAAGGTGTGAAAAATATGAAAAGCTTAAAAAGGTGTTAAAAATATGAGGAGCAAAAAACGGTCTGAAAAATAAGAGGAGCATGAAGCGGTGTTCAAAAACATGAAGAGCCTGAAAAGGTGTGAAATATATGAAGAGCTTCAAAAGGTGTCAAAATATTAGGAGCATGAAACGGTCTGAAAAATAGGAGGAGCATGAAGCTGTGTTGAAAAACATGAAGGGCTTGAAAAGGTGTGCAAAATATGAAGAGCTTCAAAAAGTGTGAAAAATATGAGGAGCATGAAACGTTCTGAAAAATAGGAGGAGCATGAAGCGGTGTTCAAAAACATGAAGAGCCTGAAAAGGAGTGAAAAATATGAAGAGCTTCAAAATGTTTCAAAAATATGAAGAGCATGAAACGGTCTGAAAAATAGGAGGAGCATGAAGTCGTGTTGAAAAAAAAAGAAGAGACTGAAAAGGTGTGAAATATATGAAGAGCTTCAAAAGGTGTCAAAAATATGAGGAGAATGAAATGGTCGGAAAAATAGGAGGATCATGAAGCTGTGTGGAAAAACATGAAGAGCCTGAAAAGGTGTGAAAAAAGTGAAGAGCTTCTAAATGTGTCAAAAATATGAGGAGCATGAAACGGTCTGAAAAATAGGAGGATCATGAAGCGGTGTTCAAAAACATGAAGAGCCTGAAAAGGTGTGAAAAATATGAAGAGCTCAAAAAGTGTCAAAAATATGAGGAGCATGAAACGCTCTGAAAAATAGGAGGAGCATGAAGCGGTGTTCAAAAACATGAAGAGCCTGAAAAGTTGTGAAAAATATGAAAAGCTTCAAAAGGTGTCAAAAATGAGATTAGCATTAAACGGTCGGAAAAATAGGAATAACATGAAACGGTGTTGAAAATCATGAAGAGCCTGAAATAGTGTGAAAAATATAAAGAGCTGCAAAAGGTGTCAAAAATATGATCGGGATTGGGAATACATGTAAATCAATGGCTGATTCATAGCAATGTATGACAAAACCCACTGGAAAAAAAAATAATAAAAATTAAAAAAAAAAAAAGCTTATCAAGAATAAAAAAAAAAATATGAGGAGCATGAAACGGTCTGATAAATAGGTGGAACATGAAGCTGTGTTCAAAAACATGAAGAGCCTGAAAAGGTGTGAAAAATATGAAGAGCTTCAAAATGTTTCACAAATATGAAGAGCATGAAACGGTCTGAAAAACAGGAGGATCATGAAGCGGTGTTCAAAAACATGAAGAGCCTGAAAAGGTGTGAAAAATATGAAGAGCTTCTAAAGGTGTCAAAAATATGAGGCGCATAAACGATCTGAAAAATAGGAGTAGCATGAAGCGGTGTTCAAAAACATGAAGAGCCTGAAAAGGTGTGAAAAATATGAAGAGCTCAAAAAGTGTCAAAAATATGAGGAGCATGAAACGATCTGAAAAATAGAAGAAGGATGAAACGGTGATCAAACACATGAAGAGCCTGAAAAGGTGTGGAAAATATGAAGAGCTTCAAAAGGTGTGAAATACATGAGGAGCATGAAACTCTCTGAAAAATAGGAGGAGCATGAAGCGGTGTTCAAAAACATGAAGAGCCTGAAAAGTTGTGAAAAATATGAAAAGCTTCAAAAGGTGTCAAAAATGAGATGAGCATTAAACGGACTGAAAAATAGGAATAACATGAAACGGTGTTGAAAATCATGAAGAGCCTGAAATAATGTGAAAAATATAAAGAGCTGCAAAAGGTGTCAAAAATATGAGGAGTAGGAAACGGTCTGATAAATAGGTGGAGCATGAAGCTGTGTTCAAAAACATGAAGAGCCTGAAAAGGTGTGAAAAATATGAAGAGTTTCAAAAGGTGTGAAAAATATGAGGAGCATGAAACGGTCTGAGAAATAGAAGCAGCATGAAACGGTGTTGAAAAATATGAAGAGCCTGAAAACGTGTGAAAAATATGAAGAGCTTCAAAAGGTGTGAAAAATATAAAGAGCTTCAAAGTTGACAAAAATGAGATGAGCATGAAATGGTCTGAAAAATAGGAGGAGAATGAAGTGGTGGTGAAAAACATGAAGAGCATGAAAAGGTGTGAAAAATATGAAGAGCTTCAAAATGTTTCAAAAATATGAAGAGCATGAAACGGTCTGAAAATCAGGACAGCATGAAGCTGTGTTCAAAAACATGAAGAGCCTGAAAAGGTGTGAAAAATATGAAGAGCTTCAAAAGGTGTCAAAAATATGAGGAGCATGAAACGGTCTGAAAAATAGGAGGAGCATGAAACGGTGATCAAAAACATGAAGAGCCTGAAAAGGTGGGAAAAATATGAAGAGATTCAAAAGTTGTGAAATACATGAGGAGCATGAAACGGGCTGAAAAATAATAGAAGCATGAAGTGCTGTGGAAAAACATGAAGAGCCTGAAAAGCTGTGAAAAATATGAAAAGCTTCAAAAGGTGTCAAAAATGAGATGAGCATGAAACGGTCTGAAAAATAGGAGGATCATGAAATGGTGTTGAAAAACATGAAGAGCCTGAAAAGATGTGAAAAATATGAAAAGCTTCAAAAAGTGTCAAAAATATGAGGAGCATGAAACGGTCTGAAAAATAGGAGGAGCATGAAGCTGTGTTCAAAACATGAAGATCTTAAAAGGGTGTGAAAAATATGAAGAGCTTCAAAAGGTGTGAAAAATATGAGGAGCATGAAATGGTCTGAAAAATAGAAGCAGCATGAAACGGTTTTGAAAAACATGAAGAGCCTGAAAACGTGTGAAAAATATGAAGAGCTTCAAAAGGTGTGAAAAATATGAAGAGCTTCAAATGTGACAAAAATGAGATGAGCATGAAACGGTCTGAAAAATAGGAGGAGCATGAAGTGGTGGTGAAAAACATGAAGAGCCTGAAAAGGTGTGAAAAATATGAAGAGCTCAAAAAGTGTCAAAAATATGAGGAGCATGAAACGATCTGAAAAATACGAGGAGCATGAAGCAGTGTTCAAAAACATGAAGAGCCTGAAAAGGTGGGAAAAATATGAAGAGCTTCAAAAGGTGTGAAATATATGAGGAGAATGAAACGGTCTGAAAAATAGGAGGATCATGAAGCGGTTTTCAGAAACATGAAGAGCAAGAAAAGGTGTGAAAAATATGAAGAGCTTCAAAAGGTGTGAAATATATGAGGAGAATGAAACGGTCTGAAAAATAGGATGATCATGAAGCGGTTTTCAGAAACATGAAGAGCATGAAAAGGTGTGAAAAATAGGAAGAGTTTCAAAAGGTGTCATAAATATGAGGAGCATGAAACGGTCTGAAAAATAGGAGGAGCATGAAACGGTGATCAAAAACATGAAGAGCCTGAAAAGGTGTGAAAAATATGAAGAGCTTCAAAAGGTGTGAAATACATGAGGAGCATGAAACTCTCTGAAAAATAGGAGGAGCATGAAGCGGTGTTCAAAAACATGAAGAGCCTGAAAATGTGTGAAAATTATGAAGAGCTTCAAAAGGTGTCAAAATTGAGATGAGCATGAAACGGTCTGAAAAATAGGAGGAGCCTGAAACGGTGTTGAAACACATGAAGAGCCTGAAAAGTTGTGAAAAACATGAAAAGCTTCAAAAGGTGTCAAAAATGAGATGAGCATGAAACGGTCTGAAAAATAGGAGGAGCATGAAGCGGTGTTGAAAAATGAAGAGCCTGAAAAGGTGCGAAAAATATGAAGAGGATCAAAAGGTGTCAAATATATGAGGAGCATGAAACGGTCTGCAAAAAAGAAGGAGCATGAAGTGGTGTTGAAAAACTTGAAGAGCCTGAAAAGGTGTGAAAAATATGAAAAGCTTAAAAAGGTGTTAAAAATATGAGGAGCAAAAAACGGTCTGAAAAATAAGAGGAGCATGAAGCGGTGTTCAAAAACATGAAGAGCCTGAAAAGGTGTGAAATATATGAAGAGCTTCAAAAGGTGTCAAAATATTAGGAGCATGAAACGGTCTGAAAAATAGGAGGAGCATGAAGCTGTGTTGAAAAACATGAAGGGCTTGAAAAGGTGTGCAAAATATGAAGAGCTTCAAAAAGTGTGAAAAATATGAGGAGCATGAAACGTTCTGAAAAATAGGAGGAGCATGAAGCGGTGTTCAAAAACATGAAGAGCCTGAAAAGGAGTGAAAAATATGAAGAGCTTCAAAATGTTTCAAAAATATGAAGAGCATGAAACGGTCTGAAAAATAGGAGGAGCATGAAGTCGTGTTGAAAAAAAAAGAAGAGACTGAAAAGGTGTGAAATATATGAAGAGCTTCAAAAGGTGTCAAAAATATGAGGAGAATGAAATGGTCGGAAAAATAGGAGGATCATGAAGCTGTGTGGAAAAACATGAAGAGCCTGAAAAGGTGTGAAAAAAGTGAAGAGCTTCTAAATGTGTCAAAAATATGAGGAGCATGAAACGGTCTGAAAAATAGGAGGATCATGAAGCGGTGTTCAAAAACATGAAGAGCCTGAAAAGGTGTGAAAAATATGAAGAGCTCAAAAAGTGTCAAAAATATGAGGAGCATGAAACGCTCTGAAAAATAGGAGGAGCATGAAGCGGTGTTCAAAAACATGAAGAGCCTGAAAAGTTGTGAAAAATATGAAAAGCTTCAAAAGGTGTCAAAAATGAGATTAGCATTAAACGGTCGGAAAAATAGGAATAACATGAAACGGTGTTGAAAATCATGAAGAGCCTGAAATAGTGTGAAAAATATAAAGAGCTGCAAAAGGTGTCAAAAATATGATCGGGATTGGGAATACATGTAAATCAATGGCTGATTCATAGCAATGTATGACAAAACCCACTGGAAAAAAAAATAATAAAAATTAAAAAAAAAAAAAGCTTATCAAGAATAAAAAAAAAAAAATATGAGGAGCATGAAACGGTCTGATAAATAGGTGGAACATGAAGCTGTGTTCAAAAACATGAAGAGCCTGAAAAGGTGTGAAAAATATGAAGAGCTTCAAAATGTTTCACAAATATGAAGAGCATGAAACGGTCTGAAAAACAGGAGGATCATGAAGCCGTGTTCAAAAACATGAAGAGCCTGAAAAGGTGTGAAAAATATGAAGAGCTTCTAAAGGTGTCAAAAATATGAGGCGCATAAACGATCTGAAAAATAGGAGTAGCATGAAGCGGTGTTCAAAAACATGAAGAGCCTGAAAAGGTGTGAAAAATATGAAGAGCTCAAAAAGTGTCAAAAATATGAGGAGCATGAAACGATCTGAAAAATAGAAGAAGGATGAAACGGTGATCAAACACATGAAGAGCCTGAAAAGGTGTGGAAAATATGAAGAGCTTCAAAAGGTGTGAAATACATGAGGAGCATGAAACTCTCTGAAAAATAGGAGGAGCATGAAGCGGTGTTCAAAAACATGAAGAGCCTGAAAAGTTGTGAAAAATATGAAAAGCTTCAAAAGGTGTCAAAAATGAGATGAGCATTAAACGGACTGAAAAATAGGAATAACATGAAACGGTGTTGAAAATCATGAAGAGCCTGAAATAATGTGAAAAATATAAAGAGCTGCAAAAGGTGTCAAAAATATGAGGAGTAGGAAACGGTCTGATAAATAGGTGGAGCATGAAGCTGTGTTCAAAAACATGAAGAGCCTGAAAAGGTGTGAAAAATATGAAGAGTTTCAAAAGGTGTGAAAAATATGAGGAGCATGAAACGGTCTGAGAAATAGAAGCAGCATGAAACGGTGTTGAAAAATATGAAGAGCCTGAAAACGTGTGAAAAATATGAAGAGCTTCAAAAGGTGTGAAAAATATAAAGAGCTTCAAAGTTGACAAAAATGAGATGAGCATGAAATGGTCTGAAAAATAGGAGGAGAATGAAGTGGTGGTGAAAAACATGAAGAGCATGAAAAGGTGTGAAAAATATGAAGAGCTTCAAAATGTTTCAAAAATATGAAGAGCATGAAACGGTCTGAAAATCAGGACAGCATGAAGCTGTGTTCAAAAACATGAAGAGCCTGAAAAGGTGTGAAAAATATGAAGAGCTTCAAAAGGTGTCAAAAATATGAGGAGCATGAAACGGTCTGAAAAATAGGAGGAGCATGAAACGGTGATCAAAAACATGAAGAGCCTGAAAAGGTGGGAAAAATATGAAGAGATTCAAAAGTTGTGAAATACATGAGGAGCATGAAACGGGCTGAAAAATAAGAGAAGCATGAAGTGCTGTGGAAAAACATGAAGAGCCTGAAAAGCTGTGAAAAATATGAAAAGCTTCAAAAGGTGTCAAAAATGAGATGAGCATGAAACGGTCTGAAAAATAGGAGGATCATGAAATGGTGTTGAAAAACATGAAGAGCCTGAAAAGATGTGAAAAATATGAAAAGCTTCAAAAAGTGTCAAAAATATGAGGAGCATGAAACGGTCTGAAAAATAGGAGGAGCATGAAGCTGTGTTCAAAACATGAAGATCTTAAAAGGGTGTGAAAAATATGAAGAGCTTCAAAAGGTGTGAAAAATATGAGGAGCATGAAATGGTCTGAAAAATAGAAGCAGCATGAAACGGTTTTGAAAAACATGAAGAGCCTGAAAACGTGTGAAAAATATGAAGAGCTTCAAAAGGTGTGAAAAATATGAAGAGCTTCAAATGTGACAAAAATGAGATGAGCATGAAACGGTCTGAAAAATAGGAGGAGCATGAAGTGGTGGTGAAAAACATGAAGAGCCTGAAAAGGTGTGAAAAATATGAAGAGCTCAAAAAGTGTCAAAAATATGAGGAGCATGAAACGATCTGAAAAATACGAGGAGCATGAAGCAGTGTTCAAAAACATGAAGAGCCTGAAAAGGTGGGAAAAATATGAAGAGCTTCAAAAGGTGTGAAATATATGAGGAGAATGAAACGGTCTGAAAAATAGGAGGATCATGAAGCGGTTTTCAGAAACATGAAGAGCAAGAAAAGGTGTGAAAAATATGAAGAGCTTCAAAAGGTGTGAAATATATGAGGAGAATGAAACGGTCTGAAAAATAGGATGATCATGAAGCGGTTTTCAGAAACATGAAGAGCATGAAAAGGTGTGAAAAATAGGAAGAGTTTCAAAAGGTGTCATAAATATGAGGAGCATGAAACGGTCTGAAAAATAGGAGGAGCATGAAACGGTGATCAAAAACATGAAGAGCCTGAAAAGGTGTGAAAAATATGAAGAGCTTCAAAAGGTGTGAAATATATGAGGAGAATGAAACGGTCTGAAAAATAGGATGATCATGAAGCGGTTTTCAGAAACATGAAGAGCATGAAAAGGTGTGAAAAATAGGAAGAGTTTCAAAAGGTGTCATAAATATGAGGAGCATGAAACGGTCTGAAAAATAGGAGGAGCATGAAGCGGTGTTCAAAAACATGAAGAGCCTGAAAATGTGTGAAAATTATGAAGAGCTTCAAAAGGTGTCAAAATTGAGATGAGCATGAAACGGTCTGAAAAATAGGAGGAGCCTGAAACGGTGTTGAAACACATGAAGAGCCTGAAAAGTTGTGAAAAATATGAAAAGCTTCAAAAGATGTCAAAAATGAGATTAGCATTAAACGGTCGGAAAAATAGGAATAACATGAAACGGTGTTGAAAATCATGAAGAGCCTGAAATAGTGTGAAAAATATAAAGAGCTGCAAAAGGTGTCAAAAATAAGAGGAGCATGAAACGGTCTAATAAATAGGTGGAGCATGAAGCTGTGTTCAAAAACATGAAGAGCCTGAAAAGGTGTGAAAAATATGAAGAGCTTCAAAATGTTTCACAAATATGAAGAGCATGAAACGGTCTGAAAAACAGGAGGATTATGAAGCGGTGTTCAAAAACATGAAGAGCCTGAAAAGGTGTGAAAAATATGAAGAGCTTCAAAAGGTGTCAAAAATATGAGGAGCATGAAACGGTCTGAAAAATAGGAGGAGCATGAAACGGTGATCAAAAACATGAAGAGCCAGAAAAGGTTTGAAAAATATGAAGAGCTTCTAAAGGTGTCAAAAATATGAGGAGCATAAACGATCTGAAAAATAGGAGTAGCATGAAGCGGTGTTCAAAAACATGAAGAGCCTGAAAAGGTGTGAAAAATATGAAGAGCTCAAAAAGTGTCAAAAGTATGAGGAGCATGAAACGATCTGAAAAATAGAAGAAGCATGAAACGGTGATCAAACACATGAAGAGCCTGAAAAGGTGTGCAAAATATGAAGAGCTTCAAAAGGTGTGAAATACATGAGGAGCATGAAACTCTCTGAAAAATAGGAGGAGCATGAAACGGTGATCAAAAACATGAAGAACCTGAAAAGGTTTGAAAAATATGAAGAGCTTCTAAAGGTGTCAAAAATATGAGAAGCATAAACGATCTGAAAAATAGGAGTAGCATGAAGCGGTGTTCAAAAACATGAAGAGCCTGAAAAGGTGTGAAAAATATGAAGAGCTCAAAAAGTGTCAAAAATATGAGGAGCATGAAACGGTCTGAAAAATAGGAGGATCATGAAGCGGTGTTCAAAAACATGAAGAGCCTGAAAAGGTGTGAAAAATATGAACAGCTTCAAAATGTGTCAAAAATATGAGGAGCATGAAACGGTCTGAAAAATATGAGCAGCATGAAGCGGTGTTGAAAAACATGAAGAGCCTTAAAAGGTGTGAAAAAATTGAAGAGCTTCAAAAGGTGTCAAAAATATGAGGAGCATGAAACGGTCTGAAAAATATGAGCAGCATGAAGCGGTGTTGAAAAACATGAAGAGCCTGAAAAGGTGTGAAAAATATGAAGAGCTTCAAAAGGTGTGAAATACATGAGGAGCATAAAACTCTCTGAAAAAGAGAAGGAGCATGAAGTGGTGTTCAAAAACATGAAGAGCCTGAAAAGGTGTGAAATATATGAAGAGCTTCAAAAGGTGTGAAAAATATGAGGAGCATGATATGGTTTGAAAAATAGGATTAGCATGAAGCGGTGTTCAAAAACATGAAGAGCCTGAAAAGTTGTGAAAAATATTAAAAACTTCAAAAGGTGTCAAAAATGAGATGAGCATGAAACGGTCTGAAAAATAGGACGTGCATGAAGCGGTGTTGAAAAACATGAAGAGCCTGAAAAGTTGTGAAAAATATGAAGAGCTTCAAAAGGTGTCAATAATATGAGGAGCATGAAAAGGTCTGAAAAATAGGAGAAGCATGAAGCGGTGTTCAAAAACATGAAGAGCCTGAAAAGGTGTGAAAAATATGAAGAGCTTCAAAAGGTGTCAAAAATATGAGGAGCATGAAACGGTCTGAAAAATCGGAGGAGCATGAAGCGTTGTTGAAAAACATGAAGAGCCTGAAAAGGTGTGAGAAATATGAAGAGCTTCAAAAGGTGTTAAAAATATGAGTAGCATGAAACGGTCTGAAAAATAGGAATAACATGAAGTGATGTTGAAAAACATGAATTGTCTGAAAACGTGTGGAAAATATGAAGAGATTCATAAATGTGAAAAATATGAAGAGCTTCAAAAGGTGTGAAAAATATGAAGAGTTTCAAAAGATGTCAAAATGAGATGAGCATGAAACGGTCTGAAAAATAGGAGGAGCATGAAGTCGTGTTCAAAAAAAGGAAAAGTCTGAAAAAGTGTGAAATATATGAAGAGCTTCAAAAGGTGTCAAAAATATGAGGAGAATGAAACGGTCTGAAAAATAGGAGGAGCATGAAGCGATGTTGAAAAACATGAATTGTCTGAAAACGTGTGGATAATATGAAGAGATTCATAAATGTGAAAAATATGAAGAGCTTCAAAAGGTGTGAAAAATCTGAAGAGCTTCAAAAGGTGTCAAAAAAGAGATGAGCATGAAAAGGTCTGAAAAATAGGAGGAGCATGAAGAGGTGTTGAAAATCATTAAGAGCCTGAAAAGGTGTGAAAAATATGAAGAGCTTCAAAAGGTGTCAAAAATATGAAGAGCTTCAAAAGGTGTTAAAATGAGATGAGCATGAAAAGGTCTGAAAAATAGGAGGAGCATGAAGCGGTTTTGAAAATCATGAAGAGCCTGAAAACGTGTGAAAAATATGAAGACCTTCAAAATTTGTCAAAAATATGAAGAGCTTCAAAAGGTGTTAAAATGAGATGAGCATGAAACGATCTGAAAAATAGGAGGAGCATGAAGTGGTGTTGAAAAAATGAAGAGCCTGGAAAGGTGCGAAATATCTGAAGAGCTTCAAAAGGTGTCAAAAATATGAGGAGCATGAAACGGTCAGCAAAATACGACGAGCATGAAGCGGTGTTGAAAAACATGAAGAGCCTGAAAAGGTGTGAAAAATATGAAGAGCTTCAAAAGGTGTCAAAAATATGAGGAGCATGAAACAATCTGAAAAATAGGAGGAGCATGAAGCGGTGTTCAAAAACATGAAAAGCCTGAAAAGGTGTGAAAAATATGAAGAGCTTCAAAAGGTGTCAAAAATATGAGGAGCATGAAACGTTCTGAAAAATAGGACGAGCATGAAGCAGTGATAAAAAACATGAAGTGCCTGAAAAGGTGTGAAAAATATGAAGAGTTCCTAAAGGTGTCAAAAATATGCGGAGCACCAAACGGTCTCAAAAATAGGAGGAGCATGAAGTGGTGTTGAAAAATATGAAGAGCCTGAAAATGAGTGAAAAATATGAAGAGCTTCAAAAGTTTTCAAAAATATGAGGAGCATGATACGGTTTGAAAAATAGGAGGAGCATGAAGCGGTGTTGAAAAACATGAAGAGTCTGAAAACGTGTGAAAATATGAAGAGCTTCAAAAATATTAAAAATATGAACAGCTTCAAAAGTTTTGAAAGATATGAAGAGATTAAAAAGGTGTCAAAAATTAGATGAGCATGAAACGATCTGAAAAATAGGAGGAGCATAAGCGGTGTTGAAAAACATGAAGAGCCTGAAAAGGTGTGAAAAATATGAAGAGCTTCAAAAGGTGTGAAATACATGAGGAGCATGAAACTCTCTGAAAAATAGGAGGAGCATGAAGCGATGTTCAAAAACATGAAGAGCCTGAAAATGTGTGAAAAATATGAAGAGCTTCAAAAGGTGTCAAACTTGAGATGAGCATGAAACCGTCTGAAAAATAGGAAGAGCATGAAGCGGTGTTGAAAAACATTAAGAGCTGAAAACGTGTGAAAAATATGAAGAGCTTCCAAAGGTGTCAAAAATGAGATGAGCATGAAACGGTCTGAAAAATAGGAAGAGCATGAAGCGGTGTTGAAAAACATTAAGAGCTGAAAACGTGTGAAAAATATGAAGAGCTTCAAAAGATGTCAAAAACATGAGGAGCATGAAACGGGCTGAAAAATAGGAGAAGCATGAAGTGGTGTGGAAAAATATGAAGAGCCTGAAAATGTGTGAAAAATATGAAAAGCTTCAAAAGGTGTCAAAAATGAGATGAGCATGAAACGGTCTGAAAAATAGGAGGATCATGAAATGGTGTTGAAAAACATGAAGAGCCTGAAAAGATGTGAAAAATATGAAAAGCTTCAAAAGGTGTCAAAAATATGAGGAGCATGAAACGGTCTGAAAAATAGGAGGAGCATGAAGCTGGGTTCAAAAATATGAAGAGCCTGAAAAGGTGTGAAAAATATGAAGAGCTTCAAAAGTTGTCAAAAATATGAGGAGCATGAAACGGTCTGAAAAATAGGAGGAGCATGAAGCTGTGTTCAAAAACATGAAGATCTTAAAAGGGTGTGAAAAATATGAAGAGCTTCAAAAGGTGTGAAAAATATGAGGAGCATGAAACCGTCTGAAAAATAGGAGGAGCATGAAACGGTGTTGAAAAACATGAAGAGCCTGAAAAGGTGTGAAAAATATGAAGAGCTTCAAAATCTTTGAAAAATATGAAGAGCTTTCAAAGGTGTGAAATACATGAGGAGCATGAAACTCTCTGAAAAATAGGAGGAGCCTGAAATGGTGTTCAAAAACATGAATAGACTGAAAACGTGTGAAAAATATGAAGAGCTTCAAAAGGTGTGAAAAATATGAGGAGCATGATACGGTCTGAAAAATAGGAGGAGCATGAAGCTGTGTTCAAAAACATGAAGAGCCTGAAAAGTTGTGAAAAATATCAAAAGCTTCAAAAGGTGTCAAAAATGAGATGAGCATGAAACGGTCTGAAAAATAGGAGGAGCCTGAAGCGATGTTCAAAAACATGAAGAGCCTGAAACGTTGTGAAAAATATGAAAGGCTTCAAAATGTGTGAAAAATATGAGGAGCATGAAACGGTCTGAAAAATCGGAGGAGCATGAAGCGGTGTTGAAAAATATGAAGAGCCTGAAAATGTGTGAAAAATATGAAGAGCTTTAAAAGGTGTCAAAAATGAGATGAGCATGAAACGGTCTGAAATATAGGACGTGCATGAAGCGGTGTTGAAAAACATGAAGAGCCTGAAAAGTTGTGAAATATATGAAGAGCTTCAAAAGGTGTCAAAAATATGAGGAGCATGAAACGGTCTGAAAAATAGGAGAAGCATGAAGCGGTGTTCAAAAACATGAAGAGCCTGAAAAGGTGTGGAAAATATGAAGAGCTTCAAAAGCTGTGAAATACATGAGGAGCATGAAACTCTCTGAAAAATAGGAGGAGCATGAAGCGGTGTTCAAAAACATGAAGAGCCTGAAAAGTTGTGAAAAATATGAAAAGCTTCAAAAGGTGTCAAAAATGAGATGAGCATTAAAAGGTCTGAAAAATAGGAATAACATGAAACGATGTTGAAAATCATGAAGAGCCTGAAAAACTGTGAAAAATATAAAGAGCTTCAAAAGGTGTCAAAAATATGAGGAGCATGAAACGGTCTGATATATAGGAGGAGCATGAAGCTGTGTTCCAAAACATGAAGATCC
Organism: Dama dama; assembly: GCF_033118175.1. Classification (NCBI taxonomy): domain Eukaryota; kingdom Metazoa; phylum Chordata; class Mammalia; order Artiodactyla; family Cervidae; genus Dama; species Dama dama. Next base: position 481,505 of record NW_026870921.1, on the reverse strand, counting down.
TGAAAAGGTGTGAAAAATATGAAGAGCTTCAAAAGTTGTGAAAATATGAGGAGCATGAAACGGACTGAAAAATTGAAGCAGCATGAAAACGTGTGAAAAATATGAAGAGCTTCAAAAGGTGTGAAAAAAATAAAGAGCTTCAAAGGTGACAAAAATGAGATGAGCATGATACGGTCTGAAAAATAGGAGGAGCGTGAAGTGGTGGTGAAAAACATGAAGAGCCTGAAAAGGTGTGAAAAATATGAAGAGCTTCAAAATGTTTCACAAATATGAAGAGCATGAAACGGTCTGAAAAACAAGAGGATCATGAAGCGGTGTTCAAAAACACGAAGAGCCTGAAAAGGTGTGAAAAATATGAAGAGCTTCAAAAGGTGTCAAAAATATGAGGAGCATGAAACGGTCTGAAAAATAGGAGGAGCAGAAGCAAATTTGAAAAACATGAAGAGCCTGAAAATGTGTGAAAAATATGAAGAGCTCAAAAAGTATCAAAAATATGAGGACCATGAAACGGTGTGAAAAATTGGAGGAGCATGAAGCAGAGTTCGAAAACATGAAGAGCTTGAAAAGGTTTGAAAAATACGAAGAGCTCAAAAAGTGTCAAAAAATGAGGAGCATGAAACGATCTGAAAAATACGAGGAGCATGAAGCAGTGTTCAAAAACATGAAGAGCTTCAAAAGGTATGAAAAATATGAGAGCTTCAAAAGGTGTCAAAAATATGAGGAGCATGAAACGGTCTGAAAAATAGGAGGAACATGAAGCGGTGTTCAAACACATGAAGAGCCTGAAAATGTGTGAAAATTATGAAGATCTTCAAAAGGTTTCAAAATTATGAGGAACATGAAACGGTTTGAAAAATAGGGGGAGCATGAAACGGTGTTGAAAAACATGAAGAGCCTGAAAAGGTGTGAAAAATATGAAGAGCTTCAAAATCTTTGAAAAATATGAAGAGCTTTCAAAGGTGTGAAATACATGAGGAGCATGAAACACTCTGAAAAATAGGAGGAGCCTGAAATGGTGTTCAAAAACATGAATAGACTGAAAAGGTGAGAAAAATATGAAGAGCTTCAAAAGGTGTCAAAAATATGAGGAGCATGAAACGGTCTGAAAAATAGGAGAAGCATGAAGCGGTGTTCAAAAACATGAAGAGCCTGAAAATGTGTGAAATATATGAAGAGCTTCAAAAGCTATCAAAAAGATGAGGAGCATGAAACGCTCTGAAAAATAGGAGGAGCATGAAGTGGTGTTGAAAAAAATGAAGAACCTGAAAGGGTGTGAAATATATGAAGAGCTTGAAAAGGTGTCAAAAATATGAGGAGAATGAAACGGTCTGAAAAATAGGAGGAGTATGAAGAGGTGTTAAAAAACATGAAGAGCCTGAAAAGGTGTGAAAAATATGAAGAGTTTCTAAAGGTGTCAGAAATATGAGGAGCATGAAACGGTCTCAAAAATAGGAGGAGCATGAAGTGGTGTTGAAAAACATGAAGAGCCTGAAAAGGTGTGAAAAATATGAAGAGCTTTAAAAGATGTCAAAAATATGAGAAGCATGAAAGGGTTTGAGAAAGAGGAGGAGCAAGAAGAAGTGTTCAAAAACATGAAGAGCCTGAAAAGGTGTGAAAAATATGAAGAGCTTCAAAAGGTGTCAAATATGAGGAGCATGAAACGATCTGAAAAATAGGAGGAGCATGAAGCGGTGTTGAAAAACATGAAGAGCCGGAAAAGGTGTGAAAAATATGAAGAGTTTCTAAAGGTTTCAAAAATATGAGGAGCATGAATGGTCTGAAAAATAGGAGGAGCATGAACTGGTGTGGAAAAACATGAAGAGCCTGAAAAGGTGGCAAAAATATGAAGAGCTTCAAAAGGTGTGGAAAATATGAGGAGCATGAAATGGTCTGAAAAATAGGAGGAGCATGAAGCGGTGTTCAAAAACATGAAGAGCCTGAAAAGTTGTGAAAAATATGAAAAGCTTCAAATGGTGTCAAAATTGAGATGAGCATGAAACGGATGAAAAATAGGAGAAGCATGAAGTGGTGTGGAAAAACATGAAGAGCCTGAAAAGGTGTGAAAAATATGAAGAGCTTCAAAAGGTGTGAAATACATGAGGAGCATGAAACGGTCTGAAAAATAGGAGGAGCATGAAGCGGTGTTCAAAAACATGAAGAGCCTGAAAAGGTGTGAAAAATATGAAGAGCTTCAAAAGGTGTGAAATACATGAGGAGCATGAAACGGTCTGAAAAAAAGGAGGAGCATGAAGCGGTGTTGAAAAACATGAAGAGTCTGAAAAGGTGTGAAAAATATGAAGAGCTTCAAAAAGTGTCAAAAATATGAGGAGCAGGAAACGGTCTGAAAAATAGGAGGAGCATGAAGCGGTGTTCAAAAACATGAAGAGCCTGAAAAGTTGTGAAAAATATGAAAAGCTTCAAATGGTTTCAAAATTGAGATGAGCATGAAACGGATGAAAAATAGGAGAAGCATGAAGTGGTGTGGAAAAACATGAAGAGCCTGAAAAGGTGTGAAAAATATGAAGAGCTTCAAAAGGTGTGAAATACATGAGGAGCATGAAACTCTCTGAAAAATAGGAGGAGCATGAAATGCTGTTCAAAAACATGAAGAGCCTGAAAAGGTGAGAAAAATATGAAGAGCTTCAAAAGGTGTGAAAAATATGAGGAGCATGATACTGTCGAAAAAATAGGAGGAGCATGAAGCGGAGTTCAAAAACATGAAGAGCTTGAAAAGGTGTGAAAAATATGAAGAGCCTCAAAACGTGTCAAAATATTAGGAGTATGAAACGGTATGATAAATATAAGGAGCATGAAGCGGTGTTGAAAAACATGAAGAGTCTGAAATTGTGTGAAAAATATGAAGAGCTTCAAAAAGGTGAAAAATATGAAGAGCTTCAAAAGTTGTCAAAAATTAGATGAGTATGAAACGGTCTAAAAAATAGGAGGAGTAACAAATAGTGTTGAAAAAAATGAAGAGCATGAAAAGGTGTGAGAAATATGAACGGCTTCAAAAGGTGTGAAAAATATGAGGAGCCTGAAACGGTCTGAAAAAAAGGAGGAGCATGAAGTGGTGTTGAAAAACATGAAGAGCCTGAAAAGGTGTGAAAAATATGAAGAGCTTCAAAAGGTGTGAAATACATGAGGAGCATGAAACTCTCTGAAAAATAGGAGGAGCATGAAATGCTGTTCAAAAACATGAAGAGCCTGAAAAGGTGAGAAAAATATGAAGAGCTTCAAAAGGTGTGAAAAATATGAGGAGCATGATACTGTCGAAAAAATAGGAGGAGCATGAAGCGGAGTTCAAAAACATGAAGAGCTTGAAAAGGTGTGAAAAATATGAAGAGCCTCAAAACGTGTCAAAATATTAGGAGTATGAAACGGTATGATAAATATAAGGAGCATGAAGCGGTGTTGAAAAACATGAAGAGTCTGAAATTGTGTGAAAAATATGAAGAGCTTCAAAAAGGTGAAAAATATGAAGAGCTTCAAAAGTTGTCAAAAATTAGATGAGTATGAAACGGTCTAAAAAATAGGAGGAGTAACAAATAGTGTTGAAAAAAATGAAGAGCATGAAAAGGTGTGAAAAATATGAAGACCTTCAAAAGGTGTCAAAAATATGAGGAGCATGAAACGGTCTGAAAAATAGGAGGAGCATGAAATGCTGTTCAAAAACATGAAGAGCCTGAAAAGGTGTGGAAAATATGAAGAGCTTCAAAAGGTGTCAAAAATATGAGGAGCATGAAACGGTCTGAAAAATAGGAGGAGCATGAAGTGCTGTTCAAAAACATGAAGAGCCTGAAAAGGTGTGAAAAATATGAAGAGCTTCAAAAGGTGTGAAAAATATGAGGAGCATGATACGGTAGAAAAAATAGGAGGAGCATGAAGCTGTGTTTAAAAACATGAAGAGCCTGAAAAGGTGTGAAAAATATGAAGAGCCTCAAAACGTGTCAAAAATATGAGAAGTATGAAACGGTATGATAAATAGCAGGAGCATGAAGCGGTTTTGAAAAACATGAAGGGTCTGAAATCGTGTGAAAAATATGAAGAGCTTCAAAAATGTGAAAAATATGAAGAGCTTCAAAAGGTGTAAAAAATATGAAGTGCCTCAAAATGTGTCAAAGATTAGATGAGTATGAAAAGTTCTAAAAAATAGGAGGAGCAACAAGTAGTGTTGAAAAAAATGGAGAGCCTGAAAAGGTGTTAAAAATATGAAGACCTTCAAAAGGTGTCAAAAATATGAGGAGCATGAAACTTTCTGAAAAATAGGACGAACATGAAGCAGTGATAAAAAACATGAAGAGCCTGAAAAGGTGTGAAAAATATGAAGAGTTTCTAAAGGTGTCAAAAATATGAGGAGCATGATACCGTTTGAAAAAAGGAGGAGCATGAAGCGGTGTTGAAAAACATGAAGAGTGTGAAAACGTGTGAAAATATGAAGAGCTTCAAAAATATTAAAAATATGAAGAGCTTCAACAGTTGTGAAAAATATGAAGAGATTAAAAAGGTGTCAAAAATGAGATGAGCTTGAAACGGTCTGAAAAATAGAAGGAGAATGAAGCGGTGTTGAAAATCATGAACAGACTGAAAAGGTGTGAACAATATGAAAAGCTTCAAAAGGTGTCAAAATGAGATGAGCATGAAACGGTCTGAAAAATAGGAGGAGCATGAAGCGGTGTTGAAAATCATGAAGAGCCTGAAAAGGTGTGACAAATATGAAGAGCTTCAAAAGGTGTCAAAAATATGAGGAGCATGAAACGGTCTGAAAAATAGCAGGAGCATGAAGCGGTGTTCAAAAACATGAAGAGCCTGAAAATGTGTGAAAAATATAAAGAGCTTCAAAAGATGTGAAAAATATGAAGAGCTTCAAAAGGTGTCAAAAATGAGATGAGCATGAAACGGTCTGAAAAATAGGAGGAGCATGAAGCGGGTTGAAAAACATAAAGAACCTGAAAAGGTGTGAGAAATATCAAGAGCTTCAAAAGGTGTCAAGTATATGAGGAGCATGAAACTTTCTGAAAAATAGGACGAGCATGAAGCAGTGATAAAAAACATGAAGAGCCTGAAAAGCTGTGTAAAATATGAAGAGGTTCTAAAGGTGTCAAAAATATGAGGAGCATGAAACGGTCTTAAAAATAGGCGGATTATGAAACGGTGTTCCAAAACATGAAGAGCCTGAAAAGGTGTGAAAAATATGAAAAGCCTCAAAACCTGTCAAAAATATGAGGAGCATGAAACGGTATGAAAAATCGCAGGGGCATGAAGCGTTGTTGAAAAACATGAAGAGTCTGAAAACGTGTGAAATTATGAAGAGCTTCAAACATATGAAAAATATGAAGAGCTTCAAAAGGTGTGAAAAATATGAAGAGCTTCAAAAGGTGTCAAAAATGAGATGAGCATGAAACGGTACGAAAAATACGAGGATCATGAAGCGGTGTTGAAAATCATGAAGAGCCTGAAAAGGCGTGAAAAATATGAAGAGCTTCAATGATGTGAAAAATATGAAGAGCTTCAAAAGATGTCAAAAATATGAGGAGCATGAAACTGTCTGAAATAATAGAAGCAGCATGAAACGGTGTTGAAAAACATGAAGAGCCTTAAAAGGTGTGAAAAAAATGAAGAGCTTCAAAAGGTGTAAAAAATATGAGGAGCATGAAACGGTCTGAAAAATATGAGCAGCATGAAGTGGTGTTGAAAAACATGAAGAGCCTGAAAAGGTGTGAAAAATATGAAGAGCTTCAAAAGGTGTGAAATACATGAGGAGCATAAAACTCTCTGAAAAAGAGAAGGAGCATGAAGTGGTGTTCAGAAACATGAAGAGCCTGAAAAGGTGTGAAATATATGAAGAGCTTCAAAAGGTGTGAAAAATATGAGGAGCATTATATGGTTTGAAAAACAGGATTAGCGTGAAGCGGTGTTCAAAAACATGAAGAGCCTGAAAAGTTGTGAAAAATATGAAAAACTTCAAAAGGTGTCAAAAATGAGATGAGCATGAAATGGTCTGAAAAATAGGACGTGCATGAAGCGGTGTTGAAAAACATGAAGAGCCTGAAAAGTTGTGAAAAATATGAAGAGCTTCAAAAGGTGTCAAAAATATGAGGAGCATGAAACGGTCTGAAAAATAGGAGAAGCATGAAGCGGTGTTCAAAAACATGAAGAGCCTGAAAAGGTGTGAAAAACATGAAGAGCTTCAAACGGTGTCAAAAATATGAGGAGCATGAAATGGTCTGAAAAATCGGAGGAGCATGAAGCGTTGTTGAAAAACATGAAGAGCCTGAAAAGGTGTGAGAAATATGAAGAGCTTCAAAAGGTGTTAAAAATATGAGTAGCATGAAACGGTCTGCAAAAAAGGAGGAGCATGAAGTGGTGTTGAAAAAGATGAAGAGCCTGAAAAGGTGTTAAAAATATTAAAGCTTCAAAAGGTGTCAAAATTATGAGGAGCATGAAACGGTCTGAAAAATAGGAGGAGCATGAAGCGATGTTGAAAAACATGAATTGTCTGAAAACGTGTGGAAAATATGAAGAGATTCATAAATGTGAAAAATATGAAGAGCTTCAAAAGGTGTGAAAAATATGAAGAGCTTCAAAAGATGTCAAAATGAGATGAGCATGAAACGGTCGGAAAAATAGGAGGAGCATGAAGCAGTGTTGAAAAACATGAAGAGCCTGAAAACCTGTAAAAAATAGGAAGAGCTTCAAAAGGTGTCAAAAATGAGATGAGCATGAAACGGTCTGAAAAATAGGAGGAGCATGAAGCGGTGATGAAAATCATGAAGAGCCTGAAAAGGTGAGAAAAATATGAAGAGCTTCAAAATGTGTGAAAAATATGAGGAGCTTCAAAAGGTGTAAAAAATATGAAGATCTTCAAAAGTGTCAAAAATTAGATGAGCATGAAAAGGTCTAAAAAATAGGAGGAGCAACAAGTAGTGTTGAAAAAAATGAAGAGCCTGAAAAGGTGTGAAAAATATGAAGAGCTTCAAAATGTGTGAAAAATATGAGGAGCATGATACGGTCTGAAAAATAGGAGGAGCATGAAGCAGTGTTCAAAAACATGAAAGGCCTGAATAGGTGTGTAAAGAAATGCAAATCTTCAAAAGGTGTCAAAAATGAGAGGAGCATGAAACGGTCTGAAAATAGGAGGAGCATGAAGCGGTGTTCAAAAATATGAAGAGCCTGAAAAGTTGTGAAATATATGAAGAGCTTCAAAAGGTGTCAAAAATATGAGGAGCATGAAACGGTCTGAAAAATAGGAGGAACATGAAGCGGTGTTCAAAAAAACATGAAAAGCCTGAAAAGGTGTGAAAAATATGAAGAGCTTCAAAAGGTGTCAAAAATTTGAGGAGCATGAAACGTTCTGAAAAATAGGACGAGCATGAAGCAGTGTTGAAAAACATGAAGAGCCTGAAAATGTGTGAAATATATGAAGAGCTTCAAAAGCTATCAAAAAGATGAGGAGCATGAAACGCTCTGAAAAATAGGAGGAGCATGAAGTGGTGTTGAAAAAAATGAAGAACCTGAAAGGGTGTGAAATATATGAAGAGCTTGAAAAGGTGTCAAAAATATGAGGAGAATGAAACGGTCTGAAAAATAGGAGGAGTATGAAGAGGTGTTAAAAAACATGAAGAGCCTGAAAAGGTGTGAAAAATATGAAGAGTTTCTAAAGGTGTCAGAAATATGAGGAGCATGAAACGGTCTCAAAAATAGGAGGAGCATGAAGTGGTGTTGAAAAACATGAAGAGCCTGAAAAGGTGTGAAAAATATGAAGAGCTTTAAAAGATGTCAAAAATATGAGAAGCATGAAAGGGTTTGAGAAAGAGGAGGAGCAAGAAGAAGTGTTCAAAAACATGAAGAGCCTGAAAAGGTGTGAAAAATATGAAGAGCTTCAAAAGGTGTCAAATATGAGGAGCATGAAACGATCTGAAAAATAGGAGGAGCATGAAGCGGTGTTGAAAAACATGAAGAGCCGGAAAAGGTGTGAAAAATATGAAGAGTTTCTAAAGGTTTCAAAAATATGAGGAGCATGAATGGTCTGAAAAATAGGAGGAGCATGAACTGGTGTGGAAAAACATGAAGAGCCTGAAAAGGTGGCAAAAATATGAAGAGCTTCAAAAGGTGTGGAAAATATGAGGAGCATGAAATGGTCTGAAAAATAGGAGGAGCATGAAGCGGTGTTCAAAAACATGAAGAGCCTGAAAAGTTGTGAAAAATATGAAAAGCTTCAAATGGTGTCAAAATTGAGATGAGCATGAAACGGATGAAAAATAGGAGAAGCATGAAGTGGTGTGGAAAAACATGAAGAGCCTGAAAAGGTGTGAAAAATATGAAGAGCTTCAAAAGGTGTGAAATACATGAGGAGCATGAAACGGTCTGAAAAATAGGAGGAGCATGAAGCGGTGTTCAAAAACATGAAGAGCCTGAAAAGGTGTGAAAAATATGAAGAGCTTCAAAAGGTGTGAAATACATGAGGAGCATGAAACGGTCTGAAAAAAAGGAGGAGCATGAAGCGGTGTTGAAAAACATGAAGAGTCTGAAAAGGTGTGAAAAATATGAAGAGCTTCAAAAAGTGTCAAAAATATGAGGAGCAGGAAACGGTCTGAAAAATAGGAGGAGCATGAAGCGGTGTTCAAAAACATGAAGAGCCTGAAAAGTTGTGAAAAATATGAAAAGCTTCAAATGGTTTCAAAATTGAGATGAGCATGAAACGGATGAAAAATAGGAGAAGCATGAAGTGGTGTGGAAAAACATGAAGAGCCTGAAAAGGTGAGAAAAATATGAAGAGCTTCAAAAGGTGTGAAAAATATGAGGAGCATGATACTGTCGAAAAAATAGGAGGAGCATGAAGCGGAGTTCAAAAACATGAAGAGCTTGAAAAGGTGTGAAAAATATGAAGAGCCTCAAAACGTGTCAAAATATTAGGAGTATGAAACGGTATGATAAATATAAGGAGCATGAAGCGGTGTTGAAAAACATGAAGAGTCTGAAATTGTGTGAAAAATATGAAGAGCTTCAAAAAGGTGAAAAATATGAAGAGCTTCAAAAGTTGTCAAAAATTAGATGAGTATGAAACGGTCTAAAAAATAGGAGGAGTAACAAATAGTGTTGAAAAAAATGAAGAGCATGAAAAGGTGTGAGAAATATGAACGGCTTCAAAAGGTGTGAAAAATATGAGGAGCCTGAAACGGTCTGAAAAAAAGGAGGAGCATGAAGTGGTGTTGAAAAACATGAAGAGCCTGAAAAGGTGTGAAAAATATGAAGAGCTTCAAAAGGTGTGAAATACATGAGGAGCATGAAACTCTCTGAAAAATAGGAGGAGCATGAAATGCTGTTCAAAAACATGAAGAGCCTGAAAAGGTGAGAAAAATATGAAGAGCTTCAAAAGGTGTGAAAAATATGAGGAGCATGATACTGTCGAAAAAATAGGAGGAGCATGAAGCGGAGTTCAAAAACATGAAGAGCTTGAAAAGGTGTGAAAAATATGAAGAGCCTCAAAACGTGTCAAAATATTAGGAGTATGAAACGGTATGATAAATATAAGGAGCATGAAGCGGTGTTGAAAAACATGAAGAGTCTGAAATTGTGTGAAAAATATGAAGAGCTTCAAAAAGGTGAAAAATATGAAGAGCTTCAAAAGTTGTCAAAAATTAGATGAGTATGAAACGGTCTAAAAAATAGGAGGAGTAACAAATAGTGTTGAAAAAAATGAAGAGCATGAAAAGGTGTGAAAAATATGAAGACCTTCAAAAGGTGTCAAAAATATGAGGAGCATGAAACGGTCTGAAAAATAGGAGGAGCATGAAATGCTGTTCAAAAACATGAAGAGCCTGAAAAGGTGTGGAAAATATGAAGAGCTTCAAAAGGTGTCAAAAATATGAGGAGCATGAAACGGTCTGAAAAATAGGAGGAGCATGAAGTGCTGTTCAAAAACATGAAGAGCCTGAAAAGGTGTGAAAAATATGAAGAGCTTCAAAAGGTGTGAAAAATATGAGGAGCATGATACGGTAGAAAAAATAGGAGGAGCATGAAGCTGTGTTTAAAAACATGAAGAGCCTGAAAAGGTGTGAAAAATATGAAGAGCCTCAAAACGTGTCAAAAATATGAGAAGTATGAAACGGTATGATAAATAGCAGGAGCATGAAGCGGTTTTGAAAAACATGAAGGGTCTGAAATCGTGTGAAAAATATGAAGAGCTTCAAAAATGTGAAAAATATGAAGAGCTTCAAAAGGTGTAAAAAATATGAAGTGCCTCAAAATGTGTCAAAGATTAGATGAGTATGAAAAGTTCTAAAAAATAGGAGGAGCAACAAGTAGTGTTGAAAAAAATGGAGAGCCTGAAAAGGTGTTAAAAATATGAAGACCTTCAAAAGGTGTCAAAAATATGAGGAGCATGAAACTTTCTGAAAAATAGGACGAGCATGAAGCAGTGATAAAAAACATGAAGAGCCTGAAAAGGTGTGAAAAATATGAAGAGTTTCTAAAGGTGTCAAAAATATGAGGAGCATGATACCGTTTGAAAAAAGGAGGAGCATGAAGCGGTGTTGAAAAACATGAAGAGTGTGAAAACGTGTGAAAATATGAAGAGCTTCAAAAATATTAAAAATATGAAGAGCTTCAACAGTTGTGAAAAATATGAAGAGATTAAAAAGGTGTCAAAAATGAGATGAGCTTGAAACGGTCTGAAAAATAGAAGGAGCATGAAGCGGTGTTGAAAATCATGAACAGACTGAAAAGGTGTGAACAATATGAAAAGCTTCAAAAGGTGTCAAAATGAGATGAGCATGAAACGGTCTGAAAAATAGGAGGAGCATGAAGCGGTGTTGAAAATCATGAAGAGCCTGAAAAGGTGTGACAAATATGAAGAGCTTCAAAAGGTGTCAAAAATATGAGGAGCATGAAACGGTCTGAAAAATAGCAGGAGCATGAAGCGGTGTTCAAAAACATGAAGAGCCTGAAAATGTGTGAAAAATATAAAGAGCTTCAAAAGATGTGAAAAATATGAAGAGCTTCAAAAGGTGTCAAAAATGAGATGAGCATGAAACGGTCTGAAAAATAGGAGGAGCATGAAGCGGGTTGAAAAACATAAAGAACCTGAAAAGGTGTGAGAAATATCAAGAGCTTCAAAAGGTGTCAAGTATATGAGGAGCATGAAACTTTCTGAAAAATAGGACGAGCATGAAGCAGTGATAAAAAACATGAAGAGCCTGAAAAGCTGTGTAAAATATGAAGAGGTTCTAAAGGTGTCAAAAATATGAGGAGCATGAAACGGTCTTAAAAATAGGCGGATTATGAAACGGTGTTCCAAAACATGAAGAGCCTGAAAAGGTGTGAAAAATATGAAAAGCCTCAAAACCTGTCAAAAATATGAGGAGCATGAAACGGTATGAAAAATCGCAGGGGCATGAAGCGTTGTTGAAAAACATGAAGAGTCTGAAAACGTGTGAAATTATGAAGAGCTTCAAACATATGAAAAATATGAAAAGCTTCAAAAGGTGTGAAAAATATGAAGAGCTTCAAAAGGTGTCAAAAATGAGATGAGCATGAAACGGTACGAAAAATACGAGGATCATGAAGCGGTGTTGAAAATCATGAAGAGCCTGAAAAGGCGTGAAAAATATGAAGAGCTTCAATGATGTGAAAAATATGAAGAGCTTCAAAAGATGTCAAAAATATGAGGAGCATGAAACTGTCTGAAATAATAGAAGCAGCATGAAACGGTGTTGAAAAACATGAAGAGCCTGAAAAGGTGTGAAAAATATGAAGAGCTTCAAAACGTGTCAAAAATATGAAGAGCATGAAACGGTCTGACAAATAGCAGGAGCATGAAGCGGTGTTGAAAAACATGAAGAGTCTGAAAACGTGTGAAAAACATGAAGAGCCTAAAAAGGTGTGAAAAATATGAAGAGTTTTTAAAGGTGTCTAAAATATGAGGAGCATGAAACGGTCTGAAAAATAGCAGGAGCATGAAGCGTTGTTGAAAAACATGAAGAGTCTGAAAACGTGTGAAAAACATGAAGAGCCTGAAAAGGTGTGAAAAATATGAAGAGCTTCAAAATGTTTCAAAAATATGAAGAGCATGAAACGGTCTGAAAAACAGGAGGATCATGAAGCGGTGTTCATAAATATGAAGAGCCTGAAAAGGTGTGAAAAATATGAAGAGCTTCAAAAGGTGTCAAAAATATGAGGAGCATGAAACGGTCTGAAAAATAAGAGGAGCATGAAGCGGTGTTCAAAAACATGAAGAGCCTGAAAAGGTGTGAAAAATATGAAGAGCTTCAAAAGGTGTGAAAAATATGAGGAGCATGAAACGGTCTGAAAAATAGAAGCAGCATGAAACGGTGTTGAAAAATATGAAGAGCCTGAAAACATGTGAAAAATATGAAGAGCTTCAAAAGGTGAGAAAAATATAAAGAGCTTGAAAGGTGAAAAAAATGAGATGAGCATGAAACGGTCTGAAAAATAGGAGGAGCATGAAGCTGTGTTGAAAAACATGAAAGGCCTGAAAAGGTTTGCAAAATATGAAGAGCTTCAAAAATGTGAAAAATATGAGGAGCATGAAACGTTCTGAAAAATAGGAGGAGCATGAAGCGGTGTTCAAAAACATGAAGAGCCTGAAAAGGTGTGAAAAATATGAATAGCATCAAAATGTTTCAAAAATATGAAGAGCATGAAACGGTCTGAAAAATAGGAGGAGCATGAAGTCGTGTTGAAAAAAAAAGAAGAGACTGAAAAGGTGTGAAATATATGAAGAGCTTCAAAAGGTGTCAAAAATATGAGGAGAATGAAACGGTCTGAAAAATAGGAGAATCATGAAGCTGTGTCGAAAAACATGAAGAGCCTGAAAAGGTGTGAAAAAAATCAAGAGCTTCTAAATGTGTCAAAAATATGAGGAGCATGAAACGGTCTGAAAAATAGGAGGATCATGAAGCGGTGTTCAAAAACATGAAGAGCCTGAAAAGGTGTGAAAAATATGAAGAGCTCAAAAAGAGTCAAAAATATGATGAGCATGAAACGATCTGAAAAATAGAAGGAGCATGAAACGGTGATCAAAAACATGAAGAGCCTGAAAAGGTGTGAAAAATATGAAGAGCTCAAAAAGTGTCAAAAATATGAGGAGCATGAAACGCTCTGAAAAATAGGAGGAGCATGAAGCGATGATCAAAAACATGAAGAGCCTGAAAAGTTGTGAAAAATATGAAAAGCTTCAAAAGGTGTCAAAAATGAGATTAGCATTAAATGGTCGGAAAAATAGGAATAACATGAAACGGTGTTGAAAATCATGAAGAGCCTGAAATAGTGAGAAAAATATAAAGAGCTTCAAAAGGTGTCAAAAATATGAGGAGCATGAAACAGTCTGATAAATAGGTGGAGCATGAAGCTGTGTTCAAAAACATGAAGAGCCTGAAAAGTTGTGAAAAATATGAAGAGCTTCAAAATGTTTCACAAATATGAAGAGCATGAAACGGTCTGAAAAACAGGAGGATCATGAAGCGGTGTTCAAAAACATAAAGAGCCTGAAAAGGTGTGAAAAATATGAAGAGCTTCAAAAGGTGTCAAAAATATGAGGAGCATGAAACGGTCTGAAAAATAGGAGGAGCATGAAACGGTGACCAAAAACATGAAGAGCCTGAAAAGGTTTGAAAAATATGAAGAGCTTTTAAGGTGTCAAAAATATGAGGAGCATAAACGATTTGAAAAATAGGAGTAGCATGAAGCGGTGTTCAAAAACATGAAGAGCCTGAAAAGGTGGGAAAAATATGAAGAGCTTCAAAAGGTGTGAAAAATATGAGGAGCATGAAACGGTCTGAAAAATAGAAGCAGCATGAAACGGTGTTGAAAAATATGAAGAGCCTGAAAACGTGTGAAAAATAGGAAGAGCTTCAAAAGGTGTGAAAAATATAAAGAGCTTCAAAGGTGACAAAAATGAGATGAGCATGAAACGGTCTGAAAAATAGGAGGAGAATGAAGTGGTGGTGAAAAACATGAAGAGCCTGAAAAGGTGTGAAAAATATGAAGAGCTCAAAAAGTGTCAAAAATATGAGGAGCATGAAACGGTCTGAAAAATACGAGGAGCATGAAGCAGTGTTCAAAAACATGAAGAGCCTGAAAAGGTGGGAAAAATATGAAGAGTTTTTAAAGGTGTCTAAAATATGAGGAGCATGAAACGGTCTGAAAAATAGCAGGAGCATGAAGCGTTGTTGAAAAACATGAAGAGTCTGAAAACGTGTGAAAAACATGAAGAGCCTGAAAAGGTGTGAAAAATATGAAGAGCTTCAAAATGTTTCAAAAATATGAAGAGCATGAAAAGGTCTGAAAAACAGGAGGATCATGAAGCGGTGTTCATAAATATGAAGAGCCTGAAAAGGTGTGAAAAATATGAAGAGCTTCAAAATGTGTCAAAAATATGAGGAGCATGAAACGGTCTGAAAAATAGGAGGAGCCTGAAACGGTGTTGAAAGACATGAAGAGTCTGAAAAGTTGTGAAAAATATGAAAAGCTTCAAAAGGTGTCAAAAATATGAGGAGCAAAAAACGGTCTGAAAAATAAGAGGAGCATGAAGCGGTGTTCAAAAACATGAAGAGCCTGAAAAGGTGTGAAAAATATGAAGAGCTTCAAAAGGTGTGAAAAATATGAGGAGCATGAAACGGTCTGAAAAAGAGAAGCAGCATGAAACGGTGTTGAAAAATATGAAGAGCCTGAAAACATGTGAAAAATATGAAGAGCTTCAAAAGGTGAGAAAAATATAAAGAGCTTCAAAGGTGAAAAAAATGAGATGAGCATGAAACGGTCTGAAAAATAGGAGGAGCATGAAACTGTGTTGAAAAACATGAAAGGCCTGAAAATGTGTGCAAAATATGAAGAGCTTCAAAAATGTGAAAAATATGAGGAGCATGAAACGTTCTGAAAAATAGGAGGAGCATGAAGCGGTGTTCAAAAACATGAAGAGACTGAAAAGGTGTGAAAAATATGAATAGCATCAAAATGTTTCAAAAATATGAAGAGCATAAAACGGTCTGAAAAATAGGAGGAGCATGAAGTCGTGTTGAAAAAAAAAGAAGAGACTGAAAAGGTGTGAAATATATGAAGAGCTTCAAAAGGTGTCAAAAATATGAGGAGAATGAAACGGTCTGAAAAATAGGAGAATCATGAAGCTGTGTCGAAAAACATGAAGAGCCTGAAAAGGTGTGAAAAAAATTAAGAGCTTCTAAATGTGTCAAAAATATGACGAGCATGAAACGGTCTGAAAAATAGGAGGATCATGAAGCGGTGTTCAAAAACATGAAGAGCCTGAAAAGATGTGAAAAATATGAAGAGCTCAAAAAGAGTCAAAAATATGATGAGCATGAAACGATCTGAAAAATAGAAGGAGCATGAAACGGTGATCAAAAACATGAAGAGCCTGAAAAGGTGTGAAAAATATGAAGAGCTCAAAAAGTGTCAAAAATATGAGGAGCATGAAACGCTCTGAAAAATAGGAGGAGCATGAAGCGATGATCAAAAACATGAAGAGCCTGAAAAGTTGTGAAAAATATGAAAAGCTTCAAAAGGTGTCAAAAATGAGATTAGCATTAAATGGTCGGAAAAATAGGAATAACATGAAACGGTGTTGAAAATCATGAAGAGCCTGAAATAGTGAGAAAAATATAAAGAGCTTCAAAAGGTGTCAAAAATATGAGGAGCATGAAACAGTCTGATAAATAGGTGGAGCATGAAGCTGTGTTCAAAAACATGAAGAGCCTGAAAAGTTGTGAAAAATATGAAGAGCTTCAAAATGTTTCACAAATATGAAGAGCATGAAACGGTCTGAAAAACAGGAGGATCATGAAGCGGTGTTCAAAAACATAAAGAGCCTGAAAAGGTGTGAAAAATATGAAGAGCTTCAAAAGGTGTCAAAAATATGAGGAGCATGAAACGGTCTGAAAAATAGGAGGAGCATGAAACGGTGATCAAAAACATGAAGAGCCTGAAAAGGTTTGAAAAATATGAAGAGCTTTTAAGGTGTCAAAAATATGAGGAGCATAAACGATCTGAAAAATAGGAGTAGCATGAAGCGGTGTTCAAAAACATGAAGAGCCTGAAAAGGTGGGAAAAATATGAAGAGCTTCAAAAGGTGTGAAAAATATGAGGAGCATGAAACGGTCTGAAAAATAGAAGCAGCATGAAACGGTGTTGAAAAATATGAAGAGCCTGAAAACGTGTGAAAAATATGAAGAGCTTCAAAAGGTGTGAAAAATATAAAGAGCTTCAAAGGTGACAAAAATGAGATGAGCATGAAACGGTCTGAAAAATAGGAGGAGAATGAAGTGGTGGTGAAAAACATGAAGAGCCTGAAAAGGTGTGAAAAATATGAAGAGCTCAAAACGTGTCAAAAATATGAGGAGCATGAAACGGTCTGAAAAATAGGAGGAGCATGAAGCAGTGTTCAAAAACATGAAGAGCCTGAAAAGGTGGGAAAAATATGAAGAGCTTCAAAAGGTGTGAAATATATGAGGAGAATGAAACGGTCTGAAAAATAGGAGGATCATGAAGCGGTTTTCAGAAACATGAAGAGCATGAAAAGGTGTGAAAAATATGAAGAGCTTCAAAAGGTGTGAAATATATGAGGAGAATGAAACGGTCTGAAAAATAGGAGGATCATGAAGCGGTTTTCAGAAACATGAAGAGCATGAAAAGGTGTGAAAAATAGGAAGAGTTTCAAAAGGTGTCATAAATATGAGGAGCATGAAACGGTCTGAAAAATAGGAGGAGCTTGAAACGGTGATCAAAAACATGAAGAGCCTGAAAAGGTGTGAAAAATATGAAGAGCTTCAAAAGGTGTGAAATACATGAGGAGCATGAAACTCTTTGAAAAATAGGAGGAGCATGAAGCGGTGTTCAAAAACATGAAGAGCCTGAAAAGGTGTGAAATATATGAAGAGCTTCAAAAGGTGTCAAAATATTAGGAGCATGAAACGGTCTGAAAAATAGGAGGAGCATGAAGCTGTGTTGAAAAACATGAAGGGCCTGAAGGTGTGCAAAATATGAAGAGCTTCAAAAAGTGTGAAAAATATGAGGAGCATGAAACGTTCTGAAAAATAGGAGGAGCATGAAGCGGTGTTCAAAAACATGAAGAGCCTGAAAAGGTGTGAAAAATATGAAGAGCTCAAAAAGTGTCAAAAATATGATGAGCATGAAACGATCTGAAAAATAGAAGGAGCATGAAACGGTGATCAAAAACATGAAGAGCCTGAAAAGTTGTGAAAAATATGAAGAGCTCAAAAAGTGTCAAAAATATGAGGAGCATGAAACGCTCTGAAAAATAGGAGGAGCATGAAGCGGTGTTCCAAAACATGAAGAGCCTGAAAAGTTGTGAAAAATATGAAAAGCTTCAAAAGGTGTCAAAAATGAGATTAGCATTAAACGGTCGGAAAAATAGGAATAACATGAAACGGTGTTGAAAATCATGAAGAGCCTGAAATAGTGTGAAAAATATAAAGAGCTGCAAATGGTGTCAAAAATATGAGGAGCATGAAACGGTCTGATAAATAGGTGGAGCATGAAGCTGTGTTCAAAAACATGAAGAGCCTGAAAAGGTGTGAAAAATATGAAGAGCTTCAAAATGTTTCACAAACATGAAGAGCATGAAACGGTCTGAAAAACAGGAGGATCATGAAGCGGTGTTCAAAAACATGAAGAGCCTGAAAAGGTGTGAAAAATATGAAGAGCTGCAAAAGGTGTCAAAAATATGAGGAGCATGAAACGGTCTGAAAAATAGGAGGAGCATGAAACGGTGATCAAAAACATGAAGAGCCTGAAAAGGTTTGAAAAATATGAAGAGCTTCTAAAGGTGTCAAAAATATGAGGAGCATAAACGATCTGAAAAATAGGAGTAGCATGAAGCTGTGTTCAAAAACATGAAGAGCCTGAAAAGGTGTGAAAAATATGAAGAGCTCAAAAAGTGTCAAAAATATGAGGAGCATGAAACGATCTGAAAAATAGAAGAAGCATGAAACGGTGATCAAACACATGAAGAGCCTGAAAACGTGTGGAAAATATGAAGAGCTTCAAAAGGTGTGAAATACATGAGGAGCATGAAACTCTCTGAAAAATAGGAGGAGCATCAACCGGTGTTCAAAAACATGAAGAGCCTGAAAAGTTGTGAAAAATATGAAAAGCTTCAAAAGGTGTCAAAAATGAGATGTGCATTAAACGGTCTGAAAAATAGGAATAACATGAAACGGTGTTGAATATCATGAAGAGCCTTAAATAATGTGAAAAATATAAAGAGCTGCAAAAGGTGTCAAAAATATGAGGAGCATGAAACGGTCTGATAAATAGGTGAAGCATGAAGCTGTGTTCAAAAACATGAAGAGCCTGAAAAGGTGTGAAAAATATGAAGAGCTTCAAAAGGTGTGAAAAATATGAGGAGCATGAAACGGTCTGAAAAATAGAAGCAGCATGAAACGGTGTTGAAAAATATGAAGAGCCTGAAAACGTGTGAAAAATATGAGGAGCTTCAAAAGGTGTGAAAAATATAAAGAGCTTCAAAGGTGACAAAAATGAGATGAGCATGAAACGGTCTGAAAAATAGGAGGAGAATGAAGTGGTGGTGAAAAACATGAAGAGCCTGAAAAGGTGTGAAAAATATGAAGAGCTTCAAAATGTTTCAAAAATATGAAGAGCATGAAACGGTCTGAAAATCAGGAGGATCATGAAGCGGTGTTCAAAAACATGAAGAGCCTGAAAAGGTGTGAAAAATATGAAGAGCTCAAAAAGTGTCAAAAATATGAGGAGCATGAAACGATCTGAAAAATACGAGGAGCATGAAGCAGTGTTCAAAAACATGAAGAGCCTGAAAATGTGTGAAAATTATGAAGAGCTTCAAAAGGTGTCAAAATTGAGATGAGCATGAAACGGTCTGAAAAATAGGAGGAGCCTGAAACGGTGTTGAAAGACATGAAGAGCCTGAAAAGTTGTGAAAAATATGAAAAGCTTCAAAAGGTGTCAAAAATGACATGAGCATGAAACGGTCTGAAAAATAGGAGGAGCATGAAGCGGTGTTGAAAAATGAAGAGCCTGAAAAGGTGTGAAAAATATGAAGAGGATCAAAAGGTGTCAAATATATGAGGAGCATGAAAAGGTCTGCAAAAAAGAAGGAGCATGAAGTGGTGTTGAAAAACTTGAAGAGCCTGAAAAGGTGTGAAAAATATGAAAAGCTTAAAAAGGTGTTAAAAATATGAGGAGCAAAAAACGGTCTGAAAAATAAGAGGAGCATGAAGCGGTGTTCAAAAACATGAAGAGCCTGAAAAGGTGTGAAATATATGAAGAGCTTCAAAAGGTGTCAAAATATTAGGAGCATGAAACGGTCTGAAAAATAGGAGGAGCATAAAGCTGTGTTGAAAAACATGAAGGGCTTGAAAAGGTGTGCAAAATATGAAGAGCTTCAAAAAGTGTGAAAAATATGAGGAGCATGAAACGTTCTGAAAAATAGGAGGAGCATGAAGCGGTGTTCAAAAACATGAAGAGCCTGAAAAGGAGTGAAAAATATGAAGAGCTTCAAAATGTTTCAAAAATATGAAGAGCATGAAACGGTCTGAAAAATAGGAGGAGCATGAAGTCCTGTTGAAAAAAAAAGAAGAGACTGAAAAAGTGTGAAATATATGAAGAGCTTCAAAAGGTGTCAAAAATATGAGGAGAATGAAACGGTCTGAAAAATAGGAGGATCATGAAGCTGTGTCGAAAAACATGAAGAGCCTGAAAAGGTGTGAAAAAAATGAAGAGCTTCTAAATGTGTCAAAAATATGAGGAGCATGAAACGGTCTGAAAAATAGGAGGATCATGAAGCGGTGTTCAAAAACATGAAGAGCCTGAAAAGGTGTGAAAAATATGAAGAGCTCAAAAAGTGTCAAAAATATGATGAGCATGAAACGATCTGAAAAATAGAAGGAGCATGAAATGGTGATCAAAAGCATGAAGAGCCTGAAAAGGTGTGAAAAATATGAAGAGCTCAAAAAGTGTCAAAAATATGAGGAGCATGAAACGCTCTGAAAAATAGGAGGAGCATGAAGCGGTGTTCAAAAACATGAAGAGCCTGAAAAGTTGTGAAAAATATGAAAAGCTTCAAAAGGTGTCAAAAATGAGATTAGCATTAAACGGTCGGAAAAATAGGAATAACATGAAACGGTGTTGAAAATCATGAAGAGCCTGAAATAGTGTGAAAAATATAAAGAGCTGCAAAAGGTGTCAAAAATATGAGGAGCATGAAACGGTCTGATTAATAGGTGGAGCATGAAGCTGTGTTCAAAAACATGAAGAGCCTGAAAAGGTGTGAAAAATATGAAGAGCTTCAAAATGTTTCACAAATATGAAGAGCATGAAACGGTCTGAAAAACAGGAGGATTATGAAGCGGTGTTCAAAAACATGAAGAGCCTGAAAAGGTGTGAAAAATATGAAGAGCTTCAAAAGGTGTCAAAAATATGAGGAGCATGAAACGGTCTGAAAAATAGGAGGAGCATGAAACGGTGATCAAAAACATGAAGAGCCTGAAAAGGTTTGAAAAATATGAAGAGCTTCTAAAGGTGTCAAAAATATGAGGAGCATAAACGATCTGAAAAATAGGAGTAGCATGAAGCGGTGTTCAAAAACATGAAGAGCCTGAAAAGGTGTGAAAAATATGAAGAGCTCAAAAAGTGTCAAAAATATGAGGAGCATGAAACGATCTGAAAAATAGAAGAAGCATGAAAAGGTGATCAAACACATGAAGAGCCTGAAAAGGTGTGGAAAATATGAAGAGCTTCAAAAGGTGTCAAAAATGATAATGAGCATTAAACGGTCTGAAGAATAGGAATAACATGAAACGGTGTTGAAAATCATGAAGAGCCTGAAATAATGTGAAAAATATAAAGAGCTGCAAAAGGTGTCAAAAATATGAGGAGCATGAAACGGTCTGATAAATAGGTGGAGCATGAAGCTGTGTTCAAAAACATGAAGAGCCTGAAAAGGTGTGAAAAATATGAAGAGCTTCAAAAGGTGTGAAAAATATGAGGAGCATGAAACGGTCTGAAAAATAGAAGCAGCATGAAAAGGTGTTGAAAAATATGAAGAGCCTGAAAAGGTGTGAAAAATATGAAGAGCTTCAAAAGGTGTGAAAAATATAAAGAGCTTCAAAGGTGACAAAAATGAGATGAGCATGAAACGGTCTGAAAAATAGGAGGAGAATGAAGTGCTGGTGAAAAACATGAAGAGCCTGAAAAGGTGTGAAAAATATGAAGAGCTTCAAAATGTTTCAAAAATATGAAGAGCATGAAACGGTCTGAAAATCAGGAGGATCATGAAGCGGTGTTCAAGAACATGAAGAGCCTGAAAAGGTGTGAAAAATATGAAGAGCTTCAAAAGGTGTCAAAAATATGAGGAGCATGAAACGGTCTGAAAAATAGGAGGAGCATGAAACGGTGATCAAAAACATGAAGAGCCTGAAAAGGTGTGAAAAATATGAAGAGCTTCAAAAGGTGTGAAATACATGAGGAGCATGAAACCGGCTGAAAAATAAGAGAAGCATGAAGTGCTGTGGAAAAACATGAAGAGCCTGAAAAGCTGTGAAAAATATGGAGAGCTTCAAAAGGTGTGAAATACATGAGGAGCATGAAACGGGCTGAAAAATAGGAGAAGCATGAAGTGGTGTGGAAAAATATGAAGAGCCTGAAAATGTGTGAAAAATATGAAAAGCTTCAAAAGGTGTAAAAAATGAGATGAACATGAAACGGTCTGAAAAATAGGAGGATCATGAAGCTGTGTCAAAAAACATGAAGAGCCTGAAAAGGTGTGAAAAAAATGAAGAGCTTCTAAATGTGTCAAAAATATGAGAAGTATGAAACGGTCTGAAAAATAGGAGGATCATGAAGCGGTGTTCAAAAACATGAAGAGCCTGAAAAGGTGTGAAAAATATGAACAGCTTCAAAATGTGTCAAAAATATGAGGAGCATGAAACGGTCTGAAAAATAGGAGGAGCATGAAACGGTGATCAAAAACATGAAGAACCTGAAAAGGTTTGAAAAATATGAAGATCTTCTAAAGGTGTCAAAAATATGAGGAGCATAAACGATCTGAAAAATAGGAGTAGCATGAAGCGGTGTTCAAAAACATGAAGAGCCTGAAAAGGTGTGAAAAATATGAAGAGCTCAAAAAGTGTCAAAAATATGAGGAGCATGAAACGGTCTGAAAAATAGGAGGATCATGAAGCGGTGTTCAAAAACATGAAGAGCCTGAAAAGGTGTGAAAAATATGAACAGCTTCAAAATGTGTCAAAAATATGAGGAGCACGAAACGGTCTGAAAAATAGGAGGAGCATCAAACGGTGATCAAAAACATGAAGAACCTGAAAAGGTTTGAAAAATATGAAGAGCTTCTAAAGGTGTCAAAAATATGAGGAGCATAAACGATCTGAAAAATAGAAGCAGCATGAAACGGTGTTGAAAACTATGAAGAGCCTGAAAAAGTGTGAAAAATATGAAGAGCTTCAAAAGGTGTGAAAAATATAAAGAGCTTCAAAGGTGACAAAAATGAGATGAGCATGAAACGGTCTGAAAAATAGGAGGAGAATGAAGTGGTGGTGAAAAACATGAAGAGCCTGAAAAGGTGTGAAAAATATGAAGAGCTTCAAAATGTTTCAAAAATATGAAGAGCATGAAACTGTCTGAAAATCAGGAGGATCATGAAGCGGTGTTCAAAAACATGAAGAGCCAGAAAAGGTGTGAAAAATATGAAGAGCTTCATAAGGTGTCAAAATTATGAGGAGCATGAAACGGTCTGAAAAATAGGAGGAGCATGAAACGGTGATCAAAAACATGAAGAGCCTGAAAAGGTGTGAAAAATATAAAGAGCTTCAAAAGGTGTGAAAAATATAAAGAGCTTCAAAGGTGACAAAAATGAGATGAGCATGATACGGTCTGAAAAACAGGAGGATCATGAAGCGGTGTTCAAAAACATGAAGAGCCTGAAAAGGTGTGAAAAATATGAAAAGCTTCAAAAGATGTGAAAAATATGAGGAGCTTCAAAAGGTGTCAAAAATGAGATGAGCATGAAACGGTCTGAAAAATAGGAGGAGCATGAAGCGGTGTTGAAAAACATGAAGAACCTGAAAAGGTGTGAGAAATATCAAGAGCTTCAAAAGGTGTCAAATATATGAGGAGCATGAAACGTTCTGAAAAAGAGGAGGAACATGAAGCGGTGTTGAAAAACATGAAGAGCCTGAAAAGCTGTGTAAAATATGAAGAGGTTCTAAAGATGTCAAAAATATGAGGAGCATGAAACGGTCTTAAAAATAGGCGGATTATGAAACGGTGTTCAAAAACATTAAGAGCCTGAAAAGGTGTGAAAAATATGAAAAGCCTCAAAACCTGTCAAAAATATGAGGAGCATGAAACTGTCTGAAAAATAGCAGGGGCATGAAGCGGTGTTGAAAAACATGAAGAGTCTGAAAACGTGTGAAAATATGAAGAGCTTCAAACATATGAAAAATATGAAGAACTTCAAAAGGTGTGAAAAATATGAAGAGCTTCAAAAGGTGTCAAAAATGAGATGAGCATAAAACGGTCCGAAAAATACGAGGAGCATGAAGCGGTGTTGAAAATCATGAAGAGCCTGAAAAGGCGTGAAAAATATGAAGAGCTTCAATGATGTGAAAAATATGAAGAGCTTCAAAAGGTGTGAAATATATGAGGAGCATGAAACGTTCTGAAAAATAGGAGGATCATGAAGCGGTTTTCAGAAACATGAAGAGCATGAAAAGGTGTGAAAAATATGAAGAGCTTCAAAAGGTGTCATAAATATGAGGAGCATGAAACGGTCTGAAAAATAGGAGGAGCATGAAACGGTGTCCAAAATCATGAAGAGCCTGAAAAGGTGTGAAAAATATGAAGAGCTTCAAAAGGTGTCAAAAATGAGATGAGCATTAAACGGTCTGAAAAATAGGAATAACATGAAACGGTGTTGAAAATAATGAAGAGCCTGAAAAACTGTGAAAAATATAAAGAGCTTCAAAAGGTGTCAAAAATATGAGGAGCATGAAACGGTCTGATAAATAGGAGGAGCATGAAGCTGTGTTCCAAAACATGAAGATCCTGAAAAGGTGTGAAAAATATGAAGAGCTTCAAAAGGTGTGAAATATATGAGGAGCATGAAACGGACTGAAAAATAGAAGAAGCATGAAACGGTGTTGAAAAATATGAAGAGCAAAAAACGTGTGAAAAATATGAAGAGCTTCAAAAGGTGTGAAAAAAATAAAGAGCTTCAAAGGTGACAAAAATGAGATGAGCATGATACGGTCTGAAATATAGGAGGAGCGTGAAGTGGTGGTGAAAAACATGAAGAGCCTGAAAAGGTGTGAAAAATATGAAGAGCTTCAAAATGTTTCACAAATATGAAGAGCATGAAACGGTCTGAAAAACAGGAGGATCATGAAGCGGTGTTCAAAAACATGAAGAGCCTGAAAAGGTGTGAAAAATATGAAGAGCTTCAAAAGGTGTCAAAAATATGAGGAGCATGAAACGGTCTGAAAAATAGGAGGAGCATGAAACGGTGGTCAAAAACATGAAGAGCTGAAAACGTGTGAAAAATATGAAGAGCTTCAAAAGGTGTCAAAAATGAGATGAGCATGAAACGGTCTGAAAAATATGAGCAGCATGAAGCGGTGTTGAAAAACATGAAGAGCCTGAAAAGGTGTGAAAAATATGAAGAGCTTCAAAATCTTTGAAAAATATGAAGAGCTTTCAAAGGTGTGAAATACATGAGGAGCATGAAACTCTCTGAAAAATAGGAGGAGCCTGAAATGGTGTTCAAAAAAATGAATAGACTGAAAACGTGTGAAAAATATGAAGAGCTTCAAAAGGTGTCAAAAATATGAGGAGCATGAAACGGTCTGAAAAATATGAGCAGCATGAAGCGGTGTTAAAAAATATGAAGAGCCTTAAAAGGCGAGCAAAAAATGAAGAGCTTCAAAAGGTGTCAAAAATATGAGGAGCATGAAACGGTCTGAAAAATATGAGCAGCATGAAGCGGTGTTGAAAAACATGAAGAGCCTGAAAAGGTGTGAAAAATATGAAGAGCTTCAAAAGGTGTGAAATACATGAGGAGCATAAAACTCTCTGAAAAAGAGAAGGAGCATGAAGTGGTGTTCAAAAACAGGAAGAGCCTGAAAAGGTGTGAAATATATGAAGAGCTTCAAAAGGTGTGAAAAATATGAGGAGCATGATATGGTTTGAAAAATAGGATTAGCATGAAGCGGTGTTCAAAAACATGAAGAGCCTGAAAAGTTGTGAGAAATATGAAAAACTTCAAAAGGTGTCAAAAATGAGATGAGCATGAAACGGTCTGAAAAATAGGACGTGCATGAAGCGGTGTTGAAAAACATGAAGAGCCTGAAATGTTGTGAAAAATATGAAGAGCTTCAAAAGGTGTCAAAAATATGAGGAGCATGAAACGGTCTGAAAAATAGGAGGAGCATGAAGCGGTGTTCAAAAACATGAAGAGCCTGAAAATGTGTGAAAAATATGAAGAGCTTCAAAAGGTGTGAAATACATGAGGAGCATGAAACTCTCTGAAAAATAGGAGGAGCATGAAGCGATGTTCAAAAACATGAAGAGCCTGAAAATGTGTGAAAAATATGAAGAGCTTCAAAAGGTGTCAAAAATATGAGGAGAATGAAACGGTCTGAAAAATAGGAGGAGCATGAAGCTGTGTCGAAAAACATGAAGAGCCTGAAAATGTGGGAAAAATATGAAGAGCTTCAAAAGGTGTCAAAAATATGAGGAGAATGAAACGGTCTGAAAAATAGGAGGAGCATGAAGCTGTGTCGAAAAACATGAAGAGCCTGAAAAGGTGTGAAAAAAATGAAGAGCTTCTAAATGTGTCAAAAATATGAGAAGTATGAAACGGTCTGAAAAATAGGAGGATCATGAAGCGGTGTTCAAAAACATGAAGAGCCTGAAAAGGTGTGAAAAATATGAACAGCTTCAAAATGTGTCAAAAATATGAGGAGCATGAAACGGTCTGAAAAATAGGAGGAGCATGAAACGGTGATCAAAAACATGAAGAACCTGAAAAGGTTTGAAAAATATGAAGATCTTCTAAAGGTGTCAAAAATATGAGGAGCATAAACGATCTGAAAAATAGGAGTAGCATGAAGCGGTGTTCAAAAACATGAAGAGCCTGAAAAGGTGTGAAAAATATGAAGAGCTCAAAAAGTGTCAAAAATATGAGGAGCATGAAACGGTCTGAAAAATAGGAGGATCATGAAGCGGTGTTCAAAAACATGAAGAGCCTGAAAAGGTGTGAAAAATATGAACAGCTTCAAAATGTGTCAAAAATATGAGGAGCACGAAACGGTCTGAAAAATAGGAGGAGCATCAAACGGTGATCAAAAACATGAAGAACCTGAAAAGGTTTGAAAAATATGAAGAGCTTCTAAAGGTGTCAAAAATATGAGGAGCATAAACGATCTGAAAAATAGAAGCAGCATGAAACGGTGTTGAAAACTATGAAGAGCCTGAAAAAGTGTGAAAAATATGAAGAGCTTCAAAAGGTGTGAAAAATATAAAGAGCTTCAAAGGTGACAAAAATGAGATGAGCATGAAACGGTCTGAAAAATAGGAGGAGAATGAAGTGGTGGTGAAAAACATGAAGAGCCTGAAAAGGTGTGAAAAATATGAAGAGCTTCAAAATGTTTCAAAAATATGAAGAGCATGAAACTGTCTGAAAATCAGGAGGATCATGAAGCGGTGTTCAAAAACATGAAGAGCCAGAAAAGGTGTGAAAAATATGAAGAGCTTCATAAGGTGTCAAAATTATGAGGAGCATGAAACGGTCTGAAAAATAGGAGGAGCATGAAACGGTGATCAAAAACATGAAGAGCCTGAAAAGGTGTGAAAAATATAAAGAGCTTCAAAAGGTGTGAAAAATATAAAGAGCTTCAAAGGTGACAAAAATGAGATGAGCATGATACGGTCTGAAAAACAGGAGGATCATGAAGCGGTGTTCAAAAACATGAAGAGCCTGAAAAGGTGTGAAAAATATGAAAAGCTTCAAAAGATGTGAAAAATATGAGGAGCTTCAAAAGGTGTCAAAAATGAGATGAGCATGAAACGGTCTGAAAAATAGGAGGAGCATGAAGCGGTGTTGAAAAACATGAAGAACCTGAAAAGGTGTGAGAAATATCAAGAGCTTCAAAAGGTGTCAAATATATGAGGAGCATGAAACGTTCTGAAAAAGAGGAGGAACATGAAGCGGTGTTGAAAAACATGAAGAGCCTGAAAAGCTGTGTAAAATATGAAGAGGTTCTAAAGGTGTCAAAAATATGAGGAGCATGAAACGGTCTTAAAAATAGGCGGATTATGAAACGGTGTTCAAAAACATTAAGAGCCTGAAAAGGTGTGAAAAATATGAAAAGCCTCAAAACCTGTCAAAAATATGAGGAGCATGAAACTGTCTGAAAAATAGCAGGGGCATGAAGCGGTGTTGAAAAACATGAAGAGTCTGAAAACGTGTGAAAATATGAAGAGCTTCAAACATATGAAAAATATGAAGAACTTCAAAAGGTGTGAAAAATATGAAGAGCTTCAAAAGGTGTCAAAAATGAGATGAGCATAAAACGGTCCGAAAAATACGAGGAGCATGAAGCGGTGTTGAAAATCATGAAGAGCCTGAAAAGGCGTGAAAAATATGAAGAGCTTCAATGATGTGAAAAATATGAAGAGCTTCAAAAGGTGTGAAATATATGAGGAGCATGAAACGTTCTGAAAAATAGGAGGATCATGAAGCGGTTTTCAGAAACATGAAGAGCATGAAAAGGTGTGAAAAATATGAAGAGCTTCAAAAGGTGTCATAAATATGAGGAGCATGAAACAGTCTGAAAAATAGGAGGAGCATGAAACGGTGTCCAAAATCATGAAGAGCCTGAAAAGGTGTGAAAAATATGAAGAGCTTCAAAAGGTGTCAAAAATGAGATGAGCATTAAACGGTCTGAAAAATAGGAATAACATGAAACGGTGTTGAAAATAATGAAGAGCCTGAAAAACTGTGAAAAATATAAAGAGCTTCAAAAGGTGTCAAAAATATGAGGAGCATGAAACGGTCTGATAAATAGGAGGAGCATGAAGCTGTGTTCCAAAACATGAAGATCCTGAAAAGGTGTGAAAAATATGAAGAGCTTCAAAAGGTGTGAAATATATGAGGAGCATGAAACGGACTGAAAAATAGAAGAAGCATGAAACGGTGTTGAAAAATATGAAGAGCAAAAAACGTGTGAAAAATATGAAGAGCTTCAAAAGGTGTGAAAAAAATAAAGAGCTTCAAAGGTGACAAAAATGAGATGAGCATGATACGGTCTGAAATATAGGAGGAGCGTGAAGTGGTGGTGAAAAACATGAAGAGCCTGAAAAGGTGTGAAAAATATGAAGAGCTTCAAAATGTTTCACAAATATGAAGAGCATGAAACGGTCTGAAAAACAGGAGGATCATGAAGCGGTGTTCAAAAACATGAAGAGCCTGAAAAGGTGTGAAAAATATGAAGAGCTTCAAAATGTTTCAAAAATATGAAGAGCATGAAACTGTCTGAAAATCAGGAGGATCATGAAGCGGTGTTCAAAAACATGAAGAGCCAGAAAAGGTGTGAAAAATATGAAGAGCTTCATAAGGTGTCAAAATTATGAGGAGCATGAAACGGTCTGAAAAATAGGAGGAGCATGAAACGGTGATCAAAAACATGAAGAGCCTGAAAAGGTGTGAAAAATATAAAGAGCTTCAAAAGGTGTGAAAAATATAAAGAGCTTCAAAGGTGACAAAAATGAGATGAGCATGATACGGTCTGAAAAACAGGAGGATCATGAAGCGGTGTTCAAAAACATGAAGAGCCTGAAAAGGTGTGAAAAATATGAAAAGCTTCAAAAGATGTGAAAAATATGAGGAGCTTCAAAAGGTGTCAAAAATGAGATGAGCATGAAACGGTCTGAAAAATAGGAGGAGCATGAAGCGGTGTTGAAAAACATGAAGAACCTGAAAAGGTGTGAGAAATATCAAGAGCTTCAAAAGGTGTCAAATATATGAGGAGCATGAAACGTTCTGAAAAAGAGGAGGAACATGAAGCGGTGTTGAAAAACATGAAGAGCCTGAAAAGCTGTGTAAAATATGAAGAGGTTCTAAAGGTGTCAAAAATATGAGGAGCATGAAACGGTCTTAAAAATAGGCGGATTATGAAACGGTGTTCAAAAACATTAAGAGCCTGAAAAGGTGTGAAAAATATGAAAAGCCTCAAAACCTGTCAAAAATATGAGGAGCATGAAACTGTCTGAAAAATAGCAGGGGCATGAAGCGGTGTTGAAAAACATGAAGAGTCTGAAAACGTGTGAAAATATGAAGAGCTTCAAACATATGAAAAATATGAAGAACTTCAAAAGGTGTGAAAAATATGAAGAGCTTCAAAAGGTGTCAAAAATGAGATGAGCATAAAACGGTCCGAAAAATACGAGGAGCATGAAGCGGTGTTGAAAATCATGAAGAGCCTGAAAAGGCGTGAAAAATATGAAGAGCTTCAATGATGTGAAAAATATGAAGAGCTTCAAAAGGTGTGAAATATATGAGGAGCATGAAACGTTCTGAAAAATAGGAGGATCATGAAGCGGTTTTCAGAAACATGAAGAGCATGAAAAGGTGTGAAAAATATGAAGAGCTTCAAAAGGTGTCATAAATATGAGGAGCATGAAACAGTCTGAAAAATAGGAGGAGCATGAAACGGTGTCCAAAATCATGAAGAGCCTGAAAAGGTGTGAAAAATATGAAGAGCTTCAAAAGGTGTCAAAAATGAGATGAGCATTAAACGGTCTGAAAAATAGGAATAACATGAAACGGTGTTGAAAATAATGAAGAGCCTGAAAAACTGTGAAAAATATAAAGAGCTTCAAAAGGTGTCAAAAATATGAGGAGCATGAAACGGTCTGATAAATAGGAGGAGCATGAAGCTGTGTTCCAAAACATGAAGATCCTGAAAAGGTGTGAAAAATATGAAGAGCTTCAAAAGGTGTGAAATATATGAGGAGCATGAAACGGACTGAAAAATAGAAGAAGCATGAAACGGTGTTGAAAAATATGAAGAGCAAAAAACGTGTGAAAAATATGAAGAGCTTCAAAAGGTGTGAAAAAAATAAAGAGCTTCAAAGGTGACAAAAATGAGATGAGCATGATACGGTCTGAAATATAGGAGGAGCGTGAAGTGGTGGTGAAAAACATGAAGAGCCTGAAAAGGTGTGAAAAATATGAAGAGCTTCAAAATGTTTCACAAATATGAAGAGCATGAAACGGTCTGAAAAACAGGAGGATCATGAAGCGGTGTTCAAAAACATGAAGAGCCTGAAAAGGTGTGAAAAATATGAAGAGCTTCAAAAGGTGTCAAAAATATGAGGAGCATGAAACGGTCTGAAAAATAGGAGGAGCATGAAACGGTGGTCAAAAACATGAAGAGCTGAAAACGTGTGAAAAATATGAAGAGCTTCAAAAGGTGTCAAAAATGAGATGAGCATGAAACGGTCTGAAAAATATGAGCAGCATGAAGCGGTGTTGAAAAACATGAAGAGCCTGAAAAGGTGTGAAAAATATGAAGAGCTTCAAAATCTTTGAAAAATATGAAGAGCTTTCAAAGGTGTGAAATACATGAGGAGCATGAAACTCTCTGAAAAATAGGAGGAGCCTGAAATGGTGTTCAAAAAAATGAATAGACTGAAAACGTGTGAAAAATATGAAGAGCTTCAAAAGGTGTCAAAAATATGAGGAGCATGAAACGGTCTGAAAAATATGAGCAGCATGAAGCGGTGTTAAAAAATATGAAGAGCCTTAAAAGGCGAGCAAAAAATGAAGAGCTTCAAAAGGTGTCAAAAATATGAGGAGCATGAAACGGTCTGAAAAATATGAGCAGCATGAAGCGGTGTTGAAAAACATGAAGAACCTGAAAAGGTGTGAGAAATATCAAGAGCTTCAAAAGGTGTCAAATATATGAGGAGCATGAAACGTTCTGAAAAAGAGGAGGAACATGAAGCGGTGTTGAAAAACATGAAGAGCCTGAAAAGCTGTGTAAAATATGAAGAGGTTCTAAAGGTGTCAAAAATATGAGGAGCATGAAACGGTCTTAAAAATAGGCGGATTATGAAACGGTGTTCAAAAACATTAAGAGCCTGAAAAGGTGTGAAAAATATGAAAAGCCTCAAAACCTGTCAAAAATATGAGGAGCATGAAACTGTCTGAAAAATAGCAGGGGCATGAAGCGGTGTTGAAAAACATGAAGAGTCTGAAAACGTGTGAAAATATGAAGAGCTTCAAACATATGAAAAATATGAAGAACTTCAAAAGGTGTGAAAAATATGAAGAGCTTCAAAAGGTGTCAAAAATGAGATGAGCATAAAACGGTCCGAAAAATACGAGGAGCATGAAGCGGTGTTGAAAATCATGAAGAGCCTGAAAAGGCGTGAAAAATATGAAGAGCTTCAATGATGTGAAAAATATGAAGAGCTTCAAAAGGTGTGAAATATATGAGGAGCATGAAACGTTCTGAAAAATAGGAGGATCATGAAGCGGTTTTCAGAAACATGAAGAGCATGAAAAGGTGTGAAAAATATGAAGAGCTTCAAAAGGTGTCATAAATATGAGGAGCATGAAACAGTCTGAAAAATA
Source organism: Dama dama (assembly GCF_033118175.1). Classification (NCBI taxonomy): domain Eukaryota; kingdom Metazoa; phylum Chordata; class Mammalia; order Artiodactyla; family Cervidae; genus Dama; species Dama dama. The sequence goes on along the minus strand of NW_026870921.1, from coordinate 449,824 downwards.
GGAGGAGCATGAAACGGTGTCCAAAATCATGAAGAGCCTGAAAAGGTGTGAAAAATATGAAGAGCTTCAAAAGGTGTCAAAAATGAGATGAGCATTAAACGGTCTGAAAAATAGGAATAACATGAAACGGTGTTGAAAATAATGAAGAGCCTGAAAAACTGTGAAAAATATAAAGAGCTTCAAAAGGTGTCAAAAATATGAGGAGCATGAAACGGTCTGATAAATAGGAGGAGCATGAAGCTGTGTTCCAAAACATGAAGATCCTGAAAAGGTGTGAAAAATATGAAGAGCTTCAAAAGGTGTGAAATATATGAGGAGCATGAAACGGACTGAAAAATAGAAGAAGCATGAAACGGTGTTGAAAAATATGAAGAGCAAAAAACGTGTGAAAAATATGAAGAGCTTCAAAAGGTGTGAAAAAAATAAAGAGCTTCAAAGGTGACAAAAATGAGATGAGCATGATACGGTCTGAAATATAGGAGGAGCGTGAAGTGGTGGTGAAAAACATGAAGAGCCTGAAAAGGTGTGAAAAATATGAAGAGCTTCAAAATGTTTCACAAATATGAAGAGCATGAAACGGTCTGAAAAACAGGAGGATCATGAAGCGGTGTTCAAAAACATGAAGAGCCTGAAAAGGTGTGAAAAATATGAAGAGCTTCAAAAGGTGTCAAAAATATGAGGAGCATGAAACGGTCTGAAAAATAGGAGGAGCATGAAACGGTGGTCAAAAACATGAAGAGCTGAAAACGTGTGAAAAATATGAAGAGCTTCAAAAGGTGTCAAAAATGAGATGAGCATGAAACGGTCTGAAAAATATGAGCAGCATGAAGCGGTGTTGAAAAACATGAAGAGCCTGAAAAGGTGTGAAAAATATGAAGAGCTTCAAAATCTTTGAAAAATATGAAGAGCTTTCAAAGGTGTGAAATACATGAGGAGCATGAAACTCTCTGAAAAATAGGAGGAGCCTGAAATGGTGTTCAAAAAAATGAATAGACTGAAAACGTGTGAAAAATATGAAGAGCTTCAAAAGGTGTCAAAAATATGAGGAGCATGAAACGGTCTGAAAAATATGAGCAGCATGAAGCGGTGTTGAAAAATATGAAGAGCCTTAAAAGGCGAGCAAAAAATGAAGAGCTTCAAAAGGTGTCAAAAATATGAGGAGCATGAAACGGTCTGAAAAATATGAGCAGCATGAAGCGGTGTTGAAAAACATGAAGAGCCTGAAAAGGTGTGAAAAATATGAAGAGCTTCAAAAGGTGTGAAATACATGAGGAGCATAAAACTCTCTGAAAAAGAGAAGGAGCATGAAGTGGTGTTCAAAAACAGGAAGAGCCTGAAAAGGTGTGAAATATATGAAGAGCTTCAAAAGGTGTGAAAAATATGAGGAGCATGATATGGTTTGAAAAATAGGATTAGCATGAAGCGGTGTTCAAAAACATGAAGAGCCTGAAAAGTTGTGAGAAATATGAAAAACTTCAAAAGGTGTCAAAAATGAGATGAGCATGAAACGGTCTGAAAAATAGGACGTGCATGAAGCGGTGTTGAAAAACATGAAGAGCCTGAAATGTTGTGAAAAATATGAAGAGCTTCAAAAGGTGTCAAAAATATGAGGAGCATGAAACGGTCTGAAAAATAGGAGGAGCATGAAGCGGTGTTCAAAAACATGAAGAGCCTGAAAATGTGTGAAAAATATGAAGAGCTTCAAAAGGTGTGAAATACATGAGGAGCATGAAACTCTCTGAAAAATAGGAGGAGCATGAAGCGATGTTCAAAAACATGAAGAGCCTGAAAATGTGTGAAAAATATGAAGAGCTTCAAAAGGTGTCAAAAATATGAGGAGAATGAAACGGTCTGAAAAATAGGAGGAGCATGAAGCTGTGTCGAAAAACATGAAGAGCCTGAAAATGTGGGAAAAATATGAAGAGCTTCAAAAGGTGTCAAAAATATGAGGAGAATGAAACGGTCTGAAAAATAGGAGGAGCATGAAGCTGTGTCGAAAAACATGAAGAGCCTGAAAAGGTGTGAAAAATATGAAGAGCTTCAAAAGGTGTCAAAAATATGAGGAGCATGAAACGTTCTGAAAAATAGGACGAGCATGAAGCAGTGATAAAAAACATGAAGTGCCTGAAAAGGTGTGAAAAATATGAAGAGTTCCTAAAGGTGTCAAAAATATGCGGAGCACCAAACGGTCTCAAAAATAGGAGGAGCATGAAGTGGTGTTGAAAAATATGAAGAGCCTGAAAATGAGTGAAAAATATGAAGAGCTTCAAAAAGTGTCAAAAATATGAGGAGCATGATACGGTTTGAAAAATAGGAGGAGCATGAAGCGGTGTTGAAAAACATGAAGAGTGTGAAAACGTGTGAAAATATGAAGAGCTTCAAAAATATTAAAAATATGAAGAGCTTCAAAAGTTTTGAAAAATATGAAGAGATTAAAAAGGTGTCAAAAATGAGATGAGCATGAAACGGTCTGAAAAATAGGAGGAGCATGAGCGGTGTTGAAAATCATGAAGAGCCTGAAAAGGTGTGAAAAATATGAAGAGCTTCAAAAGGTGTGAAATACATGAGGAGCATGAAACTCTCTGAAAAATAGGAGGAGCATGAAGCGATGTTCAAAAACATGAAGAGCCTGAAAATGTGTGAAAAATATGAAGAGCTTCAAAAGGTGTCAAAATTGAGATGAGCATGAAACGGTCTGAAAAATAGGAAGAGCATGAAGCGGTGTTGAAAAACATTAAGAGCTGAAAACGTGTGAAAAATATGAAGAGCTTCAAAAGGTGTCAAAAATGAAATGAGCATGAAACGGTCTGAAAAATAGGAAGAGCATGAAGCGGTGTTGAAAAACATTAAGAGCTGAAAACGTGTGAAAAATATGAAGAGTTTCAAAAGGTGTCAAAAATATGAGGAGCATGAAACGGTCTGAAAAATAGGAGGAGCATGAAACGGTGACCAAAAACATGAAGAGCCTGAAAAGGTGTGAAAAATATGAAGAGCTTCAAAGGTGTGAAAAATATGAGGAGCATGAAACGGTCTGAAAAATAGAAGCAGCATGAAACGGTTTTGAAAAACATGAAGAGCCTGAAAAGGTGTGAAAAATATGAAGAGCTTTAAAATGTGTGAAAAATATGAGGAGCATGAAACGGTCTGAAAAATAGAAGCAGCATGAAACGGTTTTGAAAAACATGAAGAGCCTGAAAACTTGTGAAAAATATGAAGAGATTTAAAAGGTGTGAAAAATATGAAGAGCTTCAAAGGTGAAAAAAATGAGATGAGCATGAAACGGTCTGAAAAATAGGAGGAGCATGAAGTGGTGGAGAAAAACATGAAGAGCCTGAAAAGGTGTGAAAAATATGAAGAGCTTCAAAATGTTTCAAAAATATGAAGAGCATGATACGGTCTGAAAAAGAGGAGGATCATGAAGTGGTGTTCAAAAACATGAAGAGCCTGAAAAGGTGTGAAAAATATGAAGAGCTTCAAAAGGTGTCAAAAATATGAGGAGCATGAAACGGTCTGAAAAATAGGAGGAGCATGAAACGGTGATCAAAAACATGAAGAGCCTGAAAAGGTGTGAAAAATATGAAGAGCTTCAAAATCTTTGAAAAATATGAAGAGCTTTCAAAGGTGTGAAATACATGAGGAGCATGAAACTCTCTGAAAAATAGGAGGAGCCTGAAATGGTGTTCAAAAAAATGAATAGACTGAAAACGTGTGAAAAATATGAAGAGCTTCAAAAGGTGTCAAAAATATGAGGAGCATGAAACGGTCTGAAAAATATGAGCAGCATGAAGCGGTGTTGAAAAATATGAAGAGCCTTAAAAGGCGAGCAAAAAATGAAGAGCTTCAAAAGGTGTCAAAAATATGAGGAGCATGAAACGGTCTGAAAAATATGAGCAGCATGAAGCGGTGTTGAAAAACATGAAGAGCCTGAAAAGGTGTGAAAAATATGAAGAGCTTCAAAAGGTGTGAAATACATGAGGAGCATAAAACTCTCTGAAAAAGAGAAGGAGCATGAAGTGGTGTTCAAAAACAGGAAGAGCCTGAAAAGGTGTGAAATATATGAAGAGCTTCAAAAGGTGTGAAAAATATGAGGAGCATGATATGGTTTGAAAAATAGGATTAGCATGAAGCGGTGTTCAAAAACATGAAGAGCCTGAAAAGTTGTGAGAAATATGAAAAACTTCAAAAGGTGTCAAAAATGAGATGAGCATGAAACGGTCTGAAAAATAGGACGTGCATGAAGCGGTGTTGAAAAACATGAAGAGCCTGAAATGTTGTGAAAAATATGAAGAGCTTCAAAAGGTGTCAAAAATATGAGGAGCATGAAACGGTCTGAAAAATAGGAGGAGCATGAAGCGGTGTTCAAAAACATGAAGAGCCTGAAAATGTGTGAAAAATATGAAGAGCTTCAAAAGGTGTGAAATACATGAGGAGCATGAAACTCTCTGAAAAATAGGAGGAGCATGAAGCGATGTTCAAAAACATGAAGAGCCTGAAAATGTGTGAAAAATATGAAGAGCTTCAAAAGGTGTCAAAAATATGAGGAGAATGAAACGGTCTGAAAAATAGGAGGAGCATGAAGCTGTGTCGAAAAACATGAAGAGCCTGAAAATGTGGGAAAAATATGAAGAGCTTCAAAAGGTGTCAAAAATATGAGGAGAATGAAACGGTCTGAAAAATAGGAGGAGCATGAAGCTGTGTCGAAAAACATGAAGAGCCTGAAAAGGTGTGAAAAATATGAAGAGCTTCAAAAGGTGTCAAAAATATGAGGAGCATGAAACGTTCTGAAAAATAGGACGAGCATGAAGCAGTGATAAAAAACATGAAGTGCCTGAAAAGGTGTGAAAAATATGAAGAGTTCCTAAAGGTGTCAAAAATATGCGGAGCACCAAACGGTCTCAAAAATAGGAGGAGCATGAAGTGGTGTTGAAAAATATGAAGAGCCTGAAAATGAGTGAAAAATATGAAGAGCTTCAAAAAGTGTCAAAAATATGAGGAGCATGATACGGTTTGAAAAATAGGAGGAGCATGAAGCGGTGTTGAAAAACATGAAGAGTGTGAAAACGTGTGAAAATATGAAGAGCTTCAAAAATATTAAAAATATGAAGAGCTTCAAAAGTTTTGAAAAATATGAAGAGATTAAAAAGGTGTCAAAAATGAGATGAGCATGAAACGGTCTGAAAAATAGGAGGAGCATGAGCGGTGTTGAAAATCATGAAGAGCCTGAAAAGGTGTGAAAAATATGAAGAGCTTCAAAAGGTGTGAAATACATGAGGAGCATGAAACTCTCTGAAAAATAGGAGGAGCATGAAGCGATGTTCAAAAACATGAAGAGCCTGAAAATGTGTGAAAAATATGAAGAGCTTCAAAAGGTGTCAAAATTGAGATGAGCATGAAACGGTCTGAAAAATAGGAAGAGCATGAAGCGGTGTTGAAAAACATTAAGAGCTGAAAACGTGTGAAAAATATGAAGAGCTTCAAAAGGTGTCAAAAATGAAATGAGCATGAAACGGTCTGAAAAATAGGAAGAGCATGAAGCGGTGTTGAAAAACATTAAGAGCTGAAAACGTGTGAAAAATATGAAGAGTTTCAAAAGGTGTCAAAAATATGAGGAGCATGAAACGGTCTGAAAAATAGGAGGAGCATGAAACGGTGACCAAAAACATGAAGAGCCTGAAAAGGTGTGAAAAATATGAAGAGCTTCAAAGGTGTGAAAAATATGAGGAGCATGAAACGGTCTGAAAAATAGAAGCAGCATGAAACGGTTTTGAAAAACATGAAGAGCCTGAAAAGGTGTGAAAAATATGAAGAGCTTTAAAATGTGTGAAAAATATGAGGAGCATGAAACGGTCTGAAAAATAGAAGCAGCATGAAACGGTTTTGAAAAACATGAAGAGCCTGAAAACTTGTGAAAAATATGAAGAGATTTAAAAGGTGTGAAAAATATGAAGAGCTTCAAAGGTGAAAAAAATGAGATGAGCATGAAACGGTCTGAAAAATAGGAGGAGCATGAAGTGGTGGAGAAAAACATGAAGAGCCTGAAAAGGTGTGAAAAATATGAAGAGCTTCAAAATGTTTCAAAAATATGAAGAGCATGATACGGTCTGAAAAAGAGGAGGATCATGAAGTGGTGTTCAAAAACATGAAGAGCCTGAAAAGGTGTGAAAAATATGAAGAGCTTCAAAAGGTGTCAAAAATATGAGGAGCATGAAACGGTCTGAAAAATAGGAGGAGCATGAAACGGTGATCAAAAACATGAAGAGCCTGAAAAGGTGTGAAAAATATGAAGAGCTTCAAAAGGTGTGAAATACATGAGGAGCATGAAACGGGCTGAAAAATAAGAGAAGCATGAAGTGCTGTGGAAAAACATGAAGAGCCTGAAAAGCTGTGAAAAATATGAAGAGCTTCAAAAGGTGTGAAATACATGAGGAGCATGAAATGGCCTGAAAAATAGGAGAAGCATGAAGTGGTGTGTAAATATATGAAGAGCTTGAAAAGGTGTGAAAAATATGAAGACCTTCAAAAGGTGTCAAAAATATGAGGAGCATGAAACGTTCTGAAAAATAGGAGGAGCATCAACCTGTGTTCAAAAACATGAACAGCCTGAAAAGGTGTGAGAAATATGAAGGCCTTCAAAAGTTGTCAAAAATATGAGGAGCATGAAACGGTCTGAAAAAAAGGATGAGCATGAAGTGGTGTGGAAAAATATGAAGAGCCTGAAAAGTTTTGAAAAATATGAAGAGCTTCAAAAGGTGTGAAATACATGAGGAGCATGAAACTCTCTGAAAAAGAGGAGGAGCATGAAGCGGTGTTCAAAAACATGAAGAGCCTGAAAAGGTGTGAAAAATATGAAGAGCTTCAAAAGGTGTCAAAAATATGAGGAGCATGAAACGGTCTGAAAAATAGGAGAAGCATGAAGTGGTGTTGAAAAAATGAAGAGCCTGAAAAGGTGTGAAAAATATGAAGAGCATCAAAAGGTGTCAAAAATATGAGGAGGATGAAACGGTCTGAAAAATAGGAAGAACATGAAGCGGTGTTCAAAAACTTGAAGAGCCTGAAACGTTGTGAAAAATATGAAAAGCTTGAAGAGGTGTGAAAAATATGAGCAGCATGATATGGTTTGAAAAATGGGATTAGCATGAAACGGTGTATAAAAACATGAAGAGACCTGAAAAGGTGTGAAAAATACGAAGAGCTTCAAAAGGTGTCAAAAATATGAGGAGCATGAAATGGTCTGAAAAATAGGAGGAGCATGAAACGGTGATCAAAAACATGAAGAGCCTGTAAATGTGTGAAAAAAATGAAGAGCTTCAAAAGGTGTGTAATACATGAGGAGCATGAAACGGTCTGAAATATAGGAGGAGCATGAAGCGCTGTTCAAAAACAGGAAGAGCCTGAAAAGTTTTGAAAAATATGAAGAGCTTCAAAAGGTGTGAAATACATGAGGAGCATGAAACTTGCTGAAAATTAGGAGAAGCATGATGTGGTGTGGAAAAACATGAAGAGCCTGAAAAGGTGTGAAAAATATGAAAAGCTTCAAAAGGTGTCAAAAATGAGATGAGCATGAAACGGTCTGAAAAATAGGAGGTGCATGAAGCGTTGTTGAAAAACATGAATAGCCTGAGAAGGTGTGAAAAATATGAAGAGCTTCAAAAGGTGTGAAATAAATGAGGAGCATGAAACGGGCTGAAAAATAGGAGAAGCATGAAGTGGTGTAGAAAAACATGAAGAGCCTGAAAAGGTATGAGAAATATGAAGAGCTTAAAAAGGTGTCAAAAATATGAGGAGCATGAAACGGTCTGAAAAATAGGAGGAGCATGAAGCGGTGTTGAAAAACATGAAGAGCCTGAAAAAGTGTGAAAAATATGAAGAGCTTAAAAGGTGTGAAAAATATGAGGAGCATGATATGGTTTGAAAAAAAGGATTAGCATGAAGCAGTGTTCAAAAACATGAAGAGCCTGAGAAGGTGTGAAAAATATGAAAAGATTCAAAAGGTGTCAAAAATGAGATGAGCATGAAACGGTCTGACAAATAGGAGGTGCATGAAGCGTTGTTGAAAAACATGAAGAGCCTGAAAAGGTGTGAGAAATATGAAGAGCTTAAAAAGGTGTGAAAAATAGGAAGAGCTTAAAAAGGTGTCAAAAATATGAGGAGCATGAAACGGTCTTAAAAATACAAGGAGCATGAAGCGGTGTTGAAAAACATGAATAGCCTGAAAATGTGTGAAATATATGAAGAGCTTAAAAATGTGTCAAGTATATGAGGAGCATGAAACGGTCTGAAAAATAGGAGGAGCATGAAGCTGTGTTCAAAAACATGAAGAGCCTGAAAATGTGTGAAATATATAAAGAGCTTCAAAAAGTGTCAAAAATATGAGGAGCATGAAACGGTCTGAATAGTAGGAGGAGAATGTAACGGTGATCAAAACATGAAGAGCCTGAAAAGGTGTGAAATATATAAAGAGCTTCAAAAAGTGTCAAAAATATGAGGAGCATGAAACGGTCTGAATAATAGGAGGAGAATGTAACGGTGATCAAAAACATGAAGAGCCTGAAAAGGTGTGAAAAATATGAAGAGCTTCAAAAGGTGTAAAATATGAGGAGCATGAAACGGTCTGAAAAATAGGAGGAGCATGAAGCGGTGTAGAAAAACATGAAGAGCCTGAAAAGGTGTGAAAAATATGAAGAGCTTCAAAAAGTGTGAAAAATATGAGGAGCATGAAACGGTCTGAAAAATAGGAGGAGCATGAAGCGGTGTTCAAAAACTTGAAGAGCCTGAAACGTTGTGAAAAATATGAAAAGCTTCAAAAGGTTTAAAAAATGAGATGAGCATGAAATGGTCTGAAAAATAGGAGGAGCATGCAACGGTGTTCAAAAACATGAAGAGCCTGAAAAGGTGTGAAAAATATGAAGAGCTTCAAAAGGTGTGAAAAATATGAGGAATATGAAATGGTCTGAAAAATAGGAGGAGCATGAAGTTGTGTTCAGAAACATGAAGTGCCAGAAAAGGTGTGAAAATAATGAAGACCTTTAAAAGGTGTCAAAAATTATGAGGAGCATGAAACGGTCTGAAAAATAGGAGGAGCATGAAACGGTGATCAAAACAGGAAGAGCCTGAAAAGGTGTGAAAAATATGAAGAGCTTCAAAAGGTGTGAAATTCATGAGCAGCATGAAACGAGCTGAAAAATCTGAGTAGCATGAAGTGGTGTGGAACCACATGAAGAGCCTGTAAAAGTGTGAAAAATATGAAGAGCTTCAAAAGGTGTGTAATACATGAGGAGCATGAAACTGTCTGAAAAATAGGAGGAGCATGAAGCGGTGTTCAAAAACATGAAGAGCCTGAAAAGGTGTGAAAAATATGAAGAGCTTCAAAAAGGTGTGAAAAATATGAGGAATATGAAATGGTCTGAAAAATATGAGGAGCATGAAACGGTCTGCAAACCTGGAGGAGCTTGAAGTGGTGTTGAAAAACATGAAGATCCTGAAAAGGTGTGAAAAATCTGAAAAGCTTCAAAAGGAGTCAAAAATGAGATGAGCATGAAACGGTCTGAAAAATAGGAGGAGCATGAAGTGGTGTTGAAAAAATGAAGAGCCTGAAAAGGTGTGAAAAATATGAAGATCATCAAAAGGTATCAAAAATATGAGGAGCATGAAACGGTCTGAATAATAGGAGGAGAATGTAACGGTGATCAAAAACATGAAGAGCCTGAAAAGGTGTGAAAAATATGAAGAGCTTCAAAAAGTGTCAAAAATATGAGGAGCATGAAACGGTCTGAATAGTAGGAGGAGAATGTAATGGTGATCAAAAACATGAAGAGCCAGAAAAGGTGTGAAATATATAAAGACTTCAAAAAGTGTCAAAAATATGAGGAGCATGAAACGGTCTGAATAATAGGAGGAGAATGTAACGGTGATCAAAAACATGAAGAGCCTGAAAAGGTGTGAAAAATATGAAGAGCTTCAAAGGTGTAAAATATGAGGAGCATGAAACGGTCTGAAAAATAGGAGGAGCATGAAGCGGTGTTCAAAAATATGAAGAGCCTGAAAAGGTGTGAAAAATATGAAGAGCTTCAAAAGGTGTGAAATATATGAGGAGCATGAAACGGTCTGCAAACCTGGAGGAGCTTGAAGTGGTGTTGAAAAACATGAAGAGCCTGAAAAGGTGTGAAAAATATGAAGAGCTTCAAAAGGTGTGAAATACATGAGGAGCATGAAACGTGCTGAAAAATAGGAGAAGCATGAAGTGGTGTAGAAAAACATGAAGAGCCTGAAAAGGTGTGAAAAATATGAAGAGCTTCAAAAGGTGTGAAAAATATGAGGAGCATGAAACGGTCTGAAAAATAGAAGTAGCATGAAACGGTGTTTAAAAACATGAAGAGCCTGAAAAGGTGTGAAAAATATGAAGAGCTTCAAATGGTGTGAAATAAATGAGGAGCATGAAATAGTCTGAAAAATAGGAGAAGCATGAAGTGGTGTAGAAAAACATGAAGAGCCTGAAAAGGTGTGAAAAATATGAAGAGCTTCAAAAGGTGTGAAAAATATGAGGAGCATGAAACGGTCTGAAAAATAAGAGAAGCATGAAGTGGTGTAGAAAAACATGAAGAGCCTGAAAAGGTGTGAAAAATATGAAGAGCTTCAAAAGGTGTGAAAAATATGAGGAGCATGAAACAGTCTGAAAAATAGAAGCAGCATGAAACGGTGTTGAAAAACATGAAGAGCCTGAAATGGTGTGAAAAATATGAAGAGCTTCAAAAGGTGTGAAAAATATGAAGAGCTTCAAAAGGTGTCAAAAATTTGATGAGCATGAAACGGTCTGAAAAATAGGAGGAGCATGAAGCGGTGTTGAAAAACATGAAGAGTCTGAAAAAGTGTGAAAAATATGAAGAGCTTAAAAGGTGTGAAAAATATGAGGAGCATGATATGGTTTGAAAAATAGGATTAGCATGAAGCGGTGTTCAAAAACATGAAGAGCCTGAGAAGGTGTGAAAAATATGAAAAGATTCAAAAGGTGTCAAAAATGAGATGAGCATGAAAAGGTCTGACAAATAGGAGGTGCATGAAGCGTTGTTGAAAAACATGAAGAGCCTGAAAAGGTGTGAGAAATATGAAGAGCTTAAAAAGATGTGAAAAATAGAAGAGCTTAAAAAGGTGTCAAAAATATGAGGAGCATGAAACGGTCTTAAAAATACAAGGAGCATGAAGCGGTGTTGAAAAACATGAATAGCCTGAAAATGTGTGAAATATATGAAGAGCTTAAAAATGTGTCAAGTATATGAGGAGCATGAAACGGTCTGAAAAATAGGAGGATCATGCAACAGTGTTGAAAAACATGAAGAGCCTGAAAATGTGTGAAAAATATGAAGAGCTTCCAAAGTTGTCAAAAATATGAGGAACATGAAACGGTCTGAAAAATAGGAGGAGAATGTAACGGTGATCAAAAACATGAAGAGCCTGAAAAGGTGTGAAAAATGTGAAGAGCTTCAAAAGGTGTAAAATATGAGGAGCATGAAACGGTCTGAAAAATAGGAGGAGCATGAAGCGGTGTTCAAAAACATGAAGAGCCTGAAAAGTTGTGAAAAATATGAAAAGCTTCAAAAGGTGTCAAAAATGAGATGAGCATAAAACGGTCTGAAAAATAGGAGGAGCATGAAGCGGTGTTCAAAAACTTGAAGAGCCTGAAAAGTTGTGAAAAATATGAAAAGCTTCAAAAGGTTTCAAAAATGAGATGAGCATGAAACGGTCTGAAAAATAGGAGGAGCATGAAGTGGTGTTGAAAAAATGAATGGCCTGAAAAGGTGTGAAAAATATGAAGATTATCAAAAGGTATCAAAAATATGAGGAGCATGAAACGGTCTGCAAAAAAGGAGGAGCATGAAGTGGTGTTGAAAAACTTGAAGAGCCTGAAAAGGTGTGAAAAATATGAAAAGCTTCAAAAGATGTCAAAAATATGAGGAGCATGAAACGGTCTGAAAAATAGGAGGAGCATGAAGCGGTGTTCAAAAACATGAAGAGCCTGAAAAGGTGTGAAAAATATGAAGAGCTTCAAAAGGTATGAAATACATGAGGAGCATGAAACGGGCTGAAAAATAGGAGAAGCATGAAGTGGTGTAGAAAAACATGAAGACCCTGAAAAGGTGTGAAAAATATGAAGAGCTTCAAAAGGTGTCAAAAATATGAGGAGCATGAAACGGTCTGAAAAATAGAAGCAGCATGAAACGGTGTTGAAAAACATGAAGAGCCTGAAAAGGTGTGAAAAATATGAAGAGCTTCAAAAGGTGTGAAATAAATGAGGAGCATGAAACGGGCTGAAAAATAGGAGAAGCATGAAGTGGTGTAGAAAAACATGAAGAGCCTGAAAAGTTGTGAGAAATATGAAGAGCTTCAAAAGGTGTGAAAAATATGAGGAGCATGAAACGGTCTGAAAAATAGAAGCAGCATGAAATGGTGTTGAAAAACATGAAGAGCCTGAAATGGTGTGAAAAATATGAAGAGCTTCAAAAGGTGTGAAAAATATGAAGAGCTTCAAAAGGTGTCAAAATTTGATGAGCATGAAACGGTCTGAAAAATAGGAGGAGCATGAAGCGGTGTTGAAAAACATGAAGAGCCTGAAAAAGTGTGAAAAATATGAAGAGCTTAAAAGGTGTGAAAAATATGAGGAGCATGATATGGTTTGAAAAATAGGATTAGCATGAAGCGGTGTTCAAAAACATGAAGAGCCTGAGAAGGTGTGAAAAATATGAAAAGATTCAAAAGGTGTCAAAAATGAGATGAGCATGAAACGGTCTGACGAATAGGAGGTGCATGAAGCGTTGTTGAAAAACATGAAGAGCCTGAAAAGGTGTGAGTAATATGAAGAGCTTAAAAAGGTGTGAAAAATATGAAGAGCTTAAAAATGTGTCTAAAATATGAGGAGCATGAAACGGTCTTAAAAATACAAGGAGCATGAGCGGTGTTGAAAAACATGAATAGCCTGAAAATGTGTGAAATATATGAAGAGCTTAAAAATGTGTCAAGTATATGAGGAGCATGAAACGGTCTGAAAAATAGGAGGATCATGCAACAGTGTTGAAAAACATGAAGAGCCTGAAAATGTGTGAAAAATATGAAGAGCTTCCAAAGTTGTCAAAAATATGAGGAGCATGAAATTGTCTGAAAAATAGGAGGAGCATGAAGCTGTGTTCAAAAACATGAAGAGCCTGCAAATGTGTGAAATATATAAAGAGCTTCAAAAAGTGTCAAAAATATGAGGAGCATGAAACGGTCTGAATAATAGGAGGAGAATGTAACGGTGATCAAAAACATGAAGAGCCTGAAACGGTGTGAAATATATAAAGAGCTTCAAAAAGTGTCAAAAATATGAGGAGCATGAAACGGTGTGAATAATAGGAGGAGAATGTAACGGTGATCAAAAACATGAAGAGCCTGAAAAGGTGTGAAAAATATGAAGAGCTTCAAAAGGTGTGAAATATGAGGAGCATGAAACGGTCTGAAAAATAGGAGGAGCATGAAGCGGTGTTCAAAAACATGAAGAGCCTGAAAAGTTGTGAAATATATGAAAAGCTTCAAAAGGTTTCAAAAATGAGATGAGCATGAAACGGTCTGAAAAATAGGAGGAGCATGAAGCGGTGTTGAAAAAATGAAGAGCCTGAAAAGGTGTGAAAAATATGAAGAGCATCAAAAGGTATCAAAAATATGAGGAGCATGAAACGGTCTGCAAAAAAGGAGGAGCATGAAGTGGTGTTGAAAAACTTGAAGAGCCTGAAAAGGTGTGAAAAATATGAAGAGCTTCAAAAGGTGTGAAATACATGAGGAGCATGAAACGGGCTGAAAAATAGGAGAAGCATGAAGTGGTGTAGAAAAACATGAAGAGCCTGAAAAGGTGTGAGAAATATGAAGAGCTTCAAAAGGTGTGAAAAATACGAGGAGCATGAAACGGTCTGAAAAATAGGAGGAGCATGACGCTGTTCAAAACCATGAAGAGACTGAAAAGCTGTGAAATACATGAAGAGCTTCAAAAGGTGTCAAAAATATGAGGAGCATGAAACGGTCAGACAAATAGGAGGAGCATGAAACGGTGTTCAAAAACATAAAGAGCCTGAAAAGGTGTGAAATATATGAAGAGCTTAAAAAGTTGTCAAAAATATGAGGAAAATGAAACTGTCTGAAAAATAGGAGGAGCATGAAGTTTTGTTCAAAACATGAAGAGCCTGAAAAGGTGTGAAAAATATGAAGAGTTTCAAAAAGTGTCAAAAATATGAGGAGCATGAAACGGTCTGAAAAATAGGAGGAGCATGAAGCGGAGTTGAAAAACATGAAGAGCCTGACAAGGTGTGAAATATATGAGGAGCTTCAAAAGGTGTCAAAAATATGAGGAGCAGGAAAAGTTCTGAAAAATAGGAGGAGCATGACCTGGTGTTGAAATACATGAAGAGTCTGAAAAGATGTGAAAAATATGAAGAGCTTCAAAAGGTGTAAAAAATATGAAGAGCTTCAAAAAGTGTCAAACATATGAGGAGCATGAAACTTTCTGAAAAATAGGAGGAGCATGAAGCTTGTTGAACACATGAAGAGCCTGAAAAGGAATGAAAATATGAAGAGCTTCAAAAGGTGTCAAAAATATGAGGAGCATGAAATGGTCGGAAAAATAGGAGTAACATAAAACGGTGTTCAAAAACATGAAGAGCCTGAATAGGTGTGAAAAATATGAGGAGTTCCATAAGGTGTCATAAATAGGAGGAGCATGAAATGGTGTTCAACAACATGAAGAGCCTGAAAAGGTGTGAAAAATATGAAGAGGTTCAAAAAGTTTGAAAAATATGAAGAGCTTCAAAATGTGTCAAAAATATGAGGAGTATGAAGTGGTGTTGAAAAACATGAAGAGCATGAAAAGGTGTGAAAAATATGAAGAGCCTGAAAAGGTGTGAAAGATATGAAGAGCTTCAAAAGGTGGCAAAAATATGAAGAGTTTCAAAATATGTCAAAAATATGAGGAGCATGAAACGGTGTTCAAAAACATGAAGAGCCTGAAAAGGTGTGAAAAATATGAAGAGCTTCAAAAGGCGTCAAAAATATGAGGAGCATGAAACGGTCTGAAACATAGGAGAAGCATGAAACCGTGTTCAACAACATGAAGAGCCTGAAAAGGTGTGAAAAATATGAATAGCTTCAAAAGGTGTCAAAAATATGAGAAGCTTGAAACGGTTTGAAAAATAGGAGGAGCATGAAACTGTGTTGAAAAACATGAAGAGCCTGAAAAGCTGTGAAAAATATGAAGAGCTTCAAAAGGTGTGAAAAATATGAAGATCTTCAAAAGGTGTCAAAAATATGAGGAGCATGAAACGTTCTGAAAAATAGGAGGAGCATGAAACGGTGTTGAAAATCATTAAGAGTCTGAAAAGGTGTGAAAAATATGAAGAGTTTCAAAAAGTGTCAACACTATGAGGATTATGAAAAGGTGTGAAATATAGGAGAAGCATGAAGCGGTGTTCCAAAACAAGAAGAGCCTGAAAAAGTGTGAAATATATGAAGAGCTTCAAAAGTCGTGAAAAATATGAGGAGCATGAAAAGTGCTGAAAAATAGGCGGACCATGAAACTGTGCTGAAAAGATGAAAGGTCTGAAAAGTTGTGAAAAATATGAAGAGCTTCAAAAGGTATCAAAAATATGAGGAGCATGAAACGGTCTGAAAAATAGGAGGAGCATGAAACGGTGTTGAAAACCTGAAGCGCCTGAAAAGATGTGAAAAATATGAAGAGATTCAAAACATGTCAAAATATGAGGAGGAAGAAACGGTCTGAAAAATAGGAGGAGCATGAAACGGTGTTGAAAAACATGAAGAGCCTGAAAAGGTGTGAAAAATATGAAGAGCTTCAAAAGGTGTGAAAAATATGAAGAGCTTCAAAAGGTGTCAAAAATATGCGGAGCATGAAACAGTCTGAAAAATAGGAGAATCATGTAACGGTATTCAAAAACATGAAGAGCCTGAATAGGTGTGAAATACATGAAGAGCTTCAAAAGGTGTCAAAAATATGAGGAGCATGAAACTTCTAAAAAATAGGAGGAACATGAAACGGTGTACAAAAACATGAAGAGCCTGAAAAGGTGTGAAAAATATGAAGAGCTTCAAAAGGTGTCAAATATATGAGGAGCATGAAATAGTCTGAAAAATAGGAAGAGCATGAAACGGTGTTGAAAATCTTGAAGAGCCTGAAAAAGTGTGAATTATATGAAGAGCTTCAAACGTGTCAAAAATACGAGGAGCATGATACAGTCTGAAAAATAGGAGGAGCATGAAGCGGTGTTGAAAGACATGAAGAGCCTGAAAAGGTTTGAAAAATATGAAGAGCTTCAAAAGGTGTGAAATACATGAGGAGCATGAAACTCTCTGAAAAATAGAAGGAGCATGAAGCGGTGTTCAAAAACATGAAGAGCCTGAAAAAGTGTGAAAAATATGAAGAGCTTCAAAAGGTGTGAAAAATATGAAGTGCTTCAAAAAGTGTCAAAAATATGAGGAGCATGAAACGTTCTGAAAATAAGAGGAGCACGAAACGATGTTCAAAAATATTAAGAGCCTGAAAAGGTGAGAAAAATATGAAGAGCTTCAGAAGCTGTGAAAAATATGAGGAGCATGAAGCGGTGTTCAAAAACTTGAATACTGAAAAGGTGTGAAAAATATGAAGACCTTCAAAAGGTGTCAAAAGATGAGAAGCATGAAACGGTCTGAAAAATAGGAGGAGCATGAAGCGGCGTTGAAAACATGAAGAGCGTGAAAAGGTGTGAAATATATGAGGAGCTTCAAAAGGTGTCAAAAATATGAGGAGCAGGAAAAGTTCTGAAAAATAGGAGGAGCATGACCTGGTGTTGAAATACATGAAGAGTCTGAAAAGATGTGAAAAATATGAAGAGCTTCAAAAGGTGTAAAAAATATGAAGAGCTTCAAAAAGTGTCAAACATATGAGGAGCATGAAACTTTCTGAAAAATAGGAGGAGCATGAAGCGTTGTTGAACACATGAAGAGCCTGAAAAGGAATGAAAATATGAAGAGCTTCAAAAGGTGTCAAAAATATGAGGAGCATGAAACGGTCAGAAAAATAGGAGTAACATAAAACGGTGTTCAAAAACATGAAGAGCCTGAATAGGTGTGAAAAATATGAGGAGTTCCATAAGGTGTCAAAAATAGGAGGAGCATGAAATGGTGTTCAAAAACATGAAGAGCCTGAAAAGGTGTGAAAAATATGAATAGCTTCAAAGGTGTGAAAATATGAGGAGTATCAAACGGTCAGAAAAATAGCAGGAGCATGAAGCGGCGTTAAACAACATGAAGAGCCTGAAAAGGTGTGAAAAATATGAAGAGGTTCAAAAAGTTTGAAAAATATGAAGAGCTTCAAAATGTGTCAAAAATATGAGGAGTATGAAGTGGTGTTGAAAAACATGAAGAGCATGAAAAGGTGTGAAAAATATGAAGAGCCTGAAAAGGTGTGAAAGATATGAAGAGCTTCAAAAGGTGGCAAAAATATGAAGAGTTTCAAAATATGTCAAAAATATGAGGAGCATGAAACTGTGTTCAAAAACATGAAGAGCCTGAAAAGGTGTGAAAAATATGAAGAGCTTCAAAAGGCGTCAAAAATATGAGGAGCATGAAACGGTCTGAAACATAGGAGAAGCATGAAACCGTGTTCAACAACATGAAGAGCCTGAAAAGGCGTGAAAAATATGAATAGCTTCAAAAGGTGTCAAAAATATGAGAAGCTTGAAACGGTTTGAAAAATAGGAGGAGCATGAAACTGTGTTGAAAAACATGAAGAGCCTGAAAAGCTGTGAAAAATATGAAGAGCTTCAAAAGGTGTGAAAAATATGAAGATCTTCAAAAGGTGTCAAAAATATGAGGAGCATGAAACGTTCTGAAAAATAGGAGGAGCATGAAACGGTGTTGAAAATCATTAAGAGTCTGAAAAGGTGTGAAAAATATGAAGAGTTTCAAAAAGTGTCAACAATATGAGGAACATGAAACGGTCTGAAAAATAGGAGGAGCATGAAACTTTGTTCATAAACATGAAGAGCCTGAAAAGGTGTGAAAAATACGAAGAGCTTAAAAAGGCGTGGAAAATATGAAGATTATGAAAAGGTGTGAAATATAGGAGAAGCATGAAGCGGTGTTCCAAAACAAGAAGAGCCTGAAAAAGTGTGAAATATACGAAGAGCTTCAAAAGTCGTGAAAAATATGAGGAGCATGAAAAGTGCTGAAAATAGGCGGAGCATGAAACTGTGTTGAAAACATGAAAGGTCTGAAAAGTTGTGAAAAACATGAAGAGCTTCAAAAGGTATCAAAAATATGAGGAGCATGAAACGGTCTGAAAAATAGGAGGAGCATGAAGCGGTGTTGAAAACCTGAAGCGCTTGAAAAGATGTGAAAAATATGAAGAGATTCAAAACATGTCAAAATATGAGGAGCATGAAACGGTCTGAAAAATAGGAGGAGCATGAAACGGTGTTGAAAAACATGAAGAGCCTGAAAAGGTGTGAAAAATATGAAGAGCTTCAAAAGGTGTGAAAACTATGAAGAGCTTCAAAAGGTGTCAAAAATATGCGGAGCATGAAACAGTCTGAAAAATAGGAGAATCATGTAACGGTATTCAAAAACATGAAGAGCCTGAATAGGTGTGAAATACATGAAGAGCTTCAAAAGGTGTCAAAAATATGAGGAGCATGAAACGGTGTGAAAAATTGGAAAAGCATGAAGTGGTGTTCAAAAACATGAAGAGCCTGAAAAGCTGTGAAATACATGAAGAGCTTCAAAAGGTGTCAAAAATATGAGGAGCATGAAGTGGTGTTGAAAAAGATGAAGAGCATTAAAAGTTGTGGAAAATATGAAGAGCTTCAAAAAGTGTCAAAAATATGAGGAGCACGAAATGGACTGAAAAATAGGAGGAGCATGAAACGGGGTTGAAACCCTGAAGCGCCTGAGAAGGTGTGAAAAATATGAAGAGATTGAAAACATGTCAAAAATAAGAGGAGGATGAATCTGTGAAAAACAGGAGAAGCATGAAACCGTGTTCGAAAACATGAAGAGCCTGAAAAGGTGTGAAAAAAATGAAGAGCATCAATAGGTGTCAAAAATATGAGGAGCATGAAATGGTCTGAAAAATAGGAGGAGCATGAAGCGGTGTTCAAAAACATGAAGAGCCTGAAAAGGTGTGAAATATATGAAGAGCTTCAAAAGGTGTCAAAAATATGAACAGCTTCAAAATGTGTGAAAAATATGAGGAGAATGAAACTTCTAAAAAATAGGAGGAGCATGAAACGGTGTACAAAAACATGAAGAGCCTGAAAAGGTGTGAAAAATATGAAGAGCTTCAAAATGTGTCAAATATATGAGGAGCATGAAATAGTCTGAAAAATAGGAAGAGCATGAAACGGTGTTGAAAATCTTGAAGAGCCTGAAAAAGTTTGAATTATATGAAGAGCTTCAAAACGTGTCAAAAATACGAGGAGCATGATACGGTCTGAAAAATAGGAGGAGCATGAAGCGGTGTTGAAAGACATGAAGAGCCTCAAAAGGTTTGAAAAATATGAAGAGCTTCAAAAGGTGTGAAATACATGAGGAGCATGAAACTCTCTGAAAAATAGAAGGAGCATGAAGCGGTGTTCAAAAACATGAAGAGCCTGAAAAAGTGTGAAAAATATGAAGAGCTTCAAAAGGTGTGAAAAATATGAAGAGCTTCAAAAAGTGTCAAAAATATGAGGAGCATGAAACGTTCTGAAAATAAGAGGAGCACGAAACGATGTTCAAAAATATTAAGAGCCTGAAAAGATGAGAAAAATATGAAGAGCTTCAGAAGCTGTGAAAAATATGAGGAGCATGAAGCGGTGTTCAAAAACTTGAATACTGAAAAGGTGTGAAAAATATGAAGACCTTCAAAAGGTGTCAAAAGATGAGGAGCATGAAACGATCTGAAAATTAGGAGGAGCATGAAGAGGTGTTGAAAAACATGAAGAGGCTGAAAAGGTGTTAAAAATATGAAGAGCTTCAAAAGGTGTGAAAAATATGAAGGGCATGAAACGGTCTGATAAATAGGAGGAGCATGAAGCGGCGTTGAAAACATGAAGAGCGTGAAAAGGTGTCAAAAATATGAAGAGCTTCAAAATGTGTCAAAAATATGAGGAGCATGAAACGGTCTGAAAATTACGAGGAGCATGAGGCACTGTTGAAAAACATGAAGAGCCTGAAAAGGTGTAAAAAATATAAAGAGTTTCAAAACGAGTCAAAAATATGAGGAGCATGAAACGGTCTGAAAAATAGGAGGAGCATGAAGTGGTGTTGGAAAACATGAAGAGCCTGAAAAGGTGTGAAAAATATGAAGAGCTTCAAAAGGTGTGAAAACTATGAAGAGCTTCAAAAGGTGTCAAAAATATGAGGAGCATGAAATGGTCTGAAAAATAGGAGAAGCATGAAACCATGTTCAAAAACATGAAGAGCCTGAAAATGTGTGAAAAATATGAAGAGCTTCAAAAAGTGTCAGAAATATGAAGAGCAGGGAACGGTCTGAAAAATAGGGGGAGTATGAAGCAATGTTCAAAAACATGAACAGCCCGAAAAGGTGTGTAAAATATGAAGAGCCCTAAAGGTGTCAAAATTATGAGGAGCATGACACGGTCTGAAAAATAGGAGGATCATGAAATGGTGTTCAAAAACATGAAGAACCTGAAAATTTGTGAAAAATATGAAGAGCTTCAAAAGGTCTGAAAAATATCAGGAGCATGAAACGGTGTTCAAAAAATTGAAGATACTGAAAATTTGTGAAAAATATGAAGAGCTTCAAAAGGTGTCAAAAATATGAGGTGCATGAAACGGTCTGAAAAATAGGAGAAGCATGAAACCATGTTCAAAAACATGAAGAGCTTGAAAATGTGTGAAAAATATGAAAAGCATCAAAAGGTTTGAAAAAAATGAGGAGCATGAAACGGTGTTCAAAACCATGAAGAGACTGAAAATGTGAGAAATGTATGAAGAGCTTCAAAAGGTGTCAAAAATATGAGGAGCATGAAACGGTCAGACAAATAGGAGGAGCATGAAACGGTGTTCAAAAACATAAAGAGCCTGAAAAGGTGTGAAATATATGAAGAGCTTAAAAAGTTGTCAAAAATATGAGGAAAATGAAACTGTCTGAAAAATAGGAGGAGCATGAAGTTTTGTTCAAAACATGAAGAACCTGAAAAGGTGTGAAAAATATGAAGAGTTTCAAAAAGTGTCAAAAATATGAGGAGCATGAAACGGTCTGAAAAATAGGAGGAGCAAGAAGCGGAGTTGAAAAACATGAAGTGCCTGACAAGGTGTGAAATATATGAGGAGCTTCAAAAGGTGTCAAAAATATGAGGAGCAGGAAAAGTTCTGAAAAATAGGAGGAGCATGACCTGGTGTTGAAATACATGAAGAGTCTGAAAAGATGTGAAAAATATGAAGAGCTTCAAAAGGTGTAAAAAATATGAAGAGCTTCAAAAAGTGTCAAACATATGAGGAGCATGAAACTTTCTGAGAAATAGGAGGAGCATGAAGCGTTGTTGAACACATGAAGAGCCTGAAAATGAATGAAAATATGAAGAGCTTCAAAAGGTGTCAAAAATATGAGGAGCATGAAACGGTCGGAAAAATAGGAGTAACATAAAACGGTGTTCAAAAACATGAAGAGCCTGAATAGGTGTGAAAAATATGAGGAGTTCCATAAGGTGTCAAAAATAGGAGGAGCATGAAATGGTGTTCAAAAACATGAAGAGCCTGAAAAGGTGTGAAAAATATGAATAGCTTCAAAGGTGTGAAAATATGAGGAGTATCAAACGGTCAGAAAAATAGCAGGAGCATGAAGCGGCGTTAAACAACATGAAGAGGCTGAAAAGGTGTGAAAAATATGAAGAGGTTCAAAAAGTTTGAAAAATATGAAGAGCTTCAAAATGTGTCAAAAATATGAGGAGTATGAAGTGGTGTTGAAAAACATGAAGAGCATGAAAAGGTGTGAAAAATATGAAGAGCCTGAAAAGGTGTGAAAGATATGAAGAGCTTCAAAAGGTGGCAAAAATATGAAGAGTTTCAAAATATGTCAAAAATATGAGGAGCATGAAACGGTGTTCAAAAACATGAAGAGCCTGAAAAGGTGTGAAAAATATGAAGAGCTTCAAAAGGTGTCAAAAATATGAGGATCATGAAACGGTCTGCAGAAAAGGAGGAGCATGAAGCGGTGTTCAAAAACCTGAAGAGCCTGAATAGGTGTGGAAAATATGAAGAGCTTCAAAAGGTGTGAAATACATGAGGAGCATGAAACGGGCTGAAAAATAGGAGGAGCAAAAAGGGGTGTTGCAAAATATGAAGAGCCTGAAAATGCGTGAAAAGTACGAAGAGCTTCAAAATATGTGGAAAAATATGAAGAGCTTCAAAAGGTCTCAAAAATTAGATGAGCATGATACGGTCTGAAAAATAGGAGGAGCATGAAGCGGTGTTGAAATACATGAAGAACCAGAAAAGTTGTGAGAAATATGAAGAGCTTCAAATGGTGTCAAAATTATGAGGAGCAAAAATTGTCTGAAAAAGAGGAGGAGCATGAAGCGGTGTTGAAATACATGAAGAGCCTGAAATGGTGCGAAAAATATGAAGAACTTCAAAAGGTTGGAAAAATATGAAGAGATTCAATAGGTGTCAAAAATGAGATTAGCATGAAACGGTCTGAAAAATAGGAGGAGCATGAAGTGGTGTTGAAAAACATGAAGAGCCTGAAAAGGTGTGAAATATATGAAGAGCTTCAAAATGTGTCAAAACTATGAGGAGTATGAAACGGTCTGAAAAGTAGGAGCAGCATGAAACGGTGTTTAATAACATCAAGAGCCTGAAAATGTGTGAAAAATATGAAGAGCTTCAAAAGGTGTGAAATACATGAGGAGCTTGAAATGGTCTGAAAATAGTAGGAGCATGAAGCAGTGTTCAAAATCATGAAGAGCCTGAAAAGGTGTGAAAAATATGAAGAGCTTCAAAAGGTGTCAAAAATATGAGGAGTATGAAACGATCTGAAAAATAGGAGGAGCGTGAAGTGGCATTGAAAAACATTAAGAGACTGAAAAAGTGTGAAAAATATGAAGTGCTTCAAAAGGTGTGAATAATGAGATGAGCATGAAAAGGAACGAAAAATAGGTGGAGCACGAAGTCGTGTTGAAAAACATGAAGAGCCTCAAAAGAAGTGAAATATATGAAGAGATTCAAAAGGTTTCAAAAATATGAGGAGCATGAAATGGTCTGGAAAATAGGACGAGCATGAAGTGGTTTGAAAAACATGAAGAGCCTGAAAAGGTGTGAAAAATATGAAGAGCTTCAAAAGTTGTCAAAAATGAGATGAGCATGAAACGGTCTGAAAAATAGGAGGAGCATGAAGTGGTCTTCCAAAAAATGAAGAGCTTGAAAAGGTGTGAAATATATGAAGAGCTTCAAAAGGTGTGCAATAATGAGGAGCATGAAACAACCTTAAAAACAGGACGAGCATGAAGCTGTGTTCAAAAACATGAGATTTTGAAAAGGTGTGAAAAATATGAAGAACTTCAAAAGGTGTGAAAATATGAGGAGCATGAAACGGTCTGAAAATTAGGAGGAGCTAGAAGCGGTGTTGAAAAACCTGAAGAGCCTGAAATCGTGTGAGAAATATGAAGAACTTCAAAAGGTGTCAAAAATATGAAGAGCTTCAAAAGGTGTCAAAAATATGAGGAGCATGAAGCAGTCTGAAAAATAGGAGGAGCCTGAAGCGGTCTGAACAATAAAAGGAGCATGAAGCGGTCTGAAAAATAGGAGGAGCATGAAGCGGTGTTCAAAAACATGAAGAGCCTGAAAAGGTGTGAAATATATGAAGAGCTTCAAAAGGTGTGCAATAATGAGGAGCATGAAACAACCTTAAAAACAGGACGAGCATGAAGCTGTGTTCAAAAACATGAGATTTTGAAAAGGTGTGAAAAATATGAAGAGCTTCAAAAGGTGTCAAAAATAGGAGGAGCATGAAGCGGTGTTCAAAAACATGAAGAGCCTGAAAAGGTGTGAAAAATATGAAGAGCTTCAAAAGGTGTGCAATAATGAGGAGCATGAAACAACCTTAAAAACAGGACGAGCATGAAGCTGTGTTCAAAAACATGAGATTTTGAAAAGGTGTGAAAAATATGAAGAACTTCAAAAGGTGTCAAAAATATGAGGAGCATGAAACGGTCTGAAAATTAGGAGGAGCTAGAAGCGGTGTTGAAAAACCTGAAGAGCCTGAAAATGTGTGAAAAATATGAAGAGCTTCTAAAGGTGTCAAAAATATGAAGAGCTTCAAAAGGTGTCAAAAATGAGATGAGAATGAAACGGTCTGAAAAATAGGAGGAGCATGAAGCGTGTTGAAAATCATGAAGAGCCTGAAAATGTGTGAAATATTTGAAGAGCTTCAAAATGTGTCAAAAATGAGAGGAGCATGAAACGGTCTGAAAAATAGGAGGAGCATGAAGCGGTGTTGAAAAACATGAAGAGCCTGAAAAGATGTGAAAAATATGAAGAGCTTCAAAAGGTGTCAAAAATATGAGGAATATGAAATGGTCTGAAATATAGGAGGAGCATGAAACGGTGTTCAAAAATATGAAGAGCCTGAAATGTTGTGAAAAATATGAAGAGCTTCAAAAGTTGTGAAAAATATGAAGAGCTTCAAAAGGTGTGAAAAATATGAGAAGCTTCAAATGGTGTCAAAAATATGAGGAGCAAGAAACGGTCTGAAAAAAGCAGAAGCATGAAACGGTGTTGAAAAACATGAAGAGCCTGAAAAGGTGTGAAAATTATGAAGAGCTTCCAAAGGTGTGAAATAAATGAGGGGCATGAAACGGTCTGATAAATAGGAGGAGCATGAAGCGGTGTTGAAAAACATGAAGAGCCTGAAAATGTGTGAAAAATATGAAGAGCTTCAAATCGTGTCAAAAATATGAGGAGCATGAAACGGTCTGAAAAATAGGAGGAGCATGAAGCGGTGTTCAAAACCATGAAGAGCCTGAAAAGGTGTGAAAAATACGAAGAGCTTCAAATGATGTGAAATACAGGAGGAGACTGAAACGGTCGATAAATACTAGGAGCTTGAAGCGGTATTCAAAAACATGAAGAGCCTGAAAAGTTGTGAAAAACATGAAGAGCTACAAAACGTGTCAAAAACTTCGAGGAGCATGAAATGGTCTGAAAAATAGAATGAGCATTGAAGCGGGGTTCAAAAACATGAAGAGCCTGAAAATGTGTGAAAAAAATGAAGAGCTTCAAAAGGTGTCGAAAATAAGAGGAGCATGAAACGGTCTGAAAAATAGGAGGAGCATGAAGCAGTGTTGAAAAACATGAAGAGCCTGAAAACGTGTGAAACATATGAAGAGCTTCAAAAGGTGTGAAATATATGAAGAGCATCAAAAGGTGTCAAAAATATGAGGAGCAAGAAACTGTTTAAAAAATAGGAGGAGCATGAAGCGATGTTCAAAAACATGAAGAGCCTGAAAAGGTGTGAAAAATATGAAGAGCTTCAAAAGGTGTGAAATTATGAGGATCAGGAAGCGGTCTGAAAAATAGGAGGAGCATGAAGCGGTTTTCAAAAACATGAAGAGCCTGAAAAGGTGTCAAAAATATGAAGAGCTTCAAAAGGTGTCAAAATATTAGGAGCATGAAACGACTGAAAAATAGGAGGAGCATGAAGCGGTGTTGAAAAACATGAAGAGCCTGAAAAGATGTGAAAAATATAAAGAGCTTCAAAAGGTGTCAAAAATATGTGGAGCATGAAACGGTCTAAAAAATAGCATGAGCATGAAGCGCTGTTCAAAAACATGAAGAGCCTGAAAAGGTGTCAAAAATATGAAGAGCTTCAAAAGGTGTGAAAATTATGAGGATCAGGAAGCGGTCTGAAAAATAGGAGGAGCATGAAGCGGTTTTCAAAAACATGAAGAGCCTGAAAAGGTGTCAAAAATACGAAGAGCTTCAAAAGGTGTCAAAATATTAGGAGCATGAAACGACTGAAAAATAGGAGGAGCATGAAGCGGTGTTGAAAAACATGAAGAGCCTGAAAAGATGTGAAAAATATAAAGAGCTTCAAAATGTGTCAAAAATATGTGGAGCATGAAACGGTCTAAAAAATAGCAGGAGCATGAAGCGGTGTTCAAAAACATGAAGAGCCTGAAAAGGTGTGAAAAATATGAAGAGCTTCAAAAGGTGTGAAAAATATGAGGTGCATAAAACGGTCTGAACAATAGGAGGAACATGAAACTATCTGAAAAATAGAGGAGCAAAAAGCGGTGTTAAACAACATGAAGAGCCTGAAAAGGTGTGAAATATATGAAGAGCTTCAAAAGGTGTCAAATATATGAGGAGCAAGAAACAGTCTGAAAAATAGCAGGGGCATGAAGCGGTGTTCAAAACATGAAACCCTGAAAAGGTGTGAAAAATATGAAAAGCTTCAAAAGGTTTCAAAAATATGAGGAACATGAATCGGTCTGAAAAATAGGAGGAGCATGAAGCGGTGTTCAAAAACATGAAGAGCCTGAAAAGGTGTGAAAAATATGAAGAGCTTCATAATGTGTCAAAAATATGAGGATCATAAAACGATGTGAAAAATAGGAGGAGCATGAAGCGGTGTTGAAAAACATTAAGAGCCTGAAAAGGTGTGAAAAATATGAAGAGCTTCAAGGGTGTTAAAATTATGAGGAGCATAAAACGTTCTGAAAAATAGGAGGAGCATGAAGCGGTGTTGAAAAACATGAAGAGCCTGAAAAGGTGTGAAAAATATGAAGAGCTTCAAAAGGTGTCAAATATATGAGGAGCAAGAAACAGTCTGAAAAATAGCAGGGGCATGAAGCAGACGTCAAAAACATGAAGATCCTGAAAAGGTGTGAAACATATGAAGAGCTTTAAAAGGTGTCAAAAATATGAGGAGCATGAAACTGTCTGAAAAATAGGAGGATCATGAAGCGGTGTTCAAAAACATTAAGAGCATGAAAAGGTGTGAAAAATATGAAGAGCTTCAAAAGGTTTCAAAAATATGAGGAGCATGAAACATTCTGAAAAATAGCAGGGGCATGAAGCAGAAGTCAAAAATATGAAGATCCTGAAAAGGTGTGAAAAATATGAAGAGCTTAAAAAGGTGTCAAAAATTTGAAAAGCATGAAACGACTGAAAAATAGGTGGAGCATGAAGCGGTGTTGAAAAACATGAAGAGCCTTAAAAGGTGTGAAATATATGAAGAACTTCAAAGGTGTCAAAAATATCAAGAACTTCAAAAGGTGTCAAAAATGAGATGAGCATGAAACGGTCTGAAAAATAGGAGGAACATGAAACGGTATGAAAAATAGGAGGAGCATGAAACGGTGTTCAAAAACATGAAGAGCCTGAAAAGGTGTGAAAAATATGAAGAGCTTCAAAAGCTGTGAAAAATATGAAGAGCTTCAAAAGGAGACAAACATATAAGGAGCAAGAAACGGTCTGAAAAATAGGAGGAGCATGAAACGGTTTTGAAAACATGAAGAGCCTGAAAACGTGTGAAAAATATGAAGAGTTTCAAAAGATGTGAAAAATAAGAAGAGCTTCAAAAGGTGTCAAAAGTGATGTGAGCATGAAACGGTCTGAAAAATAGGAGGAGCATGAAGTGGGGTTGAAAAAATTGAAGAGCCTGAAAAGGTGTGAAATATATGAAGAGCTTCAAAAGGTGTCAAAAATATGAGGAGCATGAAATGATCTGAAAAATAGGAGGAACATGAAACGGTATGAAAAATAGGAGGAGCATGAAACAGTGTTCAAAAACATGAAGAGCCTGAAAACGTGTCAAATCTATGAAGAGCTTCAAAGGTGTTAAAATTATGAAGAGCTTCAAAAAGGTGTCAAAAATGAGATGAGCATGAAACGGTCTGAAAAATAGGAGGAGCATGAAACGGTGTTCAAAAACATGCAGAGCCTGAAAAGGTGTGAAGTATATGAAGAGCTTCAAAATGTGTGAAATACATGGAGAGCATGAAACGGTCTGAAAAATAGGAGAATTATGAGACGGTGTTGAAAAACATGAAGAGACTGAAAAGGTGTGAAAAATATGAACAGCTTCAAAAGGTGTGAAAAATATGAGAAGCATGAAACGATCTGCAAATTAGGAGGAGCATGAAGCGGTGTTGAAAAACATGAAGAGCCTGAAAAGGTGTGAAAAATATGAAGAGCTTCAAAAGATGTGAAATACATGAGGAGCATGAAACGGTCTGAAAAATAGCACGAGCATGAAGCGGTGTTGAAAAACATGAAGAATCTGAAAACGTGTGAAAAATTAAAAGAGCTTCAAAAGGTGTGAAAAATATGAACAGCATCAACAGGTGTCAAAATTAGGAGGAGCATGAAACGGTCTGAAAAATAGGAGGAGCATGAATGGTGTTGGAAAACATGAATAGCCTGAAAAGGTGTGAAAAATATGAAGAGCTTCAAAAGGTATCAAAAATATGAGGAGCATGAGTCGGTCTGAAAAATAGGAGGAGCATGAAGTGGTGCTGGAAAACATGAATAGCCTGAAAAGGTGTGAAAAATATGAAGAGCTTCAAAAGGTGTCAAAAATATGAGGAGCATAAAACGGTCTGAAAAATAGGAGGAGCATGAAACGGTCTGAAAAATAGGAGGAGCATGAAGCGGTGTTGAGAAACATGAAGAGCCTGAAAAGGTGTGAAAAATATGAAGTGCTTCAAATGGTGTGAAATACATGAGGAGCATGAAACGGTCTGAAAAATGGGAGGAGCATGAAGGTGTGCTCCAAAACATGAAGAGCCTGAAAAGGTGTGAAAAATATGAAGAGCTTCAAAAGGTGTCAAAAATATCAAGAACTGCAAAAGGTGTCAAAAATGAGATGAGCATGAAACGGTCTGAATAATAGGAGGAACATGAAGTGGTGTTGAAAAACATGAAGAGACTGAAAAGGTGTGAAAAATATGAAGTGCTTCAAATGGTGTGAAATACATGAGGAGCATGAAACGGTCTGAAAAATGGGAGGAGCATGAAGGTGTGCTCCAAAACATGAAGAGCCTGAAAAGGTGTGAAAAATATGAAGAGCTTCAAAAGGTGTAAAATATATGACGAGCATGAAACAGTCTGAAAATTAGTAGGAGCATATAGTGGTGTTGAAAAACATGAAGAGCCTGAAAAGGTGTGAAAAATATGAAGAGCTTCCAAAATTGTCAAAAATATTAGGAGCATGAAACGGTCTGAAAAATAGGAGGAGATGAAACGGTTGGAAAAATAGGAGGAGCATGAAACGGTGTTGAAAAACATGAAGAGCCTGAAAACGTGTGTAAAATAGGAGCAGCTTCAAAAGGTGTCAAAAATATGAGGTGCATGAAACGGTCAGAAAAATAGGAGGAGCATGAAGCGGTGTTCAAAACATGAAGAGCCTGAAAAGGTGTGAAAAATATGAAGAGCTTCAAAAGGTGTGAAAAATGAGAGGAGCATGAAACGGTCTGAAAAATAGGAGGAGCATGAAGCGGTCTGAAAATTAGGAGGAGCAAGAAGCGGTCTGAAAATTAGGAGGAGCAAGAAGCGGTGTTGAAAAACCTGAAGAGCCTGAAAATGTGTCAAAAATATGAAAAGCTTTAAAAGTTGTGAAAAATATGAAGAGCTTCAAAAGGTGTCAAAAATGAGATGAGCATGAAACGGTCTGAAAAATAGGAGGAGCATGAAGTGGTGTTCAAAACATGAAGAGCCTGAAAATGTTTGAAATATTTGAAGAGCTTCAAAATTTGTCAGAAATATGAGGAGCATGAAATGGTCTGAAATATAGGAGGAGCATGAAACGGTGTTCAAAAACATGAAGAGCCTGAAATGTTGTGAAAAATATGAAGAGCTTCAAAAGGTGTGAAAAATATGAAGAGCTTCAAAATGTGTCAAAAATATGAGGAGCATGAAACGGTGTGAAATATAGGAGGAGCATGAAACGGTGTTCAAAAACATTAAGAGCCTGCAATGGTGTGAAAAATATGAAGAGCTTCAAAAGCTGTCAAAAATATGAGGAGCATGAAACGGTCTGAAAAATAGGAGGAGCATGAAGCTGTGCTCAAATACATGAAGAGCCTGGGAAGGTGGGAAAAATATGAAGAGTTTCTAAATGTGTGAAAAATATGAGGAGCATGAAACGGTCTCAAAAATAGGAGGAGCATGAAGTGGTGTTGAAAAACATGAAGAGCCTGAAAAGGTGTGAAAAATATGAAGAGCTTCAAAAGGTGTCAATAATAAGAGGTGCGTGAAACAGTTTGAAATATAGGAGGAGCAAGAAACGATCTGAAAAATAGGAGGAGCATGAAGCGGTGTTGAAAAACATGAAGAGCCTGAAAAGGTGTGACAAATATAAAGAGATTCAAAAGGTGTGAAAAATATGAGGAGCATTAAACGGTCTGAAAAATAGGAGAAGCATGAAACGGTGTTAGAAACATGAAGAGCATGAAAAGGTGTGAAAAAAAGGAAGAGTTTCAAAAGGTGTCAAAAATATGAGGAACATGAAACGTTTTGAAAAATAGAAGGAGCATGAATCGGTGTGGAAAAACATGATGAGCCTGAAAAGGTGTGAAAAATATGAAGAGCTTCAAAAGGTGTGAAATATATGAAGAGCATGAAACGGTCTGAAAAATAGGAGGAGCATAAAGCGGTGTTCAAAACCATGAAGAGCCTGAAAAGGAGTGAATAATATGAAGAGCTTCAAAATGTGTCATAAATATGAGGAGCATGAAACCGTCTCAAAATTAGGAGGAGCAAGAAGCAGTGTTCAAAAATATGGAGAGCCTGAAAAGGTATGAGAAATATGAAGAGCCTCAAAAGGTGTCTAAAATATGAAGAGCATGAAACGTTCTGAAAAATAGGAGGAGCATGAAACGGTGTTCAAAAACATGAAGTGCCTGAAAAGGAGTGAAAAATATGAACAGCTTCAAAAGATGTCAAAAATATGAGGAGCATGAAACGGTCTGAAAATAGGAGGAGCATGAAGCGGTGTTGAAAAACATGAAGAGCCTGAAAAGGTGTGAAAAATATGAAGAGCTTCAAAAGTTGTCAAAAATATGAGGAGCATGAAACGTTCTGAAAATAGGAGGAGCATGAAGCGGTGTTGAAAAACATGAAGAGCCTGAAAAGGTGTTAAAAATATGAAGAGCTTCAAAAGATTTGAAAAATATGAGTAGCATGAACAGGTCTGAAAAATGGGAGGAGCATGAAGGTGTGCTCCAAAACATGAAGAGCCTGAAAAGGTGTGAAAAATATGAAGAGCTTCAAAAGGTGTGAAAAATATGAAGAGCTTCAAAAGGTGTGAAAAATGAGAGGAGCATGAAACGTTATGAAAAATAGAAGGAGCATGAAGCGGTGTTCTAAAACATCAAGAGGCTGAAAAGGTGTGGAAAATAGGAAGAGCTTCAAAAGGTGTCAAAAATATGAGGAGCATGAAACGGTCTGAAAAATACGAGGAGCATGAAACGGTGTTGAAAAACATGAAGAGCCTGGAATGGTGCGAAAAATATGAAGAGCTTCAAAAGGTGTGAAAAATATGAAGAGCTTCAAAAGGTGTCAAAAACATGAGGAGCATGACACGGTCTGAAAAATAGGAGAAGCATGAAGCGGTGTTCAAAAACATGAAGAGCCTGGAATGGTGCGAAAAATATGAAGAGCTTCAAAAGGTGTGAAAAATATGAAGAGCTTCAAAAGATTTGAAAAATATGAGGAGCATGAAAAGTTCTGAAAAATAGGAGGAGCATGAAGGGGTGTTTAAAAACATGACGATCCTGAAAAGGTGTGAAAAATATGAAGAGATTCAAAAGGTGTGAAAAATATCAAGAGCTTCAAGAGGTGTCAAAAATGAGATGAGCATGAAACGGTCTGAAAAATAGGAGGAACATGAAGTGGTGTTGAAAAACATGAAGAGACTGAAAAGGTGTGAAAAATATGAAGTGCTTCAAATGGTGTGAAATACATGAGGAGCATGAAAAGTTCTGAAAAATGGGAGGAGCATGAAGCGGTGTTTAAAAACATGAAGATCCTGAAAAGGTGTGAAAAATATGAAGAGCTTCAAAAGGTTTGAAAAATACCAATAGCTTCAAAAGGTGTCAAAAATGAGATGAGCATGAAACGGTCTGAATAATAGGAGGAATATGAAGTGGTGTTGAAAAACATGAAGAGCCTGAAAAGGTGTGAAAAATATGAAGAGCTTCAAAAGGTGTGAAAAATATGAGGAACATGAAACAGTCTGAAATTTAGTAGGAGCATATAGCGGTGTTGAAAAATATGAAGAGCCTGAAAAGGTGTGAAAAATATGAAGAGCTTCCAAAATTGTCAAAAATATGAGGAGCATGAAACGGTCTGAAAAATAGGAGGAGCATGAAACGGTAGGAAAAATAGGAGGAACATGAAACGGTGTTGAAAAACATGAAGAGCCTGAAAACGTGTGGAAAATAGGAGGAGCTTCAAATTGTTTCAAAATATGAGGAGCATGAACGGTCTGAAAAATAGGAGGAGCATGAAGAGGTGTTGAAAAACATGAAGAGCTTCAAAAGGTGTGAAATATATGAAGAGCTTCAAAAGGTGTGAAAAATATGAAGAGCTTCAAAAGGTGTGAAATACCTGAGGAGAATGAAACGGTCTGAAAAATAGGAGGAGCATGAAGCAGTGTTAAAAACATGAAGAGCCTGTAAAAGTGTGAAAAATATGAAAAGCTTCAAAAGGTGTCAAAAATATGAGGATCATGAAACGGTCTGAAAAATAGGAGGAGCATGAAGCGGTGTTCAAAATATGCAGAGACAGAAAAGGTGTGAAAAATATGAAGAGATTCAAAAGTTGTCAAAAATATGAAGAGCATACAAAGGTCTGTAAAATAGGAGGAGCATGAAGAGGTGTTCAAAAACATGAAGAGCCTGAAAACGTCTGAAAAATATGAAGAGCTTCAAAAGGTGTCAAAAATATGAGGAACATGAAACGGTCTGAAAAATAGGAGGAGCATGAAGCGGTGTTCAAAAACATGAAGAGTCTGGAAAGGTGTGAATAATAGGAAGAGCTTCAAAAGGTGTCAAAAATATGAGGAGCATGAAACGGTCTGAAAAATAAGAGGAGCATGAAGTGGTGTTGAAAAACAAGAAGAGCCTGAAAAGGTGTGAAAAATATGAAAGGCTTCAAAAGGTGTCAAAAGTATTTGGAGCATAAAAAGGTCTGAAAAATAGTAGCAGCAAGAAACGGTGTTCAAAAACATGAAGAGCCTGAGAAGGTGTGAAAAATATGAAGAGCTTCAAAAGGTGACAAAAATATTAACAGCATGAAACGTTCTGAAAAAAGGAGGAGCATGAGGCGGTGTTGAAAAACATGAAGAGACTGAAAAGGTGTGAAGAATATGAAGAGCTTCACAAGGTGTCAAATATATGAGGAGCACGAAACGGTCTGAAAAATAGGAGGAGCATGAAACGGTGTTGAAAAACATGAAAAGCGTGAAAAGGTGTGAAAAATAAGAAGACCTTCAAAAGATGTCAAATATATGAGGAGCACGAAACGGTCTGAAAAATATGAGGAGCATGAAACGGTGTTCAAAAACATGAAGAGCCTGAAAAGGTGTGAAATACATGAAGAGCTTTAAAAGGTGTCAAATATATGAGGAGCATGAAACGGTCTGAAAATAGGAGGAGCATGAAACGGTGTTGAAAAACTTGAAAAGCATGAAAAGGTGTGAAAAATAAGAAGAGCTTCAAAAGATGTCAAATATATGAGGAGCAGGAAACGGTCTGAAAAATAGGAGAAGCATGAAATGGTGTTGAAAAACATGAAAGGCATGAAAAGGTGTGAAAAATAAGAAGAGCTTTAAAAGGTGTCAAATATGTGAGGAGCATGAAACGGTCGGAAAATAGGAGGAGCATGAAACGGTGTTGAAAAACATGAAAAGCATGAAAAGGTGTGAAAAATAAGAAGAGCCTCAAAAGATGTCAAATATATGAGGAGCAGGAAACGGTCTGAAAAATAGGAGGAGCATGAAACGGTGTTCAAAAACCTGAAGAGCCTGAAAAGGTTTGAAAAATATGAAGAGCATGAAAATGTGTGAAAAATATGAGGAGCATAAACTGTGTTCAAAAACATGAAGATCTACAAAAGGTGTGAAAAATATGAAGAGCGTCAAAATGTCTCAAAGAAATGAGGAGCATGAAACGGTCTGAAAATAGAAGGAGCATGAAGAGGTGTTGAAAAACATGAAGAACCTGAAAAGGTGTGAAAAATATGAAAAGCTTCAAAATGTGTCAAAAATATGAGGAGCATGAAACGGTCTGAAAAATAGGAGGAGCATTAAGCGGTGTTGAAAAACATGAAGAACCTGAAAAGCTGTGAAAAATATGAAAAGCTTCAAAATGTGTGAAAAATATGAGGAGCAGGAAATGATCTTAAAAACAGGAGGAGCATGAAATGGTGTTGAAAAACATGAAAAGCGTGAAAAGGTGTGAAAAATAAGAAGACCTTCAAAAGATGTCAAATATATGAGGAGCACGAAACGGTCTGAAAAATATGAGGAGCATGAAACGGTGTTCAAAAACTTGAAGAGCCTGAAAAGGTGTGAAATATATGAAGAGCTTTAAAAGGTGTCAAATATATGAGGAGCATGAAACGGTCTGAAAATAGGAGGAGCATGAAACGGTGTTGAAAAACATGAAAAGCATGAAAAAGTGTGAAAAATAAGAAGAGCTTCAAAAGATGTCAAATATATGAGGAGCAGGAAACGGTCTGAAAAATAGGAGGAGCATGAAACGGTGTTCAAAAACCTGAAGAGCCTGAAAAGGTGTGAAAAATATGAAGAGCATGAAAATGTGTGAAAAATATGAGGAGCATAAACTGTGTTCAAAAACATGAAGATCCACAAAAGGTGTGAAAAATATGAAGAGCTTCAAAATGTCTCAAAGAAATGAGGAGCATGAAACGGTTTGAAAATAGAAGGAGCATGAAGAGGTGTTCAAAAACATGAAGAACCTGAAAATGTGTGAAAAATATGAAGAGCTTCAAAATGTGTCAAAAATATGAGGAGCATGAAACGGTCTGAAAAATAGGAGGAGCATGAAGTGGTGTTGAAAAACATGAAGAGCCTGAAAAGGTGTGAAAAATATGAAGAGCTTCAAACGGTGTGAAAATTATCAGGAGCATGAAACGGTCTGAGAAAGATGAGGAGCATGAAGTGGTCTTCAAAAACATGTACAGCCTGAAAAGTTG
The DNA here is from genome assembly GCF_033118175.1 of Dama dama. Classification (NCBI taxonomy): domain Eukaryota; kingdom Metazoa; phylum Chordata; class Mammalia; order Artiodactyla; family Cervidae; genus Dama; species Dama dama. Next base: position 414,592 of record NW_026870921.1, on the reverse strand, counting down.
TGAAAAATATGAAGAGCTTCAATAGGTGTGAAAAACAGGAGGAACATGAACCTGCGTTCAAAAATATGAAAAGCCTGAAAAGGTGTGAAAAATATGAAGTGCTTCAAAAGGTGTCAACAATATGAGGAGCATGAAACGGTCTGAAAAATAGGAGGAGCAAGAAGCGGTGTTGAACAACAAGAAGAGACGGAAAAGGTGTGAAAAATATGAAGAGCTTCAAAAGGTTTCAAAAATATGAGGAGCTTGAAATGGTCTGAAAAATAGGACGAGCATGAAACGGTGTTCAAAAACATGAAGAGCATGAAAAGGTGTGAAAATTATGAAGAGCTTCAAAAGGTGTGAAAAACATGAGGAGAATGAAACGGTCTGAAAAATAGGAGGAGCATGAAGCAGTGTTCAAATCATGAAGAGCCTGAAAAAGTGTGAAAAATATGAAGATCTTCAAAAGTTTGAAAAATATGAAGACCCTGAAAAGGTGTCAAAAATGAGATGAGCATGAAACAGTCTGAAAAGTAGGAGGAGCATGAAGTGTTGTTCAAAAAGGTGAAGAGCCTGGAAAGGTGTGAAAAATATGAAGAGCTTCAAAAGGTGTGAAATACCTGAGGAGCATGAAACGGTCTGAAAAATAGGAGGAGCATGAAGTGTTGTTCAAAACATGAAGAGCCTGAAAAAGTGTGAAAAATATGAAGAGCTTCAAAAAATGTCAAAAATATGAGGAGCATGAAATGGTCTCAAATATAGGAGAATCATGCAGCGGTGTTTAAAACTATAAACAGCCTGAAAAAGTGTGAAAAACATGAAGAGCTTCAAAAGGTTTGAAAAATAGGAGGAGCATGAAGCGGTGCTCAAAAACATGAAGAGCCTGAAAAAGTGTGAAAAATATGAAGAGCTTATAAAATTGTCAAAAATATGAGGAGCATGAAGAGATGTTCAAAAACATGAAGAGGCTGATAAGGTGTGAAAAACATGAAGAGCTTCAAAAGGTTTGAAAAATAGGAGGAGCATGAAGCGGTGCTCAAAAACATGAAGAGCCTGAAAAAGTGTGAAAAATATGAAGAGCTTATAAAATTGTCAAAAATATGAGGAGCATGAAGAGATGTTCAAAAACATGAAGAGGCTGATAAGGTGTGAAAAACATGAAGAGCTTCAAAAGGTTTGAAAAATAGGAGGAGCATGAAGCGGTGTTCAAAAACATGAAGGGCCTGAAAACGTGTGAAAAATATGAAGAGCTTCAAAAGGAGTCAAAAATATGCGGAGCCTGAAACGATCTGAAAAATAGGAGGAGCATGAAGCGGTGTTGAAAAACATGAAGAGCCGGAAAAGGTGTGAAAAATAAGAGGAGCATGAAACGCTCTGAAATATAGGTGGATCATGAAGCGGTGTTGAAAAACATGAAGAGCCTGAAAAGGAGTGATAAATGTGAAGAGCTTCAAAAGGTGTCAAAAATATGAGGAGCATGAAACGGTCTGAAAAATAGGAGGAGCATGAAACGGTGATCAAAATCATGAAGAATCTGAAAACGTGTGAAAAATATGAAGAGCTTCAAACGGTGTGAAAAATATCAGGAGCATGAAACGGTCTGAAAAAGATGAGGAGCATGAAGTGGTCTTCAAAAACATGTACAGCCTGAAAAGGTGTGAAAAATATGACGAGCTTCAAAAGGTGTGAAAAACAGGAGGAACATGAAAAGGTCTGAAAAATAGGAGTAGCATGAAGAGGTGTTCAAAAACATGAAGAGGCTGATAAGGTGTGAAAAACATGAAGAGCTTCAAAAAGTTTGAAAAATAGGAGGAGCATGAAGCGGTGTTAAAAAACATGAAGAGCCTAAAAAAGTGTGAAAAATATGAAGAGCTTATAAAATTGTCAAAAATATGAGGAGCATGAAACGGTCTGAAAAATAGCAGGAGCATGAAATGGTGATCAAAAACATGAAGAGCCTGAAAACGTGTGAAAAATATGAAGAGCTTATAAAATTGTCAAAAATATGAGGAGCATGAAGAGATGTTCAAAAACATGAAGAGGCTGATAAGGTGTGAAAAACATGAAGAGCTTCAAAAGGTTTGAAAAATAGGAGGAGCATGAAGCGGTCCTAAAAAACATGAAGGGCCTGAAAAAGTGTGAAAAATATGAAGAGCTTATAAAATTGTCAAAAATATGAGGAGCATGAAACGGTCTGAAAAATACGAGCAGCCTGAAACCGTCTGACAAATAGGAGGAGCATGAAGCGGTGTTCAAAAACATGAAGGGCCTGAAAACGTGTGAAAAATATGAAGAGCTTCAAAAGGAGTCAAAAATATGCGGAGCCTGAAATGATCTGAAAAATAGGAGGAGCATGAAGCGGAGTTGAAAAACATGAAGAGCCGGAAAAGGTGTGAAAAATGTGAAGAGTTTCAGAAGGTGTCAAAAATATGAGGAGCATGAAACGCTCTGAAATATAGGAGGATCATGAAGCGGTGTTGAAAAACATGAAGAGCCTGAAAAGGTGTGATAAATGTGAAGAGCTTCAAAAGGTGTCAAAAATATGAGGAGTATGAAACGGTCTGAAAAATAGGAGGAGCATGAAACGGTGATCAAAAACATGAAGAATCTGAAAACGTGTGAAAAATATGAAGAGCTTCAAACGGTGTGAAAATTATCAGGAGCATGAAACGGTCTGAGAAAGATGAGGAGCATGAAGTGGTCTTCAAAAACATGTACAGCCTGAAAAGGTGTGAAAAATATGAAGAGCTTCAATAGGTGTGAAAAACAGGAGGAACATGAACCGGCGTTCAAAAATATGAAGAGCCTGAAAAGGTGTGAAAAATATGAAGTGCTTCAAAAGGTGTCAACAATATGAGGAGCATGAAACGGTCTGAAAAATAGGAGGAGCAAGAAGCGGTGTTGAAAAACAAGAAGAGACGGAAAAGGTGTGAAAAATATGAAGAGCTTCAAAAGGTTTCCAAAATATGAGGAGCTTGAAATGGTCTGAAAAATAGGACGAGCATGAAACGGTGTTCAAAAACATGAAGAGCATGAAAAAGTGTGAAAATTATGAAGAGCTTCAAAAGGTGTGAAAAACATGAGGAGAATGAAACGGTCTGAAAAATAGGAGGAGCATGAAGCAGTGTTCAAAACATGAAGAGCCGGAAAAAGTGTGAAAAATATGAAGATCTTCAAAAGTTTGAAAAATATGAAGACCCTGAAAAGGTGTCAAAAATGAGATGAGCATGAAACAGTCTGAAAAGTAGGAGGAGCATGAAGTGTTGTTCAAAAAGGTGAAGAGCCTGAAAAGGTGTGAAAAATATGAAGAGCTTCAAAAGGTGTGAAATACCTGAGGAGCATGAAACGGTCTGAAAAATAGGAGGAGCATGAAGTGTTGTTCAAAACATGAAGAGCCTGAAAAAGTGTGAAAAATATGAAGAGCTTCAAAAAATGTCAAAAATATGAGGAGCATGAAATGGTCTCAAATATAGGAGAATCATGCAGCGGTGTTTAAATCTATAAACAGCCTGAAAAAGTGTGAAAAACATGAAGAGCTTCAAAAGGTTTGAAAAATAGGAGGAGCATGAAGCGGTGCTCAAAAACATGAAGAGCCTGAAAAAGTGTGAAAAATATGAAGAGCTTATAAAATTGTCAAAAATATGAGGAGCATGAAGAGATGTTCAAAAACATGAAGAGGCTGATAAGGTGTGAAAAACATGAAGAGCTTCAAAAGGTTTGAAAAATAGGAGGAGCATGAAGCGGTGCTCAAAAACATGAAGAGCCTGAAAAAGTGTGAAAAATATGAAGAGCTTATAAAATTGTCAAAAATATGAGGAGCATGAAGAGATGTTCAAAAACATGAAGAGGCTGATAAGGTGTGAAAAACATGAAGAGCTTCAAAAGGTTTGAAAAATAGGAGGAGCATGAAGCGGTGTTCAAAAACATGAAGGGCCTGAAAACGTGTGAAAAATATGAAGAGCTTCAAAAGGAGTCAAAAATATGCGGAGCCTGAAACGATCTGAAAAATAGGAGGAGCATGAAGCGGTGTTGAAAAACATGACGAGCCTGAAAAGGTGTGATAAATGTGAAGAGCTTCAAAAGGTGTCAAAAATATGAGGAGCATGAAACGCTCTGAAATATAGGTGGATCATGAAGCGGTGTTGAAAAACATGAAGAGCCTGAAAAGGTGTGATAAATGTGAAGAGCTTCAAAAGGTGTCAAAAATATGAGGAGCATGAAACGGTCTGAAAAATAGGAGGAGCATGAAACGGTGATCAAAATCATGAAGAATCTGAAAACGTGTGAAAAATATGAACAGCTTCAAACGGTGTGAAAAATATCAGGAGCATGAAACGGTCTGAAAAAGATGAGGAGCATGAAGTGGTCTTCAAAAACATGTACAGCCTGAAAAGGTGTGAAAAATATGAAGAGCTTCAAAAGGTGTGAAAAACAGGAGGAACATGAAGCGGTGTTCAAAAATATGAAGAGCCTGAAAAGGTGTGAAAAATATGTAGTGCTTCAAAAGGTGTCAAATATATGAGGAGCATGAAACGGTCTGAAAAATAGGAGGAGCAAGAAGCAGTGTTGAAAAACAAGAAGAGACGGAAATGGTGTGAAAAATATGAAGAGCTTCAAAAGGTTTCCAAAATATGAGGAGCTTGAAATGGTCTGAAAAATAGGACGAGCATGAAACGGTGTTCAAAAACATGAAGAGCATGAAAAGGTGTGAAAATTATGAAGAGCTTCAAAAGGTGTGAAAAACATGAGGAGAATGAAACGGTCTGAAAAATAGGAGGAGCATGAAGCAGTGTTCAAAACATGAAGAGCCGGAAAAAGTGTGAAAAATATGAAGATCTTCAAAAGTTTGAAAAATATGAAGACCCTGAAAAGGTGTCAAAAATGAGATGAGCATGAAACAGTCTGAAAAGTAGGAGGAGCATGAAGTGTTGTTCAAAAACGTGAAGAGCCTGAAAAGGTGTGAAAAATATGAAGAGCTTCAAAAGGTGTGAAATATCTGAGGAGCATGAAACGGTCTGAAAAATAGGAGGAGCATGAAGCGGTGTTCAAAACATGAAGAGCCTGAAAAAGTGTGAAAAATATGAAGAGCTTCAAAAGGTTTGAAAAATAGGAGGAGCATGAAGCGGTGTTCAAAAACATGAAGAGCCTGAAAAAGTGTGAAAAATATGAAGAGCTTATAAAATTGTCAAAAATATGAGGAGCATGAAGAGATGTTCAAAAACATGAAGAGGCTGATAAGGTGTGAAAAACATGAAGAGCTTCAAAAGGTTTGAAAAATAGGAGGAGCATGAAGCAGTGCTCAAAAACATGAAGAGCCTGTAAAAGTGTGAAAAATATGAAGAGTTTATAAAATTGTCAAAAATATGAGGAGCATGAAACGGTCTGAAAAATACGAGCAGCCTGAAACCGTCTGAAAAATAGGAGGAGCATGAAGCGGTGTTCAAAAACATGAAGGGCCTGAAAACGTGTGAAAAATATGAAGAGCTTCAAAAGGAGTCAAAAATATGCGGAGCCTGAAACGATCTGAAAAATAGGAGGAGCATGAAGCGGAGTTGAAAAACATGAAGAGCCGGAAAAGGTGTGAAAAATGTGAAGAGCTTCAAAAGTTGTCAAAAATATGAGGAGCATGAAACGCTCTGAAATATAGGAGGATCATGAAGCGGTGTTGAAAAACATGAAGAGCCTGAAAAGGTGTGATAAATGTGAAGAGCTTCAAAAGGTGTCAAAAATATGAGGAGTATGAAACGGTATGAAAAATAGGAGGAGCATGAAACGGTGATCAAAAACATGAAGAATCTGAAAACGTGTGAAAAATATGAAGAGCTTCAAATGGTGTGAAAATTATCAGGAGCATGAAACGGTCTGAGAAAGATGAGGAGCATGAAGTGGTCTTCAAAAACATGTACAGCCTGAAAAGGTGTGAAAAATATGAAGAGCTTCAATAGGTGTGAAAAACAGGAGGAACATGAAGCGGCGTTCAAAAATATGAAGAGCCTGAAAAGGTGTGAAAAATATGAAGTGCTTCAAAAGGTGTCAACAATATGAGGAGCATGAAACGGTCTGAAAAATAGGAGGAGCAAGAAGCGGTGTTGAACAACAAGAAGAGACGGAAAAGGTGTGAAAAATATGAAGAGCTTCAAAAGGTTTCAAAAATATGAGGAGCTTGAAATGGTCTGAAAAATAGGATGAGCATGAAACGGTGTTCAAAAACATGAAGAGCATGAAAAGGTGTGAAAATTATGAAGAGCTTCAAAAGGTGTGAAAAACATGAGGAGAATGAAACGGTCTGAAAAATAGGAGGAGCATGAAGCAGTGTTCAAAACATGAAGAGCCTGAAAAAGTGTGAAAAATATGAAGATCTTCAAAAGTTTGAAAAATATGAAGACCCTGAAAAGGTGTCAAAAATGAGATGAGCATGAAACAGTCTGAAAAGTAGGAGGAGCATGAAGTGTTGTTCAAAAAGGTGAAGAGCCTGAAAAGGTGTGAAAAATATGAAGAGCTTCAAAAGGTGTGAAATACCTGAGGAGCATGAAACGGTCTGAAAAATAGGAGGAGCATGAAGTGTTGTTCAAAACATGAAGAGCCTGAAAAAGTGTGAAAAATATGAAGAGCTTCAAAAAATGTCAAAAATATGAGGAGCATGAAATGGTCTCAAATATAGGAGAATCATGCAGCGGTGTTTAAAACTATAAACAGCCTGAAAAAGTGTGAAAAACATGAAGAGCTTGAAAAGGTTTGAAAAATAGGAGGAGCATGAAGCGGTGCTCAAAAACATGAAGAGCCTGAAAAAGTGTGAAAAATATGAAGAGCTTATAAAATTGTCAAAAATATGAGGAGCATGAAGAGATGTTCAAAAACATGAAGAGGCTGATAAGGTGTAAAAAACATGAAGAGCTTCAAAAGGTTTGAAAAATAGGAGGAGCATGAAGCGGTGCTCAAAAACATGAAGAGCCTGAAAAAGTGTGAAAAATATGAAGAGCTTATAAAATTGTCAAAAATATGAGGAGCATGAAGAGATGTTCAAAAACATGAAGAGGCTGATAAGGTGTGAAAAACATGAAGAGCTTCAAAAGGTTTGAAAAATAGGAGGAGCATGAAGCGGTGTTCAAAAACATGAAGGGCCTGAAAACGTGTGAAAAATATGAAGAGCTTCAAAAGGAGTCAAAAATATGCGGAGCCTGAAACGATCTGAAAAATAGGAGGAGCATGAAGCGGTGTTGAAAAACATGAAGAGCCTGAAAAGGTGTGATAAATGTGAAGAGCTTCAAAAGGTGTCAAAAATATGAGGAGCATGAAACGCTCTGAAATATAGGTGGATCATGAAGCGGTGTTGAAAAACATGAAGAGCCTGAAAAGGTGTGATAAATGTGAAGAGCTTCAAAAGGTGTCAAAAATATGAGGAGCATGAAACGGTCTGAAAAATAGGAGGAGCATCAAACGGTGATCAAAATCATGAAGAATCTGAAAACGTGTGAAAAATATGAACAGCTTCAAACGGTGTGAAAAATATCAGGAGCATGAAACGGTCTGAAAAAGATGAGGAGCATGAAGTGGTCTTCAAAAACATGTACAGCCTGAAAAGGTGTGAAAAATATGAAGAGCTTCAAAAGGTGTGAAAAAAAGGAGGAACATGAAGCGGTGTTCAAAAATATGAAGAGCCTGAAAAGGTGTGAAAAATATGAAGTGCTTCAAAAGGTGTCAACAATATGAGGAGCATGAAACGGTCTGAAAAATAGGAGGAGCATGAAACGGTGATCAAAAACATGAAGAATCTGACAACGTGTGAAAAATATGAAGAGCTTCAAATGGTGTGAAAATTATCAGGAGCATGAAACGGTCTGAGAAAGATGAGGAGCATGAAGTGGTCTTCAAAAACATGTACAGCCTGAAAAGGTGTGAAAAATATGAAGAGCTTCAATAGGTGTGAAAAACAGGAGGAACATGAAGCGGCGTTCAAAAATATGAAGAGCCTGAAAAGGTGTGAAAAATATGAAGTGCTTCAAAAGCTGTCAACAATATGAGGAGCATGAAACGGTCTGAAAAATAGGAGGAGCAAGAAGCGGTGTTGAAAAACAAGAAGAGACGGAAAAGGTGTGAAAAATATGAAGAGCTTCAAAAGGTTTCAAAAATATGAGGAGCTTGAAATGGTCTGAAAAATAGGACGAGCATGAAACGGTGTTCAAAAACATGAAGAGCATGAAAAGGTGTGAAAATTATGAAGAGCTTCAAAAGGTGTGAAAAACATGAGGAGAATGAAACGGTCTGAAAAATAGGAGGAGCATGAAGCAGTGTTCAAAACATGAAGAGCCGGAAAAAGTGTGAAAAATATGAAGATCTTCAAAAGTTTGAAAAATATGAAGACCCTGAAAAGGTGTCAAAAATGAGATGAGCATGAAACAGTCTGAAAAGTAGGAGGAGCATGAAGTGTTGTTCAAAAAGGTGAAGAGCCTGAAAAGGTGTGAAAAATATGAAGAGCTTCAAAAGGTGTGAAATACCTGAGGAGCATGAAACGGTCTGAAAAATAGGAGGAGCATGAAGTGTTCTTCAAAACATGAAGAGCCTGAAAAAGTGTGAAAAATATGAAGAGCTTCAAAAAATGTCAAAAATATGAGGAGCATGAAATGGGCTCAAATATAGGAGAATCATGCAGCGGTGTTTAAAACTATAAACAGCCTGAAAAAGTGTGAAAAACATGAAGAGCTTCAAAAGGTTTGAAAAATAGGAGGAGCATGAAGCGGTGCTCAAAAACATGAAGAGCCTGAAAAAGTGTGAAAAATATGAAGAGCTTATAAAATTGTCAAAAATATGAGGAGCATGAAGAGATGTTCAAAAACATGAAGAGGTTGATAAAGTGTGAAAAACATGAAGAGCTTCAAAAGGTTTGAAAAATAGGAGGAGCATGAAGCGGTGCTCAAAAACATGAAGAGCCTGAAAAAGTGTGAAAAATATGAAGAGCTTATAAAATTGTCAAAAATATGAGGAGCATGAAGAGATGTTCAAAAACATGAAGAGGCTGATAAGGTGTGAAAAACATGAAGAGCTTCAAAAGGTTTGAAAAATAGGAGGAGCATGAAGCGGTGTTCAAAAACATGAAGGGCCTGAAAACGTGTGAAAAATATGAAGAGCTTCAAAAGGAGTCAAAAATATGCGGAGCCTGAAACGATCTGAAAAATAGGAGGAGCATGAAGCGGTGTTGAAAAACATGAAGAGCCGGAAAAGGTGTGAAAAATAAGAGGAGCATGAAACGCTCTGAAATATAGGTGGATCATGAAGCGGTGTTGAAAAACATGAAGAGCCTGAAAAGGAGTGATAAATGTGAAGAGCTTCAAAAGGTGTCAAAAATATGAGGAGCATGAAACGGTCTGAAAAATAGGAGGAGCATGAAACGGTGATCAAAATCATGAAGAATCTGAAAACGTGTGAAAAATATGACGAGCTTCAAACGGTGTGAAAAATATCAGGAGCATGAAACGGTCTGAAAAATATGAGGAGCATGAAGTGGTCTTCAAAAACATGTACAGCCTGAAAAGGAGTGAAAAATATGAAGAGCTTCAAAAGGTGTGAAAAAAAGGAAGAACATGAAAAGGTCTGAAAAATAGGAGTAGCATGAAGAGGTGTTCAAAAACATGAAGAGGCTGATAATGTGTGAAAAACATGAAGAGCTTCAAAAAGTTTGAAAAATAGGAGGAGCATGAAGCGGTGTTAAAAAACATGAAGAGCCTAAAAAAGTGTGAAAAATATGAAGAGCTTATAAAATTGTCAAAAATATGAGGAGCATGAAACGGTCTGAAAAATAGCAGGAGCATGAAACGGTGATCAAAAACATGAAGAGCCTGAAAACGTGTGAAATATATGAAGAGCTTCAAACGGTGTGAAAAATATGAGGAGCATGAAACAGACTGAAAAAGATGAGGAGCATGAATTCGTGTTCAAAAACATGTGCAGCCTGAAAAGCTGTGAAAAACATGAAGAGATTCAAAAGGTATGAAAAATAGGAGGAGGATGAAGCGGTGTTCAGAAACATGAAAAGCCTGAAAATGTGTGAAAAATATGAAGAGCTTCAAAAGGAGTCAAAAATATGCGGAGCCTGAAATGATCTGAAAAATAGGAGGAGCATGAAGCGGAGTTGAAAAACATGAAGAGCCGGAAAAGGTGTGAAAAATGTGAAGAGCTTCAAAAGGTGTCAAAAATATGAGGAGCATGAAACGCTCTGAAATATAGGAGGATCATGAAGCGGTGTTGAAAAACATGAAGAGCCTGAAAAGGTGTGATAAATGTGAAGAGCTTCAAAAGGTGTCAAAAATATGAGGAGTATGAAACGGTCTGAAAAATAGGAGGAGCATGAAACGGTGATCAAAAACATGAAGAATCTGAAAACGTGTGAAAAATATGAAGAGCTTCAAACGGTGTGAAAATTATCAGGAGCATGAAACGGTCTGAGAAAGATGAGGAGCATGAAGTGGTCTTCAAAAACATGTACAGCCTGAAAAGGTGTGAAAAATATGAAGAGCTTCAATAGGTGTGAAAAACAGGAGGAACATGAACCGGCGTTCAAAAATATGAAGAGCCTGAAAAGGTGTGAAAAATATGAAGTGCTTCAAAAGGTGTCAACAATATGAGGAGCATGAAACGGTCTGAAAAATAGGAGGAGCAAGAAGCGGTGTTGAAAAACAAGAAGAGACGGAAAAGGTGTGAAAAATATGAAGAGCTTCAAAAGGTTTCAAAAATATGAGGAGCTTGAAATGGTCTGAAAAATAGGACGAGCATGAAACGGTGTTCAAAAACATGAAGAGCATGAAAAGGTGTGAAAATTATGAAGAGCTTCAAAAGGTGTGAAAAACATGAGGAGAATGAAACGGTCTGAAAAATAGGAGGAGCATGAAGCAGTGTTCAAAACATGAAGAGCCGGAAAAAGTGTGAAAAATATGAAGATCTTCAAAAGTTTGAAAAATATGAAGACCCTGAAAAGGTGTCAAAAATGAGATGAGCATGAAACAGTCTGAAAAGTAGGAGGAGCATGAAGTGTTGTTCAAAAAGGTGAAGAGCCTGAAAAGGTGTCAAAAATATGAAGAGCTTCAAAAGGTGTGAAATACCTGAGGAGCATGAAAAGGTCTGAAAAATAGGAGGAGCATGAAGTGTTGTTCAAAACATGAAGAGCCTGAAAAAGTGTGAAAAATATGAAGAGCTTCAAAAAATGTCAAAAATATGAGGAGCATGAAATGGTCTCAAATATAGGAGAATCATGCAGCCTTGTTTAAAACTATAAACAGCCTGAAAAAGTGTGAAAAACATGAAGAGCTTCAAATTATGAAAAGTATGAAGAGCTTCAAAAGGTGTGAAAACTATGAGGAACTTGATACGGTCTGAAAAATAGGAGGAGCATGAAGCGGAGTTGAAAAACATGAAGAGCCTGAGAAGGTGTGAAAAATATGAAGAGCTTCAAAACGTGTCAAAAATATGAGGAGCAAGAAACGGTCTGAAAAATAGGAGGATTATGAAACGGTGTTGAAAAACATGAAGAGCCTGAAAAGGTGTGATAAATGTGAAGAGCTTCAAAAGGTGTCAAAAATATGAGGAGCATGAAACGCTATGAAATATAGGTGGATCATGAAGCGGTGTTGAAAAACATGAAGAGCCTGAAAAGGTGTGATAAATGTGAAGAGCTTCAAAAGGTGTCAAAAATATGAGGAGCATAAAACGGTCTGAAAAATAGGAGGAGCATGAAACGGTGATCAAAATCATGAAGAATCTGAAAACGTGTGAAAAATATGAACAGCTTCAAACGGTCTGAAAAATAGGAGGAGCATGAAGTGGTGTTGAAAAACATGAAGAGCCTGAAAACGTGTGAAAAATATGAAGGGCTTCAAAAGGTTTGAAAAATATGAAGAGCTTCAAAAGGTGTCAAAAAGGAGATCTGCATGAAACGGTCTGAAAAATAGGAGGAGCATGAAGTGGTGTTGAAAAAAATAAATAGCCTGAAAAGGTGTGAAAAATATGAAGAGCTTCAAAAGGTGTCAAAAATATGAGGAGCATGAAACGGTTTGAAAAATAGGACGAGCATGAAGCGATGTTCAAAAACATGAAGAGCCTGAAAAGGTGTGAAAATTATGAAGAGCTTCAAAATATGTCAAAAATATGACGAGCATGAAACCCTGTTAAAAATAGGAGGAGGATGAAGCGGTGTTCAAAAACATGAAGAGCCTGAAATGGTGTGCAAAATATGAAGAGCTTCAAAAGGTGTGAAATACATGAGGAGCATGAAACGGTGTTCAAAAACATGCAGAGACTGAAAAGGTGTGAAAAATATGAAGAGCTTCAAAAAGTGTCAAAAATTAGATTAGCATGAAAGGGTCTGAAAAATAGGAGGAGCCTGAAGTGGTGTTGAAAAACATGAAGAACCTGAAAATGTGTGAAAAATATGAAGAGCTTCAAAAATATGAAAATTATGAAGAGCTTCAAAAGGTGTAAAAAATATGAAGAGCTTCAAAAGATGTCAAAAATGAGATGAGCATGAAATGGTCTGAAAAAAAGGAGCATGAAATGGTGTTGAAAATCATGAAGAGCCTGAAAAGGTGTGAAAAATATGCAGAGCTTCTAAGGGTGTCAAAAATATGAGGAGCATGACACGGTCTGAAAAATAGGAGGAGCATGAAGTGGTGTTGAAAAACATGAAGAGCCTGAAAGGTGTGAAAAACATGAAGAGCATCAAAAGGTGTCAAAAATATGAGGAGCATGAAACCTTCTGAAAAATAGGAGGATCATGAATTGGTGTTGAAAAACACGAAGAGCCTGAAAAGGTGTGAAAAATATGAAGAGCTTCAAAAAGTGTCAAATTATGAGGAGCATGAAACTGTCTGTAAAATGGGAGAAGCATGAAGTGGTGTGGAAAAACATGAAGAGCCTGAAAAGGTGTGAAAAATATGAAGAGCTTCAAAAGGTATGAAATACATGAGGAGCATGAAACTCTCTGAAAAATAGGAGGAGCATGAAGTGGTGTTCAAAAACATGAAGAGTCTTAAAAGGTGTGCAAAATATGAAGAGCTTCAATAGGTGTGAATAATATGAGGAGCAGGATACGGTCTGAAAAATAGGAGGAGCATGAAGGGGTGTTCAAAAACATGAAGAGCCTGAAAAATTGTGAAAAATATGAAAAGCTTGAAAAGGTGTCAAAAATGAGATGAGCATGAAACGGTGTGAAAAATAGGAGGAGCATGAAGTGGTGTTGAAAAAAATGAAGAGACTGAAAAGGTGTGAAAAATATGAAGAGCATCAAAAGGTGTCAAAAATATGAGGAGCATGAAACGGTCTCAAAAATAGGAGGAGCATGAAGCGGTTTTCAAAAACATGAAGAGCCTGAAAAGTTGTGAAAAATATGAAAGGCTTCAAAAGGTGTCAAAAATGAGATGAGCATGAAACGGTTTGAAAAATAGCAGGACCATGAAGTGGTGTTGAAAAAAAAGAAGAGACTGAAAAGGTGTGAAAAATATGAGGATCATGAAAATGTGTCAAAAATATGAGGAGCATGAAAAGGTCTGCAAAAAGGAGGAGCATGAAGTGGTGTTGAAAAACTTGAAGAGCCTGAAAAGGTGTGAAAAATATGAAAAGCTTCAAATTCTGTCAAAAATATGAGGAGTATGAAACGGTCTGAAAAATAGGAGGCGCATGAAGCGGTGTTCAAAAACATGACGAGCATGAATAGGTGTGAAAAACATGAAGAGCTTCAAAAGGTGTCAAAAATATGAGGAGAATGAAACGTTCTGAAAAATAGGAGGAGCATGAAGCTGTGTTGAAAACATGAAGAGCCTGAAAACGTGTGAAAAAAAAGAAGAGCTTCTAAAGGTGTCATAAATATGAGGAGCATGAAACGGTCTGAAAAATAGGAGCAGAATGAGGTGTTGTTGAAAAACTTGAAGAGCCTGAAAAGGTGTGAAAAATATGAGGAGCTTTAAAAGGTGTCAAAAATATGAGGATCATGAAACGGTCTGAAAAATAGGAGAAGCATGAAATGGTGATCAAAAACATGAAGCGCCTGAAAAGGTGTGAAAAATATGAAGAGCTTCAAAAGGCGTGAAATACATGAGGAGCATGTAACGGGCTGAAAAATAGGAGAACCATGAAGTGGTGTGCAAAAACATGAAGAGCCTGAAAAGGTGTGAAAAATAGGAAAGGATTCAAAAGGTGTGAAATACATGAGGCGCATGAAACTGTCTGAAAATTAGGAGGAGCAAGAAGCAGTGTTCAAAAACATGAAGAGCCTGAAAAGGTGTGAAAAATATGAGGACCTTCAAAAGGTGTGAAATAGATGAGGCGCATGAAACTCTCTGAAAATTAGGAGGAGCAAGAAGCAGTGTTCAAAAACATGAAGAGCCTGAAAACTTGTGAAAAATATGAAGAGCTTCAAAAGGGGTCAAAAATATGAAGAACATGAAACCGTCTGAAAAATAGGAGGAGCATGAGGTGGTGTTGAAAAACTTGAAGAGCCTGAAAACGTGTGAAAAATATGAAGAGCTTTAAAAGGTGTGAAAAATATGAACAGCTTCAAAAGGTGTGAAATATATGAAGAGCTTCAAAATGTGTCAAAAATGTGAGGAGCATGAAACGGTCTGAAAAATAGGAGGAGCATGAAGCGGTGTTGAAAAACATGAAGAGCCTGAAAACTTGTGAAAAATATGAAGAGCTTCAAAAGGGGTCAAAAATATGAAGAAGATGAAACCGTCTGAAAAATAGGAGGAGCATGAGGTGGTGTTGAAAAACATGAAGAGCCTGAAAACGTGTGAAAAATATGAAGAGCTTCAAAATGTGTCAAAAATATGAGGAGCATGAAACGGTCTGAAAAATAGGAGGAGCATGAAGCAGTGTTGAAAAAACATGAAGAGCCTGCAAAGGTGTGAAAAATATGAAGAGTTTCAGAAATGTGAAAATTATGAAGAGCTTCAAAAGGTGTCAAAAATGAGAAGAGCTTGAAACGGTCTGAAAATTAGGAGGAGCATGAAGCGGTGTTGAAAAACATGAAGAGTCTTAAAAGGTGTGAAAAATATGAAGAGCTTCAAGAGGTGTGAAATACATGAGGAGCATGAAACTCTCTAAAAAATAGGAGGAGCATGAAGTGGTGTTCAAAAACATGAAGAGTCTTAAAAGGTGTGAAAAATATGAAGAGCTTCAATAGGTGTGAATAATATCAGGAGCAGGATACGGTCTGAAAAATAGGAGGAGCATGAAGCGGAGCTGAAAAACATGAAGAGCCTGAAAAGGTGTGAAAAATATGAAGAGCTTCAAAACGTGTCAAAAATATGAGCAGCATGAAACGGTCTGAAAAATAGGAGGATTATGAAACGGTGTTCAAAAACATGAAGAGCCTGAAAAGGTGTGAAAAATATGAAGAGCCTCAAAACGTGTCAAAAATATGAGAAGTATGAAACGGTATGATAAATAGCAGGAGCATGAAGCGGTGTTGAAAAACAGGAAGAGTCTGAAACCGTGTGAAAAATATGAAGAGCTACAAAAATGTGAAAAATATGAAGAGATTCAAAAGGTTTGAAAAATATGAAGAGCTACAAAATGTGTGAAAAATGAGAAGAGCTTGAAACGGTCTGAAAATTAGAAGGAGCATGAAGCAGTGTTGAAAAACATGAAGAGAATGAAAAGTGTGAAAAATATGAAGAGCTTCAAAGGGTGTCAAAAATATGAGGAGCATGACACGGTCTGAAAAATAGGAGGAGCATGAAGTGGTGTTGAAAAACATGAAGAGCCTGAAAGGTGTGAAAAACATGAAGAGCTTCAAAAGGTGTCAAAAATATGAGGAGCATGAAACCTTCTGAAAAATAGGAGGATAATGAATTGGTGTTGAAAAACATGAAGAGCCTGAAAAGGTGTGAAAAATATGAAGAGCTTCAAAAAGTGTCAAATTATGAGGAGCATGAAACGGTCTGAAAAATGGGAGAAGCATGAAGTGGTGTGGAAAAACATGAAGAGCCTGAAAAGGTGTGAAAAATATGAAGAGCTTCAAAAGGTGTGAAATACATGAGGAGCATGAAACTCTCTGAAAAATAGGAGGACCATGAAGTGGTGTTCAAAAACATGAAGAGTCTTAAAAGGTGTGCAAAATATGAAGAGCTTCAATAGGTGTGAATAATATGAGGAGCAGGATACGGTCTGAAAAATAGGAGGAGCATGAAGGGGTGTTCAAAAACATGAAGAGCCTGAAAAATTGTGAAAAATATGAAAAGCTTGAAAAGGTGTCAAAAATGAGATGAGCATGAAACGGTGTGAAAAATAGGAGGAGCATGAAGTGGTGTTGAAAAAAAAGAAGAGACTGAAAAGGTGTGAAAAATATGAAGAGCATCAAAAGGTGTCAAAAATATGAGGAGCATGAAACGGTCTCAAAAATAGGAGGAGCATGAAGCGGTTTTCAAAAACATGAAGAGCCTGAAAAGTTGTGAAAAATATGAAAAGCTTCAAAAGGTGTCAAAAATGAGATGAGCATGAAACGGTTTGAAAAATAGGAGGACCATGAAGTGGTGTTGAAAAAAAAGAAGAGACTGAAAAGGTGTGAAAAATATGAGGATCATGAAAATGTGTCAAAAATATGAGGAGCATGAAAAGGTCTGCAAAAAGGAGGAGCATGAAGTGGTGTTGAAAAACTTGAAGAGCCTGAAAAGGTGTGAAAAATATGAAAAGCTTCAAAATCTGTCAAAAATATGAGGAGCATGAAACGGTCTGAAAAATAGGAGGCGCATGAAGCGGTGTTCAAAAACATGACGAGCCTGAATAGGTGTGAAAAATATGAAGAGCTTCAAAAGGTGTCAAAAATATGAGGAAAATGAAACGTTCTGAAAAATAGGAGGAGCATGAAGCTGTGTTGAAAACATGAAGAGCCTGAAAACGTGTGAAAAATAAGAAGAGCTTCTAAAGGTGTCATAAATATGAGGAGCATGAAACGGTCTGAAAAATAGGAGCTGAATGAGGTGTTGTTGAAAAACATGAAGAGCCTGAAAAGGTGTGAAAAATATGAGGAGCTTTAAAAGGTGTCAAAAATATGAGGATCATGAAACGGTCTGAAAAATAGGAGAAGCATGAAATGGTGATCAAAAACATGAAGAGCCTGAAAAGGTGTGAAAAATATGAAGAGCTTCAAAAGGCGTGAAATACATGAGGAGCATGTAACGGGCTGAAAAATAGGAGAACCATGAAGTGGTGTGCAAAAACATGAAGAGCCTGAAAACTTGTGAAAAATATGAAGAGCTTCAAAAGGTGTGAAATACATGAGGTGCATGAAACTCTCTGTAAATTAGGAGGAGCAAGAAGCAGTGTTCAAAAACATGAAGAGCCTGAAAAGGTGTGAAAAATATGAAGAGCTTCAAAAGGTGTGAAATAGATGAGGCGCATGAAACTCTCTGAAAATTAGGAGGAGCAAGAAGCAGTGTTGAAAAACATGAAGAGCCTGAAAAGGTGTGAAAAATATGAAGACCTTCAAAAGGTGTGAAATACATGAGGCGCATGAAACTCTCTGAAAATTAGGAGGAGCAAGAAGCAGTGTTCAAAAACATGAAGAGCCTGAAAACTTGTGAAAAATATGAAGAGCTTCAAAAGGGGTCAAAAATATGAAGAACATGAAACCGTCTGAAAAATAGGAGGAGCATGAGGTGGTGTTGAAAAACATGAAGAGCCTGAAAACGTGTGAAAAATATGAAGAGCTTTAAAAGGTGTGAAAAATATGAACAGCTTCAAAAGGTGTGAAATATATGAAGAGCTTCAAAATGTGTCAAAAATATGAGGAGCATGAAACGGTTTGAAAAATAGGAGGAGCATGAAGCGGTGTTGAAAAACATGAAGAGCCTGAAAACTTGTGAAAAATATGAAGAGCTTCAAAAGGGGTCAAAAATATGAAGAACATGAAACCGTCTGAAAAATAGGAGGAGCATGAGGTGGTGTTGAAAAACATGAAGAGCCTGAAAACGTGTGAAAAATATGAAGAGCTTCAAAGTGTGTCAAAAATATGAGGAGCATGAAACGGTCTGAAAAATAGGAGGAGCATGAAGCAGTGTTGAAAAAACATGAAGAGCCTGCAAAGGTGTGAAAAATATGAAGAGTTTCAGAAATGTGAAAATTATGAAGAGCTTCAAAAGGTGTGAAATATATGAAGAGCATGAAACGGTCTGAAAAATAGGAGGAGCATGAAACGGTTTTCAAATACATGAAGAGCCTGAAAGGTGTGAAAAACATGAAGAGCTTCAAAAGGTGTCAAAAATATGAAGAGCATGAAACGGTTTGAAAAATAGGACGAGCATGAAGCGGTGTTCAAAAACATGAAGAGCCTGAAAAGGTGTGAAAATTATGAAGAGCTTCAAAATATGTCAAATATATGACGAGCATGAAACCCTCTTAAAAATAGGAGGAGGATGAAGCGCTGTTCAAAAACATGAAGAGCCTGAAAAGGTGTGCAAAATATGAAGAGCTTCAAAAGGTGTGAAATACATGAGGAGCATGAAACGGTGTTCAAAAACATGCAGAGACTGAAAAGGTTTGAAAAATATGAAGAGCTTCAAAAAGTGTCAAAAATATGAGGAGCATGAAACGGTCTGAAAAATAGGAGGAGCCTGAAGTGGTGTTGAAAAACATGAAGAACCTGAAAATGTGTGAAAAATATGAAGAGCTTCAAAAATATGAAAATTATGAAGAGCTTCAAAAGGTGTAAAAAATGTGAAGAGCTTCAAAATATGTCAAAAATGAGATGAGCATGAAACGGTCTGAAAAATAGGAGCATGAAGTGGTGTTGAAAATCATGAAGAGCATGAAAAGGTGTGAAAAATATGCAGAGCTTCAAAAGGTGTCAAAAATATGAGGAGCATGAAACGGTCTGAAAAATACAAGGAGCATGAAGTGGTGTTGAAAACCATGAAGAGCCTGAAAAGGTGTGAAAAATATGAAGAGCTTCAAAATGTGTCAAAAATATGAGGTGCATGAATCGGTCCGAAAAATAGGAGGTTCATGAAGCGGTGTTGAAAAACATGAAGAGCCTGAAAAGGTGTGAAAAATATGAAGAGCTTCAAAAGGTGTCAAAAATATGAGGAGCATGAAACGGTCTGAAAATAGGACGAGCACAAGCGATGTTCAAAAACATGCACAGCCTGAAAAGGTGTGAAAAATATGAAGAGCTTCAAAAGGTGTGAAAAATATGAAGAGCTTCAAAAGGTGTCAAAAATTAGATTAGCATGAAAGGGTCTGAAAAATAGGAGCATGAAGTGGTGTTGAAAATCATGAAGAGCATGAAAAGGTGTGAAAAATATGCAGAGCTTCAAAAGGTGTCAAAAATATGAGGAGCATGAAACGGTCTGCAAAAATGTAGGAGCATGAAGTGATGTTGAAAAACTTGAGGAGCATGAAAAGGTGTGAAAAATATGAAGAGGTTCAAAGTTGTGAAATACATGAGGATCATGAAACGGTGTGAAAAATTGGAGGAGCATGAAGCAGAGTTCGAAAACATGAAGAGCCTGAAAAGGTTTGAAAAATATGAAGAGCTCAAACAGTGTCAAAAATATGAGGAGCATGAAACGATCTGAAAAATATGAGGAGCATGAAGCAGTGTTCAAAAACATGAAGAGCTTCAAAAGGTATGAAAAATATGAGAGCTTCAAAAGGTGTCAAAAATATGACGAGCATGACACGGTCTGAAAAATAGGAGGAACATGAAGCGGTGTTCAAACACATGAAGAGCCTGAAAATGTGTGAAAATTATGAAGACCTTCAAAAGGTGTCAAAATTATGAGGAACATGAAACGGTTTGAAAAATAGGAGGAGCATGAAACGTTGTTGAAAAACATGAAGAGCCTGAAAAGGTGTGAAAAATATGAAGAGCTTCAAAATCTTTGAAAAATATGAAGAGCTTTCAAAGGTGTGAAATACATGAGGAGCATGAAACTCTCTGAAAAATAGGAGGAGCCTGAAATGGTGTTCAAAAACATGAATAGACTGAAAACGTGTGAAAAATATGAAGAGCTTCAAAAGGTGTGAAAAATATGAGGAGCATGATACGGTCTGAAAAATAGGAGGAGCATGAAGCTGTGTTCAAAAACATGAAGAGCCTGAAAAGTTGTGAAAAATATGAAAAGCTTCAAAAGGTGTCAAAAATGAGATGAGCATGAAACGGTCCAAAAAATAGGAGGAGCATGAAGCGATGTTCAAAAACATGAAGAGCCTGAAAAGTTGTGAAAAATATGAAAGGCTTCAAAAGGTGTGAAAAATATGAGGAGCATGAAACGGTCTGAAAAATCGGAGGAGCATGAAGCGGTGTTGAAAAACATGAAGAGCCTGAAAATGTGTGAAAAATATGAAGAGCTTCAAAAGGTGTCAAAAATGAGATGAGCATGAAACGGTCTGAAAAATAGGACGTGAATGAAGCGGTGTTGAAAAACATGAAGAGCATGAAAAGTTGTGAAAAATATGAAGAGCTTCAAAAGGTGTCAAAAATATGAGGAGCATGAAACGGTCTGAAAAATAGGAGAAGCATGAAGCGGTGTTCAAAAACATGAAGAGCCTGAAAAGGTGTGAGAAATATGAAGAGCTACAAAAGGTGTTAAAAATATGAGTAGCTTGAAACGGTCTGCAAAAATGGAGGAGCATGAAGTGGTGTTGAAAAAGATGAAGAGCCTGAAAAGGTGTTAAAAATATTAAAGCTTCAAAAGGTGTCAAAATTATGAGGAGCATGAAACGGTCTGAAAAATAGGAGGAGCATGAAGCGCTGTTGAAAATCATAAAGAGCCTGAAAAGCTGTGAAAAATATGAAGAGCTTCAAAAGATGTGAAAATCATGAAGAGCTTCAAAAGGTTTCAAAATGAGATGAGCATGAAACGGTCTGAAAAATAGGAGGAGCATGAAGTCGTGTTGAAAAAAAGGAAAAGTCTGAAAAAGTGTGAAATATATGAAGAGCTTCAAAAGGTGTCAAAAATATGAGGAGAATGAAACGGTCTGAAAAATAGGAGGAGCATGAAGCGATGTTGAAAAACATGAATTGTCTGAAAACGTGTGGAAAATATGAAGATATTCATAAATGTGAAAAATATGAAGAGCTTCAAAAGGTGTGAAAAATATGAAGAGCTTCAAAAGGTGTCAAAAAAGAGATGAGCATGAAAAGGTCTGAAAAATAGGAGGAGCATGAAGCGGTGTTGAAAATCATGAAGAGCCTGAAAACGTATGAAAAATATGAAGACCTTCAAAATTTGTCAAAAATATGAAGAGCTTCAAAAGGTGTTAAAATGAGAAGAGCATGAAACGATCTGAAAAATAGGAGGAGCATGAAGTGGTGTTGAAAAAATGAAGAGCCTGGAAAGGTGTGAAATATCTGAAGAGCTTCAAAAGGTGTCAAAAATATGAGGAGCATGAAACGGTCTTAAAAATAGGCTGATTATGAAACTGTGTTCAAAAACATGAAGAGCCTGAAAAGCTGTGTAAAATATGAAGAGGTTCTAAAGGTGTCAAAAATATGAGGAGCATGAAACGGTCTTAAAAATAGGCTGATTATGAAACGGTGTTCAAAAACATGAAGAGCCTGAAAAGGTGTGAAAAATATGAAAAGCCTCAAACTCTGTCAAAAATATGAGGAGCATGAAACGGTCTGAAAAATAGGAGGAGCATGAAACGGTGATCAAAAACATGAAGAGCCTGAAAAGGTGTGAAAAATATGACGAGCTTCAAAATGTGTGAAATACATGAGGAGCATGAAACGGGCTGAAAAATAAGAGAAGCATGAAGTGCTGTGGAAAAACATGAAGAGCCTGAAAAGGTCTGAAAAATATGAAGAGCTTCAAAAGGTGTGAAATACATGAGGAGCATGAAATGGGCTGAAAAATAGGAGAAGCATGAAGTGGTGTTTAAAAATATGAAGAGCTTGAAAAGGTGTGAAAAATATGAAAAGCTGCAAAAGGTGTCAAAAATGAGATGAGCATGAAACAGTCTGAAAAATAGGAGGAGCATCAACCTGTGTTCAAAAACATGAAGAGCCTGAATAGGTGTGAAAAATATGAAGAGCTTCAAAAGGTGTCAAAAATATGAGGAGCATGAAACGTTCTGAAAAATAGGAGGAGTATCAACCTGTGTTCAAAAACATGAAGAGCCTGAATAGGTGTGAAAAATATGAAGAGCTTCAAAAGGTGTCAAAAATAAGAGGAGCATGAAACGGTCTGCAAAAAAGTAGGAGCATGAAGTGATGTTGAAAAACTTGAAGAGCATGAAAAGGTGTGAAAAATATGAAGAGCTTCAAAAGGTGTCAAAAATATGAGGAGCATGAAACGGTCTGAAAAATAGGAGGAGCATGAAGCGGTGTTGAAAAACATGAAGAGCCTGAAAAGGTGTGAGAAATATGAAGGGCTTCAAAAGGTGTCAAAAATATGAGGAGCATGAAACGGTCTGAAAAATAGGAGGAACATGAAGCGGTGTTCAAACACATGAAGAGCCTGAAAATGTGTGTAAATTATGAAGATCTTCAAAAGGTGTCAAAATTATGAGGAACATGAAACTGTTTGAAAAATAGGAGGAGCATGAAACGGTGTTGAAAAACATGAAGAGCCTGAAAAGGTGTGAAAAATATGAAGAGCTTGAAAAGCTTTGAAAAATATGAAGAGCTTCCAAAAGTGTCAAAAATGAGATGAGCATGAAATGGTCTGAAAAATAGGAGGAGCATGAAACGGTGTTGAAAAACTTGAAGATCCTAAAAAGCTGTGAAAAATATGAAGAGCTTCAAAAGGTGTGAAATATAAGAGGAGAATGAAACGGTCTGAAAAAAGGAGGAGCATGAAGCGGTGTTCAAAAACATGAAGAGCCTGAATAGGTGTGAAAAATATGAAGAGCTTCAAAAGGTGGGAAATACATGAGGAGCATGAAACTGTCTGAAAAATAGGAGGAGCATGAAGTGGTGTTCAATAACATGAAGAACCTGAATAGGTGTGAAAAATATGAAGAGCTTCAAAAGGTGTCAAAAATATGAGGAGCATGAAACGGTCTGAAAAATAGGAGGAGCATGAGCCATGTTCAAAAACATGAAGAGCCTGAAAAGGTGTGAAAAATATGAAGAGCTTCAAAAGGTGTCAAAACTATGAGGAGCATGAAACGGTCTGAAAAATAGGAGGAGCATGAAATGCTGTTGAAAAACTTGAAGAGCCTGAAAAGGTCTGAAAAATAGGAAGAGCTTCAAAAGGTGTGAAATATATGAGGAGCATGAAACGGTCTGAAAAATAGGAGAAGCATGAAGCTGTGTTCAAAAACATGAGAACCAGAAAAGGTGTGAAAAATATGAAGAGCTTCAAATGGTGTGAAATATATGCGGAGCATGAAACAGTCTGAAAAATAGGAGGATCATGAAGCGGTGTTCAAAACATGAAGAGACTGAAAAGGTGTGAAAAATATGAAGAGCTTCAAAAGGTGTCAAAATTATGAGAAGCATTAAACGTTCTAAACATAGGAGGAGCATAAAGTGGTGTTGAAAAATATGAAGAGCCAGAAAAAGTGTGAAAAATATGAAGAGCTGCAAAAGGTGTCAAAATTATTAAGAGCATTAAACGTTCTAAACATAGGAGGAGCATTAAGTGGTGTTTAAAAATATGAAGAGCCAGAAAAGGTGTGAAAAATATGAAGAGATGCAAAAGGTGTGAAAAATATGAGGAGCATGGAACGTTCTGAAAAATAGGAGGAGCATGAAACGATGTTCAAAAACCTGAAGAGCCTGAAAATCTGTGAAATATATGAAGAGCTTCAAAAGGTGTCAAAATTATGAGGAGCATGAAACGGTCTGAAAAATAGGAGGAGCATGAAATGCTTTTGAAAAACTTGAAGAGCCTGAAAAGGTCTGAAAAATAGGAAGAGCTTCAAAAGGTGTGAAATATATGAGGACCATGAAACGGTCTGAAAAATAGGAGAAGCATGAAGCTGTGTTCAAAAACATGAGAACCAGAAAAGGTGTGAAAAATATGAAGAGCTTCAAATGGTGTGAAATATATGCGGAGCATGAAACAGTCTGAAAAATAGGAGGATCATGAAGCGGTATTCAAAACATGAAGAGACTGAAAAGGTGTGAAAAATATGAAGAGCTTCAAAAGGTGTCAAAATTATAAGGAGCATTAAACGTTCTAAACATAGGAGGAGCATTAAGTGGTGTTTAAAAATATGAAGAGCCAGAAAAGGTGTGAAAAATATGAAGAGATGCAAAAGGTGTGAAAAATATGAGGAGCATGGAACGTTCTGAAAAATAGGAGGAGCAAGAAACGATGTTCAAAAACCTGAAGAGCCTGAAAATCTGTGAAATATATGAAGAGCTTCAAAAGGTGTCAAAATATGAGGAGCATGAAACGGTCTGAAAAATATGAAGAGTTTCAATAGTTGTCAAAATATGAGGAGCATGAAATGGTGTTCAAAAACATGAAGAGCCTGAAAAGGTGTTAAAAATATGAAGAGCTTCAAAAGGTGTCAAAAATATGAGGAGCATGAAACGGTCAGAAAAATAGGAGGAGCATGTAGTGGTGTTCAAAAACATGAAGAGCCTTAAAAGGTGTGAAAAATATGAAGAGCTTTAAAGTTGTGAAAATTATGAGGAGCATGAAACCATCTGAAAATTAGCAGGAGCATGACACGGTGTTGAAAAATATGAAGAGCCTTAAAATGTGTGAAAAATATGAAGAGCTTTAAAGGTGTGAAAAATATGAGGAGCATGAAACCGTCTGAAAAATAGGACGAGCATGACACGGTGTTGAAAAACATGAAGATCACGAAAAGGTGTGAAAAATATGAAGAGATTCAAAAGCTGTCAAAAATATGAGGAGCCTGAAATGGTCTGAGAAATAGGAGGAGCATGAAGTGATGTCGAAAAAGATGAAGAGCCTGAAAAGGTGTGAAAAATATGAAGAGCTTCAAAGGGTGTGAAATATATGAGGAGCATGAAACGGTTTGAAAAATAGCAGAAGCATGAAGCTGTGTTCAAAAACATGAGAACCAGAAAAGGTGTGAAAAATATGAAGAGCTTCAAAAGGTGTGAAATATATGCAGAGCATGAAACGGTCTGAAAAATAGGAGGATCATGAAGCGGTGTTCAAAACATGAAGAGACTGAAAAGGTGTGAAAATTATGAAGAGCTTCAAAAGGTGTCAAAATTATGAGGAGCATTATACGTTCTAAACATAGGAGGAGCATGAAGTGGTGTTGAAGAACATGAAGAGCCTGCCAAGGTGTGAAAAATATGAAGAGCTTCAAAAGGTGTCAAAAATATGAGGAGCATGAAACAGTCTGAAATATAGAGGGGCATGAAGTGGTGTTGAAGAACATGAAGAGCCTGAAAAGGTGTGAAAAATATGAAGAGCTTCAAAAGGTGTGAAAAATATGAAGAGATTCAAAAGGTGTTAAAAATATGAAGAGCTTCAAATAATGTGAAATACATGAGGAGCATGAAATGGTCTGAAAAATAGGAGGAGCATGAAACTGTGTTCAAAAACATGAAGAACCTGAAAAGGTGTGAAATATATGAAGAGCTTGAAAAGGTGTCAAATATATGAGGAGCATGAAACGGTCTGAAAATAGGAGAGGCTGAAACGTTGTGGAAATACATGAAGAGCCTAAAAATATGTGAAAAATATGAAGAGCTTCAAAAGGAGTGAAATACATGAGGAGCATGAAACGGTCTGAAAAATAGGAGGAGCATGAAGCGGTGTTGAAAAACATGAAGAGCCTGAAAAGGTGTGAAAAATATGAAGAGCATCAAAAGGTGTGAAAAATATGAGGAGCATGAAACGGTCTGAAAAATAGGAGGAGCATGAAGCGGTGTTGAAAAACATGAAGAGCCTGAAAAAGTGTGAAAAATATGAAGAGCATCAAAAGGTGTGAAAAATATGAGGAGCATGAAACGGTCTGAAAAATAAGAGGAGCATGAAGCCGTGTTGAAAAACATGTAGAGCCTGAAAAGGTGTAAAAAATATGAAGAGCTTCAAAAGGTGTCAAAAATAAGAGGAGCATGAAACGGTCTGAAAAAGAGGAGGAGCAAGAAGTGGTGCTGAAAAACATGAAGAGCCTAAAAGGTGTGAAAAATATGAAAAGCTTCAAAAGATGTCACAAATACGAGGAGCATGAAACGGTCTGAAAAATAGGAGGAGCATGAAACGGTGTTCAAAAACATGAAGAGCCTGAAAAGGTGTGAAAAATATGAAGAGCTTCAAAAGGTGTGAAATACATGAGGAGCATGAAACGGTCTGAAAAATAGGAGGAGCATGAAGCTGTGTTGAAAAACATTAAGAGCCTGAAAAGATGTGAAAATTATGAAGAGCTTCAAAAGGTGTCAAAAATATGAGGAGCATGAAACGGTCTGAAAAATAGGAGGAGCATGAAGTGGTGTTGAAAAATATGAAGAGCCTTAAAAGGTGTGAAATATATGAAGAGCTTCAAAATGTGACAAAATTATGAGGAGTATGAAACCGTCTGAAAAATAGGAGCAGCATGAAACGCTGTTCAAAAACATGAAGAGACTGAAAAGGTGTGAAATATACGAAGACCTTCAAAAGGTGTGAAAAATAGGAGGAGCATGAAACGGTGCTCAAAAACATGAAGAGCCTGAAAAGGTGTGAAAAATATGAAGAGCTTCAAAAGGTGTGAAATACATGAGGAGCATGAAACTGTCCGAAAAATAAGAGGAGCATGAAGCTGTGTTGAAAAACATGTAAAGACTGAAAAGGTGCAAAAAATATGAAGAGCTTCAAAAGGTGTCAAAAATATGAGGAGCATGAAACTGTCTGAAAAATAGGAGGAGCATTGTAGCGTTGTTCAAAAACGTGAAGAGCCTGAAATGGTGTGAAAAATATGAAGAGCTTCAAAAGGTGTCAAAAATATGAGGAGCATGAAACGGTCTGAAAAATAGGAGGAACATGAAACGGTGTTCAAAAACATGAAGAGCCTGAAAATGTGTGAAAAATATGAAGAGCTTCAAAAGGTGTGAAATACATGAGGAGTATGAAACGGTCTGAAAAATACGAGGATCATGAGCTGTATTGAAAAACATAAATAGCCTGAAAAGGTGTGAAAAATATGAAGAGCTTCAAAGGTGTCAAAAATATGAGGAGCATGAAACGGTCTGAAAAATAGGAGGAGCATGAAACGGTGTTGACAAACATGAAGAGCCTGAAAAGGTGTGAAATATATGAAGAGCTTCAAAAGGTGTGAAATACATGAGGAGTATGAAACGGTCTGAAAAATAGGAGGAGCATGAAGCCGTGTTCAAAATTATGAAGAGCCTGAATAGGTGTGTAAAATATGAAGAGCTTCAAAGGTGTGAAAAATATGAGGAGCACAAAACGGTCTGAAAAATAAGAGGAGCATGAAGCCTGTTGAAAAACATAAAGAGCCTGAAAAGGTGTAAAAAATATGAAGAGCTTCAAAAGTTGTGAAACATATGAGGAGCATGAAACGGTCTGAAAAATAGGAGGAGCAAGAAACTGTTTTCAAAAACATGAAGAGCCTCAAAAGGTGTGAAAAATGTGAAGAGCTTCAAACTGTGTCAAAAATATGAGGAGCATGAAACGGTCTGAAATATAGGAGGAGCGTGAAAAGGTGTTAAAAAAAATATGAAGAGCTTCAAAAGGTGTGAAACATATGAGGAGCATGAAACGGTCTGAAAAATCGGAGAAGCATGAAGTGGTGTTGAAAAATATGAACAGCCTGAAAAGGTGTGAAAAATATGAAGAGCTTCAAAGGTGTCAAAATTATGAGGAGCATGAAACGGTCTGAAATATAGGAGGAGCATGAAAAGTTGTTAAAAAATATGAAGAGCCTGAAAAGGTGTGAAAAATATGAAAAGCTTCAAATGGTGTCAAAAATATGAGGAGAATGAAACGGTCTGAAAATTAGAAGGAGCATGAAGCGGTGTTGAAAAACATGAAGAGCCTGAAAATGTGTGAAATATATGAAGAGGCTCAAAGGTGTCAAAAATATGAGGACCAAGAAACGGTCTGGAAAATAGGAGGAGCTTGAAGCGGTGTTGAAAAACATGAAGAGCCTGAAAAGGTGAAAAATATGAAGAGCTTCAAAAGGTGTCAAAATATGAGGAGCATGAAACGGTCTGAAAAATAGGAGGAGCATGAAATGGTCTGAAAAATACGAGGAGCATGAAGTGTTGTTGAAAATCATGAAGAGCCTGAAAAAGGAGTGAAACATATGAGGAGCATGAAACGGTCTGAAAAATAGGAGAAGCATGAAGTGGTGTTCAAAAACATGAAGAGCATGAAAAGGTGTGAAAAATATGAAGAGCTTCAAAACTTGTCAAAAATATGAGGAGCATGAAACAGTCTGAAAAATAGGAGGAGCATGAAGCGGAGTTGAAAAAAATGAAGAGTCTGAAAAGGTGTGAAAAAAAGGAAGAGATTCAAAAAGTGTCAAAAATATGAGGAGCATGAAACGGTCTGAAAAATAGGAGGAGTATGCAGCGGTTAAAAAATATGAAGAGCCTGAAAAAGTTTGAAAAATATGAAGAGCTCCAAAAGTTGTCAAAAATATGTGGAGCGTGAAACAGTCTCAAAAATAGGAGGAGCGTGAAGCGGTGATGAAAAACTTGAAGAGCCTGAAAACGTGTGATAAAATATGAAGAGCTTCAAAGCTGTCAAAAATATGAGGAGCATGAAACGGTCGCAAAAATAGGAGGAGCATGAAGCGGTGTTGAAAAACATGAAGAGCCTGAAAAGGTGTGAAAAATATGAGAGCTTCAAAAGGTGTCAATAATAAGAGTTGCATGAAACAGTCTGAAAAATAGGAGGAGCATGAAACGGTCTGAAAAATAGGAGAAGCATGAAGCGGTGTTGAAAAAGATGAACAGCATGAAAAGGTGTGAAAAAAAGGAAGAGCTTGAAAAAGTGTCAAAAATATGAGGAGCATGAAACGGTCTGAAAAATAGGAGGAGCTTGAAGCGGTGTTGAAAAATATGAAGAGCCTGAAAATGTGTGAAAAATATGAAGAGCTTCAAAAGGTGTCAAATATATGAGGAGCATGAAACGGTCTGAAAAATTGGAGAAGCATGAAGTGGTGTTGACAAATATGAAGAGCCTGAAAAAGTGTGAAAAATATGAAGAGCTTCAAAAGGTGTCAAAAATATAAGGAGCATGAAACGGTCTGAAATATAAGAGGAGTATGAAAAGGTGTTAAAAAACATGAAGAGCTTCAAAAGGTGTGAAATATATGAGGAGCATGAAACGGTCTGAAAAATAGGAAGAGCCTGAAGTGGTGTTGAAAACGATAAAGAGCCTGTAAAGTTTGAAAAATATGAAGAACTTCAAAAGGTGTCAAAAATATAAGGAGCATGAAACGGTCTGAAAAATAGGAGGAGTTTGAAGAAGTGCTGAAAAACATGAAGAGCGTGAAAAGGTGTGAAAAATATGAAGAACTTCAAAACGTGTCAAATATATGAGGAGCATGAAACGGTCTGAAAAATGGGAGGATCATGAAACGGTGTTCAAAAACTTGAAGAGCCTGGAAAGGTGTGAAAAATATGAAGAACTTCAAAATGTGTCAAAAATATAAGGAGCATGAAACGGTCTGAAAAATAGGAGGAGCATGAAGCTGTGCTCAAATACATGAAGAGCCTGAGAAGGTGTGAAAAATATGAAGAGCTTGAAAAGGTGTGAAAGATATGAAGAGTTTCTAAAGATGTCAAAAATATGAGGAGCATGAAACGGTCTGAAAAATAGGAGGAGCATGAAGTGGTGTTGAAAAACATGAAGAGCCTGAAAGGGTGTGACAATTATGAAGAGCTTCAAAAGGTGTCAAAAATATGAGGAGCATGAAACGGTCTGAAAAATAGGAGGAGCATGAAGTGGTGTTCAAAATCATGAAGAGACTGAAAAGGTGTGAAAAATATGAAGAGCTTCAAAAGGTGTCAAAAATATGAGGAGCATGAAACGGTCTGAAAAATAGGAGGAGCATGAAGTGGTGTTGAAAAACATGAAGAGCCTGAAAGTGTGTGACAATTATGAAGAGCTTCAAAAGGTGTCAAAATTATGAGGAGCATGAAACGGTCTGAAAAATAGGAGGAGCATGAAGTGGTGTTGAAAAACATGAAGAGCCTGAAAAGGTGTGAAAAATATGAAGAGCTTCAAAATGTGTCAAAAATATGAGGAGCATGAAACGGTCTGAAAAATAGGAGGAGCATGAAGTGGTGTTGAAAAACATGAAGAGCCTGAAAAGGTGTGAAAAATATGAAGAGCTTCAAAAGGTGTCAATAATATGAGGATCATGAAACGGTCTGAAAAATAGGAGGAGCATGAAGTGGTGTTGAAAAACATAAATAGCCTGAAAGGGTGTGAAAATTATGAAGAGCTTCAAAACGTGTCAAAAATATGAGGAGAATGAAACGGTCTAACAAATAGGAGGAGCATGAAGTGGTGTTAAAAAACATGAAGAGCCTGAAAAGGTGTGAAAAATATGAAGAGCTTCAAAAGGTGTCAAAAATATGAGGAGCATGAAACGGTCTGAAAAATAGGAGGGGCATGAAGCGGTGTTCAAAACATGAAGAGCCTGAAAAGGTGTGAAAAATATGAGGAGCTTGAAAATGTGTGAAATATATGAAGAGCTTCAAAAGGTGTCAAAAATGAGATGAGCATGAAACGGTCTGAAAAATAAAGGAGCATGAAATGGTGATCAAAACGTGAAGAGCCTGAAAAGGTGTGAAATATTTGAAGAGCTTCAAAAGGTGTGAAATACATGAGGAGCATGAAACGGGCTGAAAAATAGGAGAAGCATGAAGTGGTGTGGAAAAACATGAAGAGCCTGAAAAGGTGTGAAAAATATGAAGAGCTTCAAAAGGTGAGAAATACATGAGGAGCATGAAACTCTCTGAAAAATAGAAGGAGCATGAAGCGGTGTTCAAAAACATGAAGAGCCTGAAAAGGTGTGAAAATATGAAGAGCTTGAAAAGGTGTGAAAAATATGAAGAGCTTCAAAAGGTGTGAAATATATGAGGAGCATGAAACGGTCTGAAAAATAGGAGGAGTATGCAGCGGTTAAAAAACATGAAGAGCCTGAAAAGGTGTGAAAAATACGAAGAGCTTCAAAAGGTGTCAAAATTACAAGGAGCATGAAACGGTCTGAAAAATAGGAGGAGCATGAAGCGGTGTTCAAAAATATGAAGAGCCTGAACAGGTGTGAAAATTATGAAGAGCTTCAAAAGGTGTCAAAAATATGAGGTGCATGAAATGGTCTGAAAAAGAGGAGGAACATGAAGCGGTGTTCAAAAACATGAAGAGCCTTTAAAGGTGTGAAAAATATGAAGAGCTTCAAAAGGTGTCAAAAATATGAGAAGCATGAAACGGTCTGAAAAATAGGAGGAGCATGAAGCGGTATTGAAAAACATGAGGAGGCTGAGAACTTGTGAAAAATATGAAGAGCTTCAAAAGGTGTCAAAAATATGAGGAGCATGAAAGGGTCTGAAAAATAGGAGGAGGAAGAAACTGTGATCAAAAAAATCGAGAGCCTAAAAAGGTGTGAAAAATATGACGAGCTTCAAAAGGTGTGAAAACTATGAGGAGCATGAAACGGTCTGAAAAATAGGAGGAGCAAGAAACGGTGATCAAAAACATGGAGAGCCTGAAAAGGTGTGAAAAATATGACGAGCTTCAAATGGTGTGAAAAACATGATGAGCATGAAACGGGCTGAAAAATAGGAGAAGCATGAAGTGGTGTTGAAAAACATGAAGAGCCTGAAAAAGTGTGAAAAATATAAAGAGCTTCAGAAGGTGTGAAAAATATGAAGAGCTTCAACAGGTGTCAAAAATTAGATGAGCATGAAATGGTCTGAAAAAGTGGAGGAGCAAGAAGTAGTGTTGAAAAAAATGAAGAGCATGAAAAGGTGTGAAAAATATGAAAAGCTTCAAAAGGTGTCAAAAATATGAGGAGCATGAAACGGTCTGAAAAATAGGTGGAGCAGGAAGCGGTGTTGAAAAATATGAAGAGCCTGGAAAGGTGTGCAAAATATGAAGAGCTTCAAAAGGTGTGAAATATATGAAGAGCTTGAAAAGGTGTCGACAATGACATGAGCATGAAACGGTCTGATAAATAGGAGGAGCATGAAACGGTGATCAAAAACATGAAGAGCCTGAAAAGGTGTGAAAAATATGAAGAGCTTCAGAAGGTGTCAAGAATATGAGGAGCACGAAACGGTCTGAAAAATATGAGGAGCATGAAGCGGTGTTCAAAAACATGAGGAGCCTGAAAACGTGTGGAAAATATGAAGAGCTTCAAAAGGTGTGAAAAATATGAAGAGCTTCAAAAGGTGTGAAAAATATGAGGAGCATGAAACGGTCTGACAAATAGGACGAGCATGAAATGGTGTTCGAAGACATGAAGAGCATGAAAATTTGTGAAAAATATGAAGACCTACAAAACGTGTCAAAAATGAGATGAGCATGAAACGGTCTGAAAAAAAGGAGGTGCATGAAGCGGTGTTGAAAAACATGAAGAGGCTGAGAACGTGTGAAAAATATGAAGAGCTTCTAAAGGTGTGAAAAATATGAAGAGCTTCAAAAGGTGTCAAAAATGAGATGAGCATGAAACGGCCTGAAAAATAGGAGGAGCATGAAGTGGTGTTGAAAAACATGATGAGCCTGAAAAAGTGGGAAATATATGAAGAGCTTCCAAAGGTGTCAAAAATATAAGGAGCATGAAACGGTCTGAAAAATAGGAGGAGCATGAAGCGATATTCAAAACCATGAAGAGCCTGAAAAGCTGTGCAATTATGTCAAGCTTCAAAAGGTGTGAAAATTATGAGGAGCATGAAACTGTCTGAAAAATAGGAGGAGCATGAAGCGGTGTTAAAGAAAATGAAGAGCCTGAAAAGGTGTGAAATATATGAAGAGCTTCAAAAGGTGTCAAAAATATGAGGAGCATGAAACGGTCTCAAAAATAGGAGGAGCATGAAGCGGTGTTCAAAAACATGAAGAGCCTGAAAAGGTGTGAAAAAAATGAAGAGCTTCAAAAGGTGTCAAAAATATGAGGAGCATGAAACGGTCTGAAAAATAGGAGGAACATGAATCTGTGCTCAAATACATGAAGCGCCTGAGAAGGTGCGAAAAATATGAAGAGCTTCAAAAGGTGAGAAAAATATGAGGACCATGAAACGATCTCAAAAGTAGGAGGAGCATGAAGCGGTGTTAAAAAACATGAAGAGCCTGAAAAGGTGTGACAAATATAAAGAGCTTCAAGATGTGTGAAAAATATGAGGAGCATGAAACGGTCCGAAAAATAGGAAGAACATGAATCTGTGCTCAAATACATGAAGCGCCTGAGAAGGTGCGAAAAATATGCAGAGCTTCAAAAGGTGTGAAAAATATGAGGACCATGAAACGATCTCAAAAATAGGAGGAGCATGAAGCGGTGTTAAAAAACATGAAGAGCCTGAAAAGGTGTGACAAATATAAAGAGCTTCAAGATGTGTGAAAAATATGAGGAGCATGAAACGGTCTGAAAAATAGGAGGAACATGATCTGTGCTCAAATACATGAAGCGCCTGAGAAGGTGCGAAAAATATGAAGAGCTTCAAAACGTGTGAAAAATATGAGGACCATGAAACGATCTCAAAAATAGGAGGAGCATGAAGCGGTGTTAAAAACATGAAGAGCCTGAAAAGGTGTGACAAATATAAAGAGCTTCAAGATGTGTGAAAAATAGGAGCAACATGAAACGGTCTGAAAAATAAGAGGAGCATGAAATGGTGTTGAAAAACAGGAAGAGCCTGAAAATGCGAGAAAAATATGAAGAGGTTTAAAAGGTGTCAAAAATATGAGGAGCATGAAACTTTCTGAAAAAGAGGAGGAGCATGAACCGGTGTTGAAAAACATGAAGAGCCTGAAAAGGTGTGAAAAATATGAAGAGGTTTAAAAGGTGTCAAAAATATGAGGAGCATGAAACATTCTGAAAAATAGGAGGATCATGAAACCGTGTTCAAAAACATGAAGAGCCTGAAAAGGTGTGAAAAATATGAAGAGCCTTAAAAAATGTCAAAAATATGAGGAGTATGAAACGGTCTGAAAAATAGCAGGAGCATGAAGCGGTGTTGAAAAACATGAAGAGCCTGAAAAGGTGTGAAAAATATGAAGAGCGTCAAAAGGTGTGAAAAATATGAAGAGCTTCAAAAGGTGTCAAAAATATGAGGAGAATGAAACGGTCTGAAAAATAGGCGGAGCATGAAACGGTGTTCAAAAACATGAAGAGCCTAAAAAGGTGTGAAAAATATGAAGAGCGTCAAAACGTGTCAAAATATGAGGAGCATGAAACGGTCTGAAAAATAGGAGGAGCAAGAAGCGGTGTTGAAAAACATGAAGAGCCTGAAAATGTGTGAAAAATATGAAGAGCCTGAAAAGGTGTGAAAAATATGAAGAGCTTCAAAAGGTGTCAAAATTATGAGGAGCATTAAACGGTCTGAAAAATAGGAAGAGCATGAAGCTGTGTTCAACAACATGAAGAGACTGAAAAGGTGCGAAAAATATGAAGAGGCTGAAAAGGTGTGAAAAATATGAAGAGCTTCAAAAGGTGTCAAAAATTAGATGAGCATGAAACGGTCTGAAAAATAGGAGGAGCATTAAACGGCGTGGAGAAACATGAAGAGCCAGAAAAGGTGTGGAAAAATAGGAGGAGCTTCAAAATGTGTCAAATATATGAGGAGAATGAAACGGTCGGAAAAATAGGAGGAGCATGAAACGGTCTGAAAAATAAGAAGAGCATGAAACGGTCTGAAAAATAGGAGGATCATGAAGCGGTGTTGAAAATCGTGAAGAGCCTGAAATGGTGTGAAAAATGTGAAGAGCTTCAACAGGTGTCAAAAACTTGAGGAGAATGAAACGGTCTGAAAAATAGGAGGAGCATGAAGCTGTGTTGAAAAACATGAAGAGCCTGAAAAGGTGCGTAAAATATGAAGAGCTGCAAAAGGTGTAAAAAATGAGATGAGCATGAAACGGTCTGAAAAATAGGAGGAGCATGAACTGGTGCTGAAAACATGAAGAGCCTGAAAAGGTGTGAAAAATATGAAGAGCTTTAAAAGGTGTCAAATATATGAGGAGAAAGAAACGGTCTGAAAAATAGGAGGAGCATGAAGTGATGTTCAAAAACTTGAAGAGCCTGAAAAGGTGTGAAAAATATGAAGAGCTTCAAAAAGTGTCAAATATATGAGGAGAAAGAAACGGTCTGAAAAATAGGAGGAGCATGAAGTGATGTTCAAAAACTTGAAGAGCCTGAAAAGGTGTGAAAAATGTGAAGAGCTTCAAAAGGTGTGAAAAATATGAAGAGCTTCAAAAGCTGTCAAAAATGAGATGAGCATGAAACGGTCTGAAAAAAAGCAGGAGCATGAAGCGTTGTTGAAAATCTTGAAGAGCTTGAAAAGGTGTGAAAAATATGAAGAGCTTCAAAAGTTTTCAAAAATATGAGGATCATGAAACGGTCTGAAAAATAGGAGCAACATGAAACGGTCTTAAAAATAGGGGGATTATGAAGCAGTGTTGAAAAACATGAAGAGCCTGAAAAGGTGTGAAAAATATGAAGAGCTTCAAAAGGTTGAAAAATATGAAGAGCTTCAAAAGGTGTCAAAAATATGAGGAGACTGAAACGGTCTGAAAAATAGGCGGAGCAAGAAACGGTGTTCAAAAACATGAAGAGCCTAAAAAGGTGTGAAAAACATGAAGAGCTTCAAAACGTGTCAAAATATGAGGAACATGAAACGGTCTGAAAAATAGGAGGAGCAAGAAGCGGTGTTGAAAAACATGAAGAGCCTGAAAATGTGTGAATAATATGAAGAGCTTCAAAGATGTGAAAAATATGAAGAGCTTCAAAAGCTGTCAAATGAGATGAGCATGAAACGGTCTGAAAAATAGCAGGAGCATGAAGCGGTGTTCAAAAACATGAAGAGCCTGAAAAGGGGTGAAAAATATGAAGAGCTTCAAAAGGTGTCAATAATAAGACGTGCATGAAACAGTCTGAAAAATAGGAGGAGCATGAAACGGTCTGAAATATAGGAGGAGCATGAATCTGTGCTCAAATACATGAAGTGCCTGAGAAGGTGCGAAACATATGAAGAGCTTCAAAAGGTGTGAAAAATATGAGGAGCATGAAACGTTCTGAAAAATAGGAGGAGCATGAAACGGTGTTCAAAAATATGAAGAGCCTGGAAATGGTGTGAAAAATATGAGAGCCCCAAAACGTGTCAAAAATATGAGGAGCATGAAACGGTCTGAAACATACGAGGAGCATGAAGTGGAGTTCAAAAACATAAAGAGCCTGAAAAGGTGTGAAATATATGAAGAGCTTCAAAAGGTGTAAAAAATTTGAGCAGCATGAAACGGTCTGAAAAATAGGAGGAGCATGAAACGGAGCTGAAAAACATGAAGTGCCTGAAAAGGTGTGCAAAATATGAAGAGCTTCAAAAGGTGTAAAAAACGAGATGAGCATGAAACGGTCTGAAAAATAGGAGGAGCATGAACTGGTGCTGAAAAACATGAAGAGCCTGAAAAGGTGTGAAAAATATGAAGAGCTTCAAAAGGGGTTAAAATATGAGGAGCATGAAACATTCTGAAAAATAGGAGGAGCATGAACTGGTGCTGAAAAACATGAAGAGCCTGAATAGGTGTGAAAAATATGAAGAGCTTCAAAAAGTGTCAAATATATGAGGAGAAAGAAAAGGTCTGAAAAAAAGGAGGAGCATGAAGTGGTGTTCAAAAACATGAAGAGCCTGAAAAGGTGTGAAAAATATGAAGAGCTTCAAAAGCTGTCAAAAATGAGATGAGCATGAAACGGTCTGAAAAAAAGCAGGAGCATGAAGCGTTGTTGAAAATCTGGAAGACCTTGAAAAGTTATTAAAAATATGAAGAGCTTCAAAAGGTTTCAAAAATATGAGGATCATGAAACGGTCTGAAAAATAGGAGCAACATGAAATGGTCTTAAAAATAAGAGGAGCATGAAATGGTTTTGAAAAACATGAAGAGCCTGAAAAGGTGTGAAAAATATGAAGACGTTTAAAAGGTGTCAAAAATATGAGGAGCATGAAACTTTCTGAAAAATAGGAGGATCATGAAGCGGTGTTGAAAAACATGAAGAGCCTGAAAAGGTGTGAAAAATATGAAGAGCTTCAAAAGTTTTGAAATATATTAGGAGCATGAAACGATTTGAAAAAAAGGACGAGCATGAAACGGTGTTCAAAAACATGAAGAGCCTGAAAATGTGAGAAAAATATGAACAGCTTCAAAAGGTTTCAAAAATATGAGGAGCATGAAACTTTCTGAAAAAGAGGAGGAGCATGAACCGGTGTTGAAAAACATGAAGAGCCTGAAAAGTTGTGAAAAATATGAAGAGGTTTAAAAGGTGTCAAAAATATGAGGAGCATGAAACTTTCTGAAAAATAGGAGGATCATGAAACCGTGTTCAAAAACATGAAGAGCCTGAAAAGGTGTGAAAAATATGAAGAGCCTTAAAAAATGTCAAAAATATGAGGAGTATGAAATGGTCTGTAAAATAGCAGGAGCATGAAGCGGTGTTGAAAAACATGAAGAGCCTGAAAAGGTGTGAAAAATATGAAGAGCTTCAAAAGGTGTGAAAAATATGAAGAGCTTCAAAAGTTGTCAAAAATATGAGGAGAATGAAACGGTCTGAAAAATAGGCGGAGCATGAAACGGTGTTCAAAAACATGAAGAGCCTGAAAAGGTGTGAAAAATATGAAGAGCTTCAAAACGTGTCAAATTATGAGGAGCATGAAACGGTCTGAAAAATAGGAGGATCAAGAAGCGGTGTTGAAAAACATGAAGAGCCTGAAAATGTGTGAACAATATGAAGAGCTTCAAAAGGTGTGAAAAATATGAAGAGCTTCAAAAGCTGTCAAATTAGATGAGCATGAAACGGTCTGAAAAATAGAAGGAGCATGAAGCGGTGTTCAAAAACATGAAGAGCCTGAAAAGGGGTGAAAAATGTGAAGAGCTTAAAAAGGTGTCAAAATTATGAGGAGCATTAAACGATCTGAAAAATAGGAGCATGAAGCTGTGTTCAACAACATGAAGAGACTGAAAAGGTGCGAAAAATATGAAGAGCCTGAAAAGGTGTGAAAATTATGAAGAGCTTCAAAAGGTGTCAAAAATGAGATGAGCATGAAACGGTCTGAAAAATAGGAGGAGCATTAAGCGGTGTTGAAAATCATGAAGAGCCTGAAAAGGTGTGAAAAATATGAAGAGCTTCAAAAATGTGAAAAATATGAAGAGCTTCAAAATGTGTCAAATATATGAGGAGAATGAAACGGTCTGAAAAATAGGAGGAGCATGAAACGGTCTGAAAAATAGGAAGAGCATGAAACGGTCTGAAAAATAGGAGGATCATGAAGCGGTGTTGAAAATCGTGAAGAGCCTGAAATGGTGTGAAAAATGTGAAGAGCTTCAACAGGTGTCAAAAACTTGAGGAACATGAAACGGTCTGAAAAATAGGAGTAGCATGAAACGATCTGAAAAATAGGAGGAGCATGAAGCTGTGTTGAAAAACATGAAGAGCCTGAAAAGGTGTGAAAAATATGAAGAGCTTCAAAAGGTGTAAAAAATGAGAGCAGCATGAAACGGTCTGAAAAATAGGAGGAGCATGAAGTGGAGCTGAAAAACATGAAGTGCCTGAAAAGGTGTGCAAAATATGAAGAGCTTCAAAAGGTGTAAAAAATGAGATGAGCATGAAACGGTCTGAAAAATAGGAGGAGCATGAACTGGTGCTGAAAAACATGAAGAGCATGAAAAGGTGAGAAAAATATGAAGAGCTTTAAAAGGTGTGAAAAATATGACGAGCATGAAACGGTCTGAAAAATTGGAGGAGCATGAAGCTGTGTTCAAAAACATGAAGAGCCAGAAAAGGTGTGAAAAATATGAAGAGCTTCAAAAAGTGTCAAAAGTATGAGGAGCAAGAAACGGTCGGAAAATAGGAGGAGCATGAAACGATCTGAAAAATAGGAGGAGCATGAAGCTGTGTTCAAAAACATGAAGAGCCTGAAAAGGTGTGAAAAATATGAAGAGCTTGAAAAGGTGTAGAAAATTTGAGCAGCATGAAACGGTCTGAAATATAGGAGGAGCATGAAGTGGAGCTGAAAAACCTGAAGAGCCTGAAAAGGTGTGAAAAATATGAAGAGCTTCAAAAGGTGTGAAAAATATGAGGAGCATGAAACGGTCTGAAAAATAGGAGGAGCATGGATCGGTGTTGAAAAACATGAAGAGCCTGAAAAGGTGTGAAAAATATGAAGAGCTTCAAAAAGTGTCAAATATAAGAGGAGAAAGAAACGGTCTGAAAAAAAGGAGGAGCATGAAGCGGTGTTCAAAAACATGAAGAGCCTGAAAAGGTGTGAAAAATATGAAGAGCTTCAAAAGCTGTCAAAAATGAGATGAGCATGAAACGGTCTGAAAAAAAGGAGGAGCATGAAGCGATGTTGAAAATCTTGAAGAGCTTGAAAAGGTGTGAAAATATGAAGAGCTTCAAAAGGTTTCAAAAATATTAGGATCATGAAACGGTCTGAAAAATAGGAGCAACATGAAACGGTCTGAAAAATAAGAGGAGCATGAAATGGTGTTGAAAAACAGGAAGAGCCAGAAAATGTGAGAAAAATATGAACAGCGTCAAAAGGTTTCAAAAATATGAGGAGCATGAAACTTTCTGAAAAAGAGGAGGAGCATGAACCGGTGTTGAAAACCATGAAGAGCCTGAAAAGGTGTGAACAATATGAAGAGGTTTAAAAGGTGTCAAAAATATGAGGAGCATGAAACTTTCTGAAAAATAGGAGGATCATGAAACCGTGTTCAAAAACATGAAGAGCCTGAAAAGGTGTGAAAAATATGAAGAGCCTTAAAAAATGTCAAAAATATGAGGAGTAGGAAATGGTCTGTAAAATAGCAGGAGCATGAAGCGGTGTTGAAAAACATGAAGAGCCTGAAAAGGTGTGAAAAATATGAAGAGCTTCAAAAGGTGTGAAAAATATGAAGAGCTTCAAAAGTTGTCAAAAATATGAGGAGAATGAAACGGTCTGAAAAATAGGCGGAGCATGAAACGGTGTTCAAAAACATGAAGAGCCTGAAAAGGTGTGAAAAATATGAAGAGCTTCAAAACATGTCAAAATATGAGGAGCATGAAACGGTCTGAAAAATAGGAGGAGCAAGAAGCGGTGTTGAAAAACATGAAGAGTCTGAAAATGTGTGAAAAATATGAAGAGCTTCAAAAGATGTGAAAAATATGAAGAGCTTCAAAAGCTGTCAAATGAGATGAGCATGAAACGGTCTGAAAAATAGCAGGAGCATGAAGAGGTGTTCAAAAACATGAAGATCCTGAAAAGGGGTGAAAAATATGAAGAGCTTCAAAAGGTGTCAAAATTATGAGGAGCATTAAAAGGTCTGAAAAATGGGAGGAGCATGAAGCTGTGTTCAACAACATGAAGAGCCTGAAAAGGTGCGAAAAATATGAAGAGCCTGAAAAGGTATGAAAAATATGAAGAGCTTCAAAAGGTGTCAAAAATGAAATGAGCATGAAACGGTCTGAAAAATAGGAGGAGCATTAAGCGGTGTTGAAAATCATGAAGAGCCTGAAAAGGTGTGAAAAATAAGAAGAGCTTCAAAAGGTATGAATAATGAGAGGAGCATGAAACGGTCTGTAAAATAGGAGGAGCATGAAGCGGTGTTGAAAAACATGAAGACCCTGAAAAGGTGTGAAAAATATGAAGAGCTTCAAAACCTGTCAAAAATATGAGGAGCCTGAAACAGTCTCAAAAATAGGAAGAGCATGAAACGGTCTGAAAAATAGGAGGATCATGAAGCGGTGTTGAAAATCGTGAAGAGCCTGAAAAGGTGTGAAAAATGTGAAGAGCTTCAACAGGTTTCAAAAACATGAGAAGAATGAAACGGTCTGAAAAATAGGAGGAGTATGAAGCTATGTTCAAAAACATGAAGAGCCAGAAAAGGTGTGAAAAATATGAAGAGCTTCAAAAAGTGTAAAAAATGAGATGAGCCTGAAACGGTCTGAAAAATAGGAGGAGCATGAAGCGGTGTTCAAAAACATGAAGAGCCTGAAAAGTGTGAAATATATGAAGAGCTTGAAAAGGTGTAAAAATATGAGGAGCATGAAACCGTCTGCAAAATAGAAGGAGCATGAAATGGTGTTCAAAAACATGAAGAGCATGAAAAGATGTGAAAATTATGAAGAGCTTCAAAAGGTGTGAAATACATGAGGAGGATTAAACGGTCTGAAAAATAGGAGGAGCATGAAGTGGTGTTCAAAAACATGAAGACCATGAAAAGGTGTGAAAAATATGAAGAGCCTCAAAAGTGTGAAAAATATGATGAACATGATATGTTTTGAAAAATAGGATTAGCCTGAAGCGGTGTTCAAATACATGAAGAGCCTGAAAAGTTGTGAAAAATATGCAAAGCTTCAAAAGGTGTCAAAAAAGAGATGAGCATGAAACGGTCTGAAAAATAGGAGCAGCATGAATCGGTGCTGAAAAACATGAAGAGCCTGAAAAGGTGTGAGAAATATGAAGAGCTTCAAAAGGTGTCAAAAATATGAGGAGTATGAAACGATCTGCAAAAAATAAGGAGCAAGAAGTGGTGTTCAAAAACATGAAGAGCCTGAAAAGATGTCAAAAATATGAAGAGCTTCAAAAGGTGTCAAAAATATGAGGAGCATGAAACGGTTTGACAAATTGGAAGAGCATGAAACGGTGTTCAAAAACATGAAGAGACTGAAAAGTGGTGAAAAATATGAAGAGCTTCAAAACGTGTCAAATATATGAGGAGCATGAAACGGTCTGAAAAATAGGAGGAGCATGAAGCGGTGTTGAAAAACGTGAAGAGCCTGAAAACGTGTGAAAAATATTAAGAGCTTCAAAAGGTGTGAAAAATATGAAGACCTTCAAAGTGTCAAAAATCGATGAGCAGGAAATGGTCTAAAAAATAGGAGAGCATGAAATGGTGTTAAAAACATGAAGAGCCTGAAAAGGTGTGAAATATATGAAGCGCTTCAAAAGGTATCAAAAATATGAGGAGAATGAAACGGTCGGAAAAATAGGAGGGGCATGAAGCGGTGTTCAAAAACATGAAGATCCTGAAAAGGTGTGAAAAATACGAAGAGCTTCAAAAGGTGTGAAATACATGAGGAGCATGAAACGGTCTGAAAAATAGGAGAAGCATGAAGCGGTTTTGAAAAAAAAAAAGCCTGAAAATGTGTGAAAAATATGAAGAATTTCAAAAGGTGTGAAAAATATGAGGACCATGAAACGGTATGAAAAATAGGAGGAGCATCAAGTGGTGTTGAAAACCATAAAGAGCTTGAAAACGTGGGAAAATATGAAGAGCTTCAAAATGTCTCAAAAATATGAGGAATATGAAACGGTCTGAAAAATAGGAGGATCATAAAGCGGTGTTGAAAAACATGAAGAGCCTGAAAATGGTGTGAAAAATATGAAGAGCTTCAAAAGGTGTCAAAAATGAGATGTGCATGAAACGGTCTGAAAAATAGGAACAGCATGAAGTGGTTGTGAAAAACATGAAAAGCCTCAAAATGTGTGCAAAATATGAAGAGCTTCAAAAGGTGTGAAATACATGAGGAGCATGAAATGGTCTGAGAAATAGGAGGAGCATGAAGCGGTGTTCAAAAACATGAAGAGCCTGAAAAGGTGGGAAAATGTGAATAGCTTCAAAAGGTGTCAAAAATATGAGGAGTTTGAAACGGTCTGAAAAATAGGAGGAGCATGAAGCGTTGTTCAAAACCAAGAAGAGCTTGAAAAGGTGGGAAAATTATGAAGAGCTTCAAAAGTTGTCAAAAATATGAGGAGCATGATACGGTCTGAAAAATAAGGGGGAGCATGAAGTGGTGTTCAAAAACAGGAAGAGCCTGAAAAGGGGTGAAAAATATGAAGAGCTACAAAATGTGTAAAAATTATAAGGAGCATGAAACGGTCTGAAAAATAGGAGAAGCATGAAGCGGTTTTGAAAAACATGAAAAGCCTGAAAATGTGTGAAAAATATGAAGAATTTCAAAAGGTGTGAAAAATATGAGGACCATGAAACGGTATGAAAAATAGGAGGAGCATCAAGTGGTGTTGAAAACCATAAAGAGCTTGAAAACGTGGGAAAATATGAAGAGCTTCAAAATGTCTCAAAAATATGAGGAATATGAAACGGTCTGAAAAATAGGAGGATCATAAAGCGGTGTTGAAAAACATGAAGAGCCTGAAAATGGTGTGAAAAATATGAAGAGCTTCAAAAGGTGTCAAAAATGAGATGTGCATGAAACGGTCTGAAAAATAGGAGCAGCATGAAGTGGTTGTGAAAAACATGAAAAGCCTGAAAATGTGTGCAAAATATGAAGAGCTTCAAAAGGTGTGAAATACATGAGGAGCATGAAATGGTCTGAGAAATAGGAGGAGCATGAAGCGGTGTTCAAAAATATGAAGAGCCTGAAAAGGTGTGAAATAAATGAAGAGCTTCAAAAGGTGTGAAAAATATGAATAGCATGATACAGTCTGTAAAATAGGAGAAGCATGCAGTGGTGTTCAAAAACATGAAGAGCCTGAAAAGTTGTGAAAAATACGCATAGCTACAAAAGGTGTCAAAAATTAGATGAGCATGAAACGGTCTGAAAAATTGGAGGAGCAAGAAGTAGTGTTGAAAAATATGAAGAGCCTGAAAAGGTGTGAAAAATATGAAGAGCTTCAAAAGGTGTGAAATACATGAGGAGCATGAAACTCTCTGAAAAATAGGAGGAGCATGAAGTGGTGTTGAAAAACATGAAGAGCCTGAAATGTTGTGAAATATATGAAGACCTTCATAACGTGTGAAAAATATGAGGAGCTTGAAAAAGTGTCAAAATTATGAGGACATGAAACGGTCTGAAAAATAGGAGGAGCATGAAAATGTCTGAAAAATAGGAGGAGCATGAAGTGGTGTTGAAAAACATGAAGAGCCTGAAAAGTGTGAAAAATATGAAGAGCTTCATAAGGTGACAAAAATATGAGGAGCATGAAACGGTCTGAAAAATAGGAGGAGCATGAAGCGGTGTTCAAAACATGAAGACCCTGAAAATGTGTGAAAAATATGAAGAGCTTCAAAAGGTGTCAAAAATATGAGGAGCATGAAACGGTCTGAAAAATAGAAGGAGCATGAAATGCTGATCAAGAACATGAAGAGCCTGAAAAGGTGTGAAAAATATGAAGAGCTTCAAAAGGTGTGAAATACATGAGGAGCATGAAACAGTCTGAAAAATAGGAGAAGCATGACGTGGTGTGGAAAAAGATGAAGAGCCTGAAAAAGTGTGAAAAATATGAAGAGCGTCAAAAGATGTGAAATACATGAGGAGCATGAAACGGTCTGAAAAATAGGAGGAGCATGAAGCGGTGTTCAACAACATGAAGAGCCTGAAAAGTGTGAAAAATATGAAGAGCTTCAAAAGGTGTGAAAAATATGAAGAGCTTCAAAATGTGTCAAAAATCGAAGAG
Source organism: Dama dama (assembly GCF_033118175.1). NCBI lineage: Eukaryota > Metazoa > Chordata > Mammalia > Artiodactyla > Cervidae > Dama > Dama dama. Next base: position 370,128 of record NW_026870921.1, on the reverse strand, counting down.
CAGGAAATGGTCTGAAAAATAGGAGAGCATGAAGTGGTTTTAAAAACATGAAGAGCCTGAAAAGGTGTGAAATATATGAAGAGCTTCAAAGGAATCAAAAATATGAGGAGAATGAAATGGTCTGAAAAATGGGAGGGGCATGAAGCGATGTTGAAAAACATGAAGAGGCTGAAAATGTGTGAAAAATATGAAGATCTTCTAAAGGTGTCAAATATATGAGGAAACGAAACGACGTGTAAAATTGGAAGAGCATGAAGTGGTGTTGAAAAACATGAAGAGCCTGAAAAGTGTGAAAAACATGAAGAGCTTCAAAAGGTGTGAAAAAAATGAAGAGCTTCAAAATGTGTCAAAAATCGATGAGCAGGAAATGGTCTGAAAAATAGGAGAGCATGAAGTGGTTTTAAAAACATGAAGATCCTGAAATGGTGTGAAATATATGAAGAGCTTCAAAATGTGTGAAACATATGAGGAGCTTCAAAAAGTGTCAAAAATATGAGGAGCATGAAACGGTCTGAAAAATAGGAGGAGGATGAAGCGGTGTTCAGAAACATGAAGAGCCTGAAAAGGTGTGAAAAATATGAAGAGCTTCAAAATGTGTCAAAAATATGAGGAGCATGAAACGGTCTGAAAAATAGGAGAAGCATGAAGTGGTGTTGAAAAACATGAAGAGCCTGAAAAGTGTGAAAAATATGAAGAGCTTCTAAAGGTATCAAAAATATGAGGAGCATGAAAAGGTCTGAAAAATAGGAGGAGCATGAATTGGTGTTGAAAAACATGAAGAGCCTGAAAAGTGTGAAAAATATGAAGAGCTTCAAAAGGTGTCAAAAATATGAGGAGCATGAAACGGTCTGAAAAATAGGAGAAGCATGAAGTGGTGTGGGAAAAGATGAAGAGCCTGAAAAAGTGTGAAAAATATGAAGAGCTTCAAAAGGTGTGAAATACATTAGGAGCATGAAACTCTCTGAAAAATAGGAGGAGCATGAAGTGGTGTTCAAAAACATGAAGAGCCTGATAATTTGTGAAAAATATGAAGAGATTCAAAAGGTGTGAGAAATATGAGGAGGATGATACGGTCTGAACAATAGGAGGAGTATGAAGCGGTGTTCAGAAACATGAAGGGCCTGAAAAGTTGTGAAAAATATGAAAAGCTTCAAAAGGTGTCAAAAATATGAGGAGCATGAAACGGTCTGAAAAATAGGAGGAGCATGAAATGGTGTTGAAAAACATGAAGAGCCTGAAAAGGTGTGAGAAATATGAAGAGTTTCAAAAGGTGTGAAAAATATGAAGAGCTTCAAAAGGTGTCAAAAAGTAGATGAGCATGAAACGGTCTGAAAAATAGGAGGAGCATGAAGTGGTTTTGAAAAACATGAAGAGCCTGAAAAGGTGTGAAATATATGAAGAGCTTCAAAAGGTGTCAAAAATATGAGGAGCATGAAACGGTCTGAAAAATAGGAGGAGCATGAAGCAGTGTTGCAATACATGAAAGGCCTGAAAAGATGTGAAAAATATGAAGAGCTTCAAAAGGTGTCAAAAATATGAGGAGCATGAAACGGTCTGAAATATAAAGGAGCATGAAACGCTGATCAAATACATGAAGAGTCTGAAAAGGTGTGAAAAATATAAAGAGCTTCAAAAGCTGTCAAGTATATGAGTAGCATGAAACGGTCTGAAAAATAGGAGGAGCATGAAGCGGTGTTCAAAAACATGAAGAGCCTTAAAAGGTGTGAAAAATATGAAGAATTTGAAAAGGTGTCAAATATATGAGGAGCATGAAACGTTCTGAAAAAGAGGAGGATCATGAAACGGTGTTCAAAAACATGAAGAGCATGAGAAGTTGTGAAAAATATGAAGAGCTTCAAAAGGTGTCAAAAATGAGATGAGCATGAAACGGTTTGAAAAATCGGAGGAGCATGAAGCGGTGTTGAAAATCATGAAGAACCTGAAACGGTGTGAAAAATATGAAGAGCTTCAAAAGGTGTGAAAAATATGAAGAGCATCAAAAGGTGTCAAAAATATGATGAGGTTGAAACGGTCTGAGAAATAGGAGGAGCAAGAAGCGGTGTTGAAAAACATGAAGAGACAGAAATGATGTGAAAAATATGAAGAGCCTCAAAAGGTGTCAAAAATATGGGGACCATGAAACGGTCTGAAAAATAGGAGGAGCATGAACTGGTGTTGAAAAACATGAAGAGCCTGAAAAGGTGTGAAAAATATGAAGACCTTCAAAAGGTGTCAAAAATATGAGGAGCATGAAACGGTCTGAAAAATACGAGGAGCATGAAACGGTGTTCAAAATATGAAGGGCCTGAAAAGGTGTGAATTATATGAAGAGCCTCAAAATGTGTCAAAAATATGAGGAGCATGAAACTGTCTGAAAAATAGGAGGAGCATGAAGCGGTGTTGAAAAATATGAAGAGACTGAAAACGTGTGAATAATATGAAGAGCTTCAAAAGGTTTGAAAAATATGAAGAGATTCAAAAGGTGTGAAAAATATGAAGAGCTTCAGAAGGTGTCAAAAATGAGATGAGCATGAAACGGTTTGAAAAATAGGAGGAGCATGAAACGATCTGAAAAATAGGAGGAGCATGAAACGGTGTTGAAAACATAAAGAGCATGAAAAGGTGTGAAATAAACGAAGAGCTTCAAAAGGTGTCAAAAATATGAGGCGCATGAAATGGTCTGAAAAATAGGAGGAGCAGGAAGCGGTGGTGAAAAACATGAAGAGCCTTAAAAGGTGTGAAAAATATGAAGAGCTTCAAAAGTGTGAAAAATATGAGGAGCATGAGACGGTCTGAAAAAAAGGAGGAGCATGAAGTGGTGTTGAAAAACATGAAGATGCTGAAATGGTGCGAAATATATGAAGAGCTTCAAAATGTGTGAAACATATGAGGAGCTTCAAAAAGTGTCAAAAATATGAGTGGCATGAAATGGTCTGAAAAATAGGAGGAGCATGAAGCGGTGTTGAAAAACATAAAGAGCATGAAAGCGTATGAAGAATATGAAGAGCTTCAAAAGGTGTGAAAAATATGAAGAGCTTCAAAAGGTGTCCAAAATGAGATGACCATGAAACGGTCTGAAAAATAGGAGGAGCAGGAAGTGGTGTTGAAAAACATGAAGAGCCTGAAAAGGTGTGAAATATATGAAGAGCATCAAAAGATGTCAAAAATATGAGGAGCATGAAACGGTCTGAAAAATAGGAGGAGCATGAAGCAGTGTTGCAATACATGAAAAGCCTGAAAAGATGTGAAAAATATGAAGAGCTTCAAAAGGTGTCAAAAATATGAGAAGCATGAAACGGTCTGAAAAAGAGGAGGAGCATAAAGTGGTGTTGAAAAACATGAAGAGCCTGAAAAGGTGTGAAGAATATGAAGAGCTTCAAAAGGTGCCAAAAATATGAGGAGCATGAAACGGTCTGAAAAATAGGAGGAGCATGAAACGGTGTTGAAAAACATGAAGAGCCTGAAAAGGTGTGAAAAATATGAAGAGCTTCAAAATGTGTCAAAAATATTAAGAGCATGAAATGGTCTGAAAAATAGGAAGAGCTTGAAGCGGTGTTCAAAAACCTGAAGAGCCTGAAAAGGTGTCAAAAATATAACGAGCATGAAACGGTCTGAAAAATAGGAAGAACATAAAGCGGTGTTCAAAAACATGAAGAGCCTGAAAAGGTGTGAAAAATATGAAGACCTTCAAAAGGTGTCAAAATATGAGGAGCATGAAACGGTCTGAAAAATACGAGGAGCATGAAACGGTGTTTAAAATATGAAGGGCCTGAAAAGGTGTGAATTATATGAAGAGCCTCAAAATGTGTCAAAAATATGAGGAGCATGAAACTGTCTGAAAAATAGGAGGAGCATGAAGCGGTGTTGAAAAACATGAAGAGACTGAAAACGTGTGAATAATATGAAGAGCTTCAAAAGGTTTGAAAAATATGAAGAGATTCAAAAGGTGTGAAAAATATGAAGAGCTTCAGAAGGTGTCAAAAATGAGATGAGCATGAAACGGTTTGAAAAATAGGAGGAGCATGAAACGATCTGAAAAATAGGAGGAGCATGAAACGGTGTTGAAAACATAAAGAGCATGAAAAGGTGTGAAAAATACGAAGAGCTTCAAAAGGTGTCAAAAATATGAGGCGCATGAAACGGTCTGAAAAATAGGAGGAGCAGGAAGCGGTGGTGAAAAACATGAAGAGCCTGAAAAGGTGTGAAAAATATGAAGAGCTTCAAAAGGTGTAAAAAATGAGAGCAGCATGAAACGGTCTGAAAAATAGGAGGAGCATGAAGTGGAGCTGAAAAACATGAAGTGCCTGAAAAGGTGTGCAAAATATGAAGAGCTTCAAAAGGTGTAAAAAATGAGATGAGCATGAAACGGTCTGAAAAATAGGAGGAGCATGAACTGGTGCTGAAAAACATGAAGAGCATGAAAAGGTGAGAAAAATATGAAGAGCTTTAAAAGGTGTGAAAAATATGACGAGCATGAAACGGTCTGAAAAATTGGAGGAGCATGAAGCTGTGTTCAAAAACATGAAGAGCCAGAAAAGGTGTGAAAAATATGAAGAGCTTCAAAAAGTGTCAAAAGTATGAGGAGCAAGAAACGGTCGGAAAATAGGAGGAGCATGAAACGATCTGAAAAATAGGAGGAGCATGATGCTGTGTTCAAAAACATGAAGAGCCTGAAAAGGTGTGAAAAATATGAAGAGCTTGAAAAGGTGTAGAAAATTTGAGCAGCATGAAACGGTCTGAAATATAGGAGGAGCATGAAGTGGAGCTGAAAAACCTGAAGAGCCTGAAAAGGTGTGAAAAATATGAAGAGCTTCAAAAAGTGTCAAATATAAGAGGAGAAAGAAACGGTCTGAAAAAAAGGAGGAGCATGAAGCGGTGTTCAAAAACATGAAGAGCCTGAAAAGGTGTGAAAAATATGAAGAGCTTCAAAAGCTGTCAAAAATGAGATGAGCATGAAACGGTCTGAAAAAAAGGAGGAGCATGAAGCGATGTTGAAAATCTTGAAGAGCTTGAAAAGGTGTGAAAATATGAAGAGCTTCAAAAGGTTTCAAAAATATTAGGATCATGAAACGGTCTGAAAAATAGGAGCAACATGAAACGGTCTGAAAAATAAGAGGAGCATGAAATGGTGTTGAAAAACAGGAAGAGCCAGAAAATGTGAGAAAAATATGAACAGCGTCAAAAGGTTTCAAAAATATGAGGAGCATGAAACTTTCTGAAAAAGAGGAGGAGCATGAACCGGTGTTGAAAAACATGAAGAGCCTGAAAAGGTGTGAACAATATGAAGAGGTTTAAAAGGTGTCAAAAATATGAGGAGCATGAAACTTTCTGAAAAATAGGAGGATCATGAAACCGTGTTCAAAAACATGAAGAGCCTGAAAAGGTGTGAAAAATATGAAGAGCCTTAAAAAATGTCAAAAATATGAGGAGTATGAAATGGTCTGTAAAATAGCAGGAGCATGAAGCGGTGTTGAAAAACATGAAGAGCCTGAAAAGGTGTGAAAAATATGAAGAGCTTCAAAAGGTGTGAAAAATATGAAGAGCTTCAAAAGTTGTCAAAAATATGAGGAGAATGAAACGGTCTGAAAAATAGGCGGAGCATGAAACGGTGTTCAAAAACATGAAGAGCCTGAAAAGGTGTGAAAAATATGAAGAGCTTCAAAACGTGTCAAAATATGAGGAGCATGAAACGGTCTGAAAAATAGGAGGAGCAAGAAGCGGTGTTGAAAAACATGAAGAGTCTGAAAATGTGTGAAAAATATGAAGAGCTTCAAAAGATGTGAAAAATATGAAGAGCTTCAAAAGCTGTCAAATGAGATGAGCATGAAACGGTCTGAAAAATAGCAGGAGCATGAAGAGGTGTTCAAAAACATGAAGATCCTGAAAAGCGGTGAAAAATATGAAGAGCTTCAAAAGGTGTCAAAATTATGAGGAGCATTAAAAGGTCTGAAAAATGGGAGGAGCATGAAGCTGTGTTCAACAACATGAAGAGCCTGAAAAGGTGCGAAAAATATGAAGAGCCTGAAAAGGTATGAAAAATATGAAGAGCTTCAAAAGGTGTCAAAAATGAAATGAGCATGAAACGGTCTGAAAAATAGGAGGAGCATTAAGCGGTGTTGAAAATCATGAAGAGCCTGAAAAGTTGTGGAAAAATAGGAAGAGCTTTAAAATGTGTCAAATATATGAGGAGAATGAAACGGTCTGAAAAATAGGAGGAGCATTAAACGGTGTGGAAAAACATGAAGAGCCTGAAAAGGTGTGGAAAAATAGGAAGAGCTTCAAAATGTGTCAAATATATGAGGAGAATAAAACGGTCTGAAAAATAGGAGGAGCAAGAAATGGTCTGAAAAATAGGAAGAGCATGAAACGGTCTGAAAAATAGGAGGATCATGAAGCGGTGTTGAAAATCGTGAAGAGCCTGAAAAGGTGTGAAAAATGTGAAGAGCTTCAACAGGTGTCAAAAACTTGAGGAGAATGAAACGGTCTGAAAAATAGGAGGAGCATGAAGCTGTGTTGAAAAACATGAAGAGCCTGAAAAGGTGTGAAAAATATGAAGAGCTTCAAAAGCTGTCAAATATATGAGGAGCACGAAACGGTCTGAAAAAAAGGAGGAGCATGAAGCGTTGTTGAAAATCTTGAAGAGCTTGAAAAGGTGTGAAAAATATGAAGAGCTTCAAAAGGTTTCAAAAATATGAGGATCATGAAACGGTCTGAAAAATAGGAGCAGCATGAAACGGTCTGAAAAATAAGAGGAGCATGAAATGGTGTTGAAAAACAGGAAGAGCCTGAAAAGGTGTGAAAAATATGAAGAGTTTTAAAAGGTGTCAAAATTATGAGGAGCATGAAACTTTCTGAAAAATAGGAGGATCATGAAACCGTGTTCAAAAAGATGAAGAGCCTGAAAAGGTGTGAAAAATATGAAGAGCCTTAAAAAATGTCAAAAATATGAGGAGTATGAAACGGTCTGAAAAATAGCAGGAGCATGAAGCGGTGTTGAAAAACATGAACAGCCTGAAAAGGTGTGAACAATATGAAGAGCTTCAAAAGGTGTGAAAAATATGAAGAGCTTCAAAAGGTGTCAAAAATATGAGGAGAATGAAACGGTCTGAAAAATAGGCGGAGCATGAAATGGTGTTCAAAAACATGAAGAGCCTGAAAAGGTGTGAAAAATATGAAGAGCTTCAAAAGATGTGAAAAATATGAAGAGCTTCAAAAGGTGTGAAATACATGAGGAGCATGAAACGGTCTGAAAAATAGGAGGAGCATGAAACGGTCTGAAAAATAGGAGGAGCATGAAACAGTGTTGAAAAACATGAAGATCCTGAAAAGCTGTGAAAAATATGAAGAGCTTCAAAAGGTGTCAAATATATGAGGAGCTTGAAACGGTCTGAAAAATAAGAGTAACATGAAACGGTCTGATAAATAGGAGGAGCATGAAGCGGTGTTCAAAAACATGAAGAGCCTGAAAAGGTGTGAAAAATAAGAAGAGTTTCAAAAGGTATGAATAATGAGAGGAGCATGAAACGGTCTGTAAAATAGGAGGAGCATGAAGCGGTGTTGAAAAACATGAAGACCCTGAAAAGGTGTGAAAAATATGAAGAGCTTCAAAACCTGTCAAAAATAAGAGGAGCCTGAAACAGTCTCAAAAATAGGAAGAGCATGAAACGGTCTGAAAAATAGGAGGATCATGAAGCGGTGTTGAAAATCGTGAAGAGCCTGAAAAGGTGTGAAAAATGTGAAGAGCATCAACAGGTTTCAAAAACATGAGAAGAATGAAACGGTCTGAAAAATAGGAGGAGTATGAAGCTATGTTCAAAAACATGAAGAGCCAGAAAAGGTGTGAAAAATATGAAGAGCCTCAAAAGTGTGAAAAATATGATGAACATGATATGTTTTGAAAAATAGGATTAGCCTGAAGCGGTGTTCAAATACATGAAGAGCCTGAAAAGTTGTGAAAAATATGCAAAGCTTCAAAAGGTGTCAAAAAAGAGATGAGCATGAAACGGTCTGAAAAATAGGAGCAGCATGAATCGGTGCTGAAAAACATGAAGAGCCTGAAAAGGTGTGAGAAATATGAAGAGCTTCAAAAGGTGTCAAAAATATGAGGAGTATGAAACGATCTGCAAAAAATAAGGAGCAAGAAGTGGTGTTCAAAAACATGAAGAGCCTGAAAAGATGTCAAAAATATGAAGAGCTTCAAAAGGTGTCAAAAATATGAGGAGCATGAAACGGTTTGACAAATTGGAAGAGCATGAAACGGTGTTCAAAAACATGAAGAGACTGAAAAGTGGTGAAAAATATGAAGAGCTTCAAAACGTGTCAAATATATGAGGAGCATGAAACGGTCTGAAAAATAGGAGGAGCATGAAGCGGTGTTGAAAAACGTGAAGAGCCTGAAAACGTGTGAAAAATATTAAGAGCTTCAAAAGGTGTGAAAAATATGAAGACCTTCAAAGTGTCAAAAATCGATGAGCAGGAAATGGTCTAAAAAATAGGAGAGCATGAAATGGTGTTAAAAACATGAAGAGCCTGAAAAGGTGTGAAATATATGAAGAGCTTCAAAAGGTATCAAAAATATGAGGAGAATGAAACGGTCGGAAAAATAGGAGGGGCAGGAAACGGTGTTCAAAAACATGAAGATCCCGAAAAGGTGTGAAAAATACGAAGAGCTTCAAAAGGTGTGAAATACATGAGGAGCATGAAACGGTCTGAAAAATAGGAGAAGCATGAAGCGGTTTTGAAAAAAAAAAAAAGCCTGAAAATGTGTGAAAAATATGAAGAATTTCAAAAGGTGTGAAAAATATGAGGACCATGAAACGGTATGAAAAATAGGAGGAGCATCAAGTGGTGTTGAAAACCATAAAGAGCTTGAAAACGTGGGAAAATATGAAGAGCTTCAAAATGTCTCAAAAATATGAGGAATATGAAACGGTCTGAAAAATAGGAGGATCATAAAGCGGTGTTGAAAAACATGAAGAGCCTGAAAATGGTGTGAAAAATATGAAGAGCTTCAAAAGGTGTCAAAAATGAGATGTGCATGAAACGGTCTGAAAAATAGGAGCAGCATGAAGTGGTTGTGAAAAACATGAAAAGCCTGAAAATGTGTGCAAAATATGAAGAGCTTCAAAAGGTGTGAAATACATGAGGAGCATGAAATGGTCTGAGAAATAGGAGGAGCATGAAGCGGTGTTCAAAAATATGAAGAGCCTGAAAAGGTGTGAAATAAATGAAGAGCTTCAAAAGGTGTGAAAAATATGAATAGCATGATACTGTCTAAAAAATAGGAGAAGCATGCAGTGGTGTTCAAAAACATGAAGAGCCTGAAAAGTTGTGAAAAATACGCATAGCTTCAAAAGGTGTCAAAAAATAGATGAGCATGAAACGGTCTGAAAAATTGGAGGAGCAAGAAGTAGTGTTGAAAAATATGAAGAGCCTGAAAAGGTGTGAAAAATATGAAGAGCTTCAAAAGGTGTGAAATACATGAGGAGCATGAAACTCTCTGAAAAATAGGAGGAGCATGAAGTGGTGTTGAAAAACATGAAGAGCCTGAAATGTTGTGAAATATATGAAGACCTACATAACGTGTGAAAAATATGAGGAGCTTGAAAAAGTGTCAAAATTATGAGGACATGAAAAGGTCTGAAAAATAGGAGGAGCATGAAAATGTCTGAAAAATAGGAGGAGCATGAAGTGGTGTTGAAAAACATGAAGAGCCTGAAAAGTGTGAAAAATATGAAGAGCTTCATAAGGTGACAAAAATATGAGGAGCATGAAACGGTCTGAAAAATAGGAGGAGCATGAAGCGGTGTTCAAAACATGAAGACCCTGAAAATGTGTGAAAAATATGAAGAGCTTCAAAAGGTGTCAAAAATATGAGGAGCATGAAACGGTCTGAAAAATAGAAGGAGCATGAAATGCTGATCAAGAACATGAAGAGCCTGAAAAGGTGTGAAAAATATGAAGAGCTTCAAAAGGTGTGAAATACATGAGGAGCATGAAACAGTCTGAAAAATAGGAGAAGCATGACGTGGTGTGGAAAAAGATGAAGAGCCTGAAAAAGTGTGAAAAATATGAAGAGCTTCAAAAGATGTGAAATACATGAGGAGCATGAAACGGTCTGAAAAATAGGAGGAGCATGAAGCGGTGTTCAAAAACATGAAGAGCCTGAAAAGTGTGAAAAATATGAAGAGCTTCAAAAGGTGTGAAAAATATAAAGAGCTTCAAAATGTGTCAAAAATCGATGAGCAGGAAATGGTCTGAAAAATAGGAGAGCATGAAGTGGTTTTAAAAACATGAAGAGCCTGAAAAGGTGTGAAATATATGAAGAGCTTCAAAAGGAATCAAAAATATGAGGAGAATGAAACGGTCTGAAAAATGGGAGGGGCATGAAGCGATGTTGAAAAACATGAAGAGCCTGAAAATGTGTGAAAAATATGAAGATCTTCTAAAGGTGTCAAATATATGAGGAAACGAAACGACGTGTAAAATTGGAAGAGCATGAAGTGGTGTTGAAAAACATGAAGAGCCTGAAAAGTGTGAAAAACATGAAGAGCTTCAAAAGGTGTGAAAAATATGAAGAGCTTCAAAATGTGTCAAAAATCGATGAGCAGGAAATGGTCTGAAAAATAGGAGAGCATGAAGTGGTTTTAAAAACATGAAGATCCTGAAATGGTGTGAAATATATGAAGAGCTTCAAAATGTGTGAAACATATGAGGAGCTTCAAAAAGTGTCAAAAATATGAGGAGCATGAAACGGTCTGAAAAATAGGAGGAGGATGAAGCGGTGTTCAGAAACATGAAGAGCCTGAAACGGTGTGAAAAATATGAAGAGCTTCAAAATGTGTCAAAAATATGAGGAGCATGAAACGGTCTGAAAAATAGGAGAAGCATGAAGTGGTGTTGAAAAACATGAAGAGCCTGAAAAGTGTGAAAAATATGAAGAGCTTCTAAAGGTATCAAAAATATGAGGAGCATGAAAAGGTCTGAAAAATAGGAGGAGCATGAAGTGGTGTTGAAAAACATGAAGAGCCTGAAAAGTGTGAAAAATATGAAGAGCTTCAAAAGGTGTCAAAAATATGAGGAGCATGAAACGGTCTGAAAAATAGGAGAAGCATGAAGTGGTGTGGGAAAAGATGAAGAGCCTGAAAAAGTGTGAAAAATATGAAGAGCTTCAAAAGGTGTGAAATACATTAGGAGCATGAAACTCTCTGAAAAATAGGAGGAGCATGAAGTGGTGTTCAAAAACATGAAGAGCCTGATAATTTGTGAAAAATATGAAGAGATTCAAAAGGTGTGAGAAATATGAGGAGGATGAAACGGTCTGAACAATAGGAGGAGTATGAAGCGGTGTTCAGAAACATGAAGGGCCTGAAAAGTTGTGAAAAATATGAAAAGCTTCAAAAGGTGTCAAAAATATGAGGAGCATGAAACGGTCTGAAAAATAGGAGGAGCATGAAATGGTGTTGAAAAACATGAAGAGCCTGAAAAGGTGTGAGAAATATGAAGAGTTTCAAAAGGTGTGAAAAATATGAAGAGCTTCAAAAGGTGTCAAAAAGTAGATGAGCATGAAACGGTCTGAAAAATAGGAGGAGCATGAAGTGGTTTTGAAAAACATGAAGAGCCTGAAAAGGTGTGAAATATATGAAGAGCTTCAAAAGGTGTCAAAAATATGAGGAGCATGAAACGGTCTGAAAAATAGGAGGAGCATGAAGCAGTGTTGCAATACATGAAAGGCCTGAAAAGATGTGAAAAATATGAAGAGCTTCAAAAGGTGTCAAAAATATGAGGAGCATGAAACGGTCTGAAATATAAAGGAGCAAGAAACGCTGATCAAATACATGAAGAGTCTGAAAAGGTGTGAAAAATATAAAGAGCTTCAAAAGCTGTCAAGTATATGAGTAGCATGAAACGGTCTGAAAAATAGGAGGAATATGAAGCGGTGTTCAAAAACATGAAGAGCCTTAAAAGGTGTGAAAAATATGAAGAATTTTAAAAGGTGTCAAATATATGAGGAGCATGAAACGTTCTGAAAAAGAGGAGGATCATGAAACGGTGTTCAAAAACATGAAGAGCATGAGAAGTTGTGAAAAATATGAAGAGCTTTAAAAGGTGTCAAAAATATGAAGAGCTTCAAAAGGTGTCAAAAATGAGATGAGCATGAAACGGTTTGAAAAATCGGAGGAGCATGAAGCGGTGTTGAAAATCATGAAGAGCCTGAAACGGTGTGAAAAATATGAAGAGCTTCAAAAGGTGTGAAAAATATGAAGAGCATCAAAAGGTGTCAAAAATATGATGAGGATGAAACGGTCTGAGAAATAGGAGGAGCAAGAAGCGGTGTTGAAAAACATGAAGAGCCTGAAAAGGTGTGAAAAACATGAAGACCTTCAAAAGGTGTCAAAAATATGAGGAGCATGAAACGGTCTGAAAAATACGAGGAGCATGAAACGGTGTTCAAAATATGAAGGGCCTGAAAAGGTGTGAATTATATGAAGAGCCTCAAAATGTGTCAAAAATATGAGGAGCATGAAACTGTCTGAAAAATAGGAGGAGCATGAAGCGGTGTTGAAAAATATGAAGAGACTGAAAACGTGTGAATAATATGAAGAGCTTCAAAAGGTTTGAAAAATATGAAGAGATTCAAAAGGTGTGAAAAATATGAAGAGCTTCAGAAGGTGTCAAAAATGAGATGAGCATGAAACGGTTTGAAAAATAGGAGGAGCATGAAACGATCTGAAAAATAGGAGGAGCATGAAACGGTGTTGAAAACATAAAGAGCATGAAAAGGTGTGAAATAAACGAAGAGCTTCAAAAGGTGTCAAAAATATGAGGCGCATGAAACGGTCTGAAAAATAGGAGGAGCAGGAAGCGGTGGTGAAAAACATGAAGAGCCTTAAAAGGTGTGAAAAATATGAAGAGCTTCAAAAGTGTGAAAAATATGAGGAGCATGAGACGGTCTGAAAAAAAGGAGGAGCATGAAGTGGTGTTGAAAAACATGAAGATGCTGAAATGGTGTGAAATATATGAAGAGCTTCAAAATGTGTGAAACATATGAGGAGCTTCAAAAAGTGTCAAAAATATGAGTGGCATGAAATGGTCTGAAAAATGGGAGGAGCATGAAGCGGTGTTGAGAAACATAAAGAGCATGAAAACGTATGAAGAATATGAAGAGCTTCAAAAGGTGTGAAAAATATGAAGAGCTTCAAAAGGTGTCCAAAATGAGATAACCATGAAACGGTCTGAAAAATAGGAGGAGCAGGAAGTGGTGTTGAAAAACATGAAGAGCCTGAAAAGGTGTGAAATATATGAAGAGCTTCAAAAGATGTCAAAAATATGAGGAGCATGAAACGGTCTGAAAAATAGGAGGAGCATGAAGCAATGTTGCAATACATGAAAAGCATGAAAAGATGTGAAAAATATGAAGAGCTTCAAAAGGTGTCAAAAATATGAGAAGCATGAAACGGTCTGAAAAAGAGGAGGAGCATAAAGTGGTGTTGAAAAACATGAAGAGCCTGAAAAGGTGTGAAGAATATGAAGAGCTTCAAAAGGTGCCAAAAATATGAGGAGCATGAAACGGTCTGAAAAATAGGAGGAGCATGAAACGGTGTTGAAAAACATGAAGAGCCTGAAAAGGTGTGAAAAATATGAAGAGCTTCAAAATGTGTCAAAAATATGAAGAGCATGAAACTGTCTGAAAAATAGGAGGAGCTTGAAGCGGTGTTCAAAAACCTGAAGAGCCTGAAAAGGTGTCAAAAATATAACGAGCATGAAACGGTCTGAAAAATAGGAAGAACATAAAGCGGTGTTCAAAAACATGAAGAGCCTGAAAAGGTGTGAAAAATATGAAGACCTTCAAAAGGTGTGAAAAATATGAGGAGCTTCAAAAGGTTTCAAAAATATGAGGAGCATGAAACGGTTTGAAAAATAGGAGGAGCATGAAGCGGTGTTGAAAAACATTTAGAGACTGAAAACGTGTGAAAAATAAGAAGAGTTTCAAAAGGTGTGAAAAATATGAAGAGATTCAAAGGTGTCAAAAATATGAGGAGCATGAAACGGTCTGAAAAATAGGAGGAGCATGAAACAGTGTTCAAAAACATGAAGAGCCTTAAAAGGTGTGAAAAATATGAAGAGCTTCAATAGGTGTGAAAAATATGAGGAGCATGAAACGGTCTGAAAAATAGGAGGAGCATGACGGGGTTCAAAAACATGAAGAGCCTGAAAAGGTGTGAAAAATATGAGAGCTTGAAAAGGTGTGAAATACATGAGAAGCATGAAACGGTCTGAAAAATAGGAGGAACATAAAACGGTGTTCAAAAACATGAAGGGCCTGAAAACGTGTGAAATATATGAAGATCCTCAAAACGTGTCAAAAATATGAGGAGCATGAAACGGTCTGAAAAATAGGAGGAGCAAGAAGCGGTGTTGAAAAACATTTAGAGACTGAAAACGTGTGAAAAATAAGAAGAGTTTCAAAAGGTGTGAAAAATATGAAGAGATTCAAAGGTGTCAAAAATATGAGGAGCATGAAACGGTCTGAAAAATAGGAGGAGCATGAAACGGTGTTCAAAAACATGAAGAGCCTTAAAAGGTGTGAAAAATATGAAGAGCTTCAATAGGTGTGAAAAATATGAGGAGCATGAAACGGTCTGAAAAATAGGAGGAGCATGAAGCCGTGTTCAAAAATATGAAGAGCCTGAAAAGAGGTAAAAATATGAAGAGCTTCCAAAGGTGTCAAATATATGAGGAGCATGAAACGGTCTGAAAAATAGGAAGAGCAAGAAGCGGTGCTGAAAAACATGAAGAGCATGAAAAGGTGTGAAAAATATGAAGAGCTACAAAGGTGTCAAATATATGAGGAGCATGAAACGGTCTGAAAATATGAGGAGCATGAAGCGGTGCTCTAAAACATGAGGAGCCTGAAAACATGTGAAATATATGAAGAGCTTCAAAATGTGTGGAGAATATGAGGAGAATTAAAAGGTCTGAAAAATAGGAGGAGCATGAAGAAGTGTTGAATAATATGAAGAGCATGAAAAGGTGTGAAAAATATGAAGAGTTTTAAAAGGTGTCAAAAATACGAGGAGCATGAAACGGTGTGAAAAATAGGAGGAGCATGAATCATTGTCGAAAAACATGAAATGCCTGAAAAGGTGTGAAAAACATGAAGAGACTGAAAAGGTGTGAAATATATGAAGAGCTTCAAAAAGTGTGAAAAATATGAGGAGCATGAAATGTTCTGAAAAATTGGAGGAGCATGAAGCGGTGTTGAAAAACATGAAGAGACAGAAATGATGTGAAAAATATGAAGAGCTTCAAAAGGTGTCAAAAATATGGGGACCATGAAAAGGTCTGAAAAATAGGAAGAGCATGAACTGGTGTTGAAAAACATGAAGAGCCTGAAAACGTGTGAAAAATAAGAAGAGTTTCAAAAGGTGTGAAAAAAATGAAGACGTTCAAAGGTGTCAAATACATGAGGATCATGAAATGGTTTGAAAAATAGGAGGAGCATGAAACGGTGTTCAAAAACATGAAGGGCCTGAAAAGGTTTGAAAAATATGAAGAGCTTCAAAAGGTGTCAAAAATATGAGGAGCATGAAACGGTCTAAAAAATAGGAGGAGCATGAAGTGTTGTTGCAAATCATGAAGAGCCTGAAAAAGTATGAAATATATGAAGAGCTTCAAAAGGTGTAAAAAATATGAGGAGCTTCAAAAGGTGTCAAAAATATGAGGAGCATGAAACGGTCTGAAAAAAGGAGGAGCATGAAGCGGTGTTGAAAAACATGAAGAGCCTGAAAATGTGTGAGAAATATGAAGAGTTTCAAAAGGTGTCAAAAATATGAAGAGCATCAAAAGGTGTCAAAAATGAGAGGAGCATGAAGGGGTCTGAAAAATAGGAGGAGGAGGAAGTGCTGTTGAAAAACATGAAGAGCCTGAAAAGTTGTGAAATATATGAAGAGCTTCAAAAGGTGTCAAAAATACGAGGAGCATGAAACGGTCTGAAAATTAGGAACAGTTTGAAACTGTGTTCAAAAACATGAAGAGCCTGAAAAGGTGTGAACAATGTGAAGGACTTCAAAAGGTGTGAAATACATAAGGAGCATGAAACGGTCTGAAAATAGGAGGAGCATGATGCGGTTTTCAAAACATGAGGAGTCTGAAATCGTGTGAAAAATATGAAGAGCTTCAAAAGGTGTCAAAAATATGAGGAGCATGAAACCATCTCAAAAATAGGAGGATCATGAAGCGGTGTTCAAAAACATGAAGAGTATGAAAAGGTGTGAAAAATATGAAGAGCTTCAAAAGGTGTCAAAAATATGAGGAGCATGAAACGGTCTGAAAAATAGGAGGAGCATGAAACCGTGTTATAAAACCTGAAGAGTCTGAAAAGTTGTGAAAAATATGAAGGCCTCAAAATGTGTGAAATACATGAGGAGCATGAAACGGTCTGTAAATTAGGAGGAGCAAGAAGCTGTGTTCAAAAACATGAGAGCCTGAGAAGTTGAGAAAAATATGAAGAGCTTCAAAAGGTGTGAAATACATGAGGAGCATGAAACGGTCTGAAAAATAGGAGGAGCATGAAGCGGTGTTCAAAAACATGAAGAGCCTGAAAAGGTGTGAAAAATATGAAGAGCTTCAAAAGGTGTGAAAAATATGAAGAGCTTCAAAACGTATCAAAAATATCAGGAGCATGAAACGGTCTGGAAAATAGGATGAGCATGAAGCGGTGGTTAAAAACATGAAGAGCATGAAAGGTGTGAAAAATATGAAGAGCTTCAAAAGGTGTGAAAAAAATGAGGAGCATGAAACGGTCTGGAAAATAGGAGGAGCATGAAGCGGTGTTGAAAAACATGAAGAGCCTGAAAAGGTGTGAAAAATATGAAGAGCTTCAAAAGGTGTGAAAAAAATGAAGAGCTTCAAAACGTGTCAAAAATATGAGGAGCATGAAACGGTCTGATAAATAGGAGGAGCCAGAAGCGGTGTTGAAAAACATTAAGAGCCTGAAAACGTTTGAAAAATATGAAGAGCTTCAAAAGGTGTGGAAAATATGAAGAGCTTCAAAATGTGTCAAAAGCGAGATGAGTATGAAACGGTCTGAAAAATAGGAGGAGCATGAAATGGTGTTGAAAAACATGAAGAGCCTGAAAATGTGTGAAATATATGAAGAGCTTCAAAAGGTGTCAAAAATATGAGGAGCTTGAATCGGTCTGAAAAATAGGAGGAGCATGAAGCGGTGTTCAAAAAAATGAAGAGCCTGAAAAGGTGTGAAAAATATGAAGTGCTTCAAAAGGTGTCAAAAATATGAGGAGCTTGAATCGGTCTGAAAAATAGGAGGAGCATGAAGCGGTGTTGAAAAAAATGAAGAGCCTGAAAAGGTGTGAAATATATGAAGAGCCTCAAAACGTGTCAAATATAAGAGGAGCATGAAACGGTCTGAACAATAGGAGGAGCATGAAGCGGTGTTGAAAAACATGAAGAGCCTGAAAATATGTGAAAAATATTAAGAGCTTCAAAAGGTGTGAAAAATATGAGGAGCATGAAACGGTCTGAAAAATAGGAGGAGCATGAAGCCGTGTTGAAAAACATGAAGAGCCTGAAAGGGTGTAACAAATATGAAGAGTTTCAGAAGGTGTCAAAAATGAGAAGAGCATGAAACGGTCTGAAAAATAGGAGGAGCATGAAGTGGTGTTGAAAAACATGAAGAGCCTGAAAAAGTGTGAAATATATGAAGAGCTTCAAAAGGTGTGAAGTACATGAGGAGAATGAAACCGTCCGAAAAATAGGAGGAGCATGAAGCGGTGTTCCAATACATGAAGAGCCTGAAAAGGTGTGAAATATATGAAGAGATTCAAAAGCTGTCAAAAATATGAGGAGCATGAAACGGTCTGAAAAAAAGGAGGAGCAGGAAACCGTGTTCAAGAACATGAAGAGCCTGAAAAGGTGTGAAAAATTTGAGGTGCTTCAAAAGGTGTGAAAATTCGGAGGAGCATGTAGCGATGTTCAAATACATGAAGAGCCTGAAAATGTGTGTAAAATATGAAGAGCTTCAAAACGTGACAAAAATATGAGGAGCATGAAACGATCTGAAAAATAGGAGGATCAAGAAGCGGTGTTGAAAAACATGAAGATCTGAAAACTTGTGAAAAACATGAAGAGCCTGAAAATGTGTGAAAAATATGAAGAGCTTCAAAATGTGTCAAAAATATGAGGAGCATGAAACGGTCTGAAATATAGGAGGAGCATGAAGCGGTGTTGAAAAACCTGAAGAGACTGAAAACGTGTGAAATACATGAAGAGCTTCAAAAGGTGTGAAAAATATGAAGAGCTTCAAAAGGTGTCAAAAATATGAGGAGCATGAAACGGTCTGAAAAATAGGAGGAGCATGAAACGGTGTTCAAAAACATGAAGCGGCTGAAAAGGTGTGAAAGATATGAAGAGCCTCAAAATGTGTGAAATACATGAGGACCATGAAACGGTCTGAAAAAAAGGAGGAGCATGAAGCGGTGTTGAAAAACATGAAGAGCCTGAAAATGTGTGAAATATATGAAGAGCTTCAAAAAGTGTGAAAAATATGAAGAGCTTCAAAAGGTGTGAAATACATGAGGAGCATGAAACGGTCTGAAAAATAGGAGGAGCATGAAGTGGTGTTGAAAAACATGAAGAGCCTGAAAATGTGTGAAAAATATGAAGAGCTTCAAAAGGTGTGAAAAATATGAGGAGCATGAAACGGTCTGAAAAATAGGAGTAGCATGAAGCCGTGTTGAAAAACATGAAGAGCCTGAAAGGGTGTAACAAATATGAAGAGCTTCAGAAGGTGTCAAAAATGAGATGAGCATGAAATGGTTTGAAAAATAGGAGGAGCATGAAGTGGTGTTGAAAAACATGAAGAGCCTGAAAAAGTGTGAAATATATGAAGAGCTTCAAAAGGTGTGAAGTACATGAGGAGAATGAAACCGTCCGAAAAATAGGAGGAGCATGAAGTGGTGTTCCAATATATGAAGAGCCTGAAAAGGTGTGAAATATATGAAGAGATTCAAAAGGTGTCAAAAATATGAGGAGCATGAAACGGTCTGAAAAAAAGGAGGAGCAGGAAACCGTGTTCAAGAACAAGAAGAGCCTGAAAAGGTGTGAAAAATTTGAGGTGCTTCAAAAGGTGTGAAAATTAGGAGGAGCATGAAACGGTCTGAAAAATAGGAGGATCAAGAAGCGGTGTTGAAAAACATGAAGATCTGAAAACTTGTGAAAAATATAAAGAGCTTCAAAAGGTGTGAAAAATATGAAGAGCTTCAAAAGGTGTCAAAAATGAGATGAGCATGAAACGGTCTGAAAAATATGTGGAGCATAAAGTGGTGTTGAAAAACATGAAGCCTCAAAAGGTGTGAAATACTTGAGGAGCATGAATCGGTCTGAAAAATTGGAGGAGCATGAAGCGGTGTTGAAAAACATGAAGAGCCTGAAAATGTGAGAAAAATATGAAGAGCTACAAAAGGTGTGAAGTACAGGAGGAGCATTAATCGGTCTGAAAAATAGGAGTAGCATGAAGCGGTGTTGAAAAACATGAAGAGCCTGAAAAGGTGTGAAAAATATGAAGAGCTTCAAATGGTGTGAAAAATACGAGGAGCATGAAGAGGTGTTCAAAAACATGAAAAGCCTGAAATGTTGTAAAAAATATGAAAAGCTTCAAAAGGTGTCAAAAATATGAGGAGCATGAAACGGTCTGAAAAACCGGAGGAGCATGAAGCGGTGTTCAAAAACATGAAGAGCCTGAAAAGGTGTGAAAAATTTGAAGAGCTTCAAAAATGTGAAATATATGAAGAGCTTCAAAAGGTGTGAAATATATGAAGAGCTTCAAAAGGTGTCAAAAATTAGATGAGCAAGAAACGGTCTGAAAAATAGGAGGAGCATGAAGTGGTGTTGAAAAACATGAAGAGCCTGAAAATGTGTGAAATATATGAAGAGCTTCAAAAGGTGTGAAAAATATGAAGAGCTTCAAAAGGTGTCAAAAATATGAAGAGCATTAAACGGTCGCAAAAGTAGGAGGAACTTGAAGTGGTGTTCGAACACATGAAGAGTCTGAAAAGGTGTGAAATATAAGAAGAGTTTCAAAAGGTGTCAAAATTATGAGGTGCATGAAACGGTCTGAAAAATAGGAGGATCATGAAACAGTGTTGAAAAACATGAAGAGCCTGAAAAGGTGTGAAAAATATGAAGAGCTTCAAAACGTGTCAAAAATATGAGGAGAATGAAACTGTCTGAAAAATAGGAGAAGCATGATGCGGTGTTGAAAAATATGAAGAGCCTGAAAACGTGTGAAAAATATGAAGATCTTCAAAAGGAATGAAAAATATGAGGAGCTTCAAAAGGTGTCAAAAATGAGATGACCATGAAACGGTCTGAGAAATAGAAGGAGCATGAAGTTCTTTTCAAAAAAATGAAGAATCTGAAAAGGTGTGAAGTATAAGAAGATTTCAAAAGGTGTCAAAAATATGAGGAGCATGAAACGGTCTGAAAAATAGGAGGAGCATGAAGTCATGATGCAAAACATGAAGAGCGTGAAAATGTGTGAAAAATACGAAGAGCTTCAAAAGGTGTCACAAATATGAGGAGCATGAAATGGTCTGAAATATATGAGGAGCATGAAGCGGTGTTCAAAAACATGAAGAGCCTGAAAACGTGTGAAAAATCTGAAGAGCTTCAAAAATGTGAAAAATATGAAGAGCTTCAAAAGGTGTGAAATATATGAAGAGCTTCAAAAGGTGTCAAAAATTAGATGAGCATGAAACTGTCTGAAAAATAGGAGGAGCATGAAGTGTTATTGAAAATCATGACGAGCCTGAAAAGGTGTGTAAAATATGAAGAGCTTCAAAAGGTGTCAAAAATATGAGGAGCATGAAATGGTCTGAAAAATACTAGGAGCATGAAACGGTGTTCAAAAACAGGAGGAGCCTGAAAAGGTGTGAAAAATATGAAGAGCTTCAAAAGGTGTCAAAAATAAGAGGAGCATGAAACGGTCTGAAAAATAGGAGGAGCATGAAGCGGTGTTCAAAAATATGAAGAGCCTGAAAATTTGTGAAAACTATGAAGAGCTTCAGAAGGTGTCATAAATTAGATGAGCATGAAACGGTCTGAAAAATAGGAGGAGCATGAAGCCGTGTTGAAAAACATTAACAGCCTGAAAATGTGTGAAATATATGAAGAGCTTCAAAAGATTTCAGAAATGAGAGGAGCATGAAACGGTCTGAAAATAGGAGGAGCATGAAGCGGTGTTGAAAAACATGAGGAGCCTGAAAAGGTGTGAAAAATATGAAGAGCTTCAAAAGTTGTGAAAAATATGAAGAGCTTCAAATGGTGTCAAAAATGAGAAGAGCATAAAAGGGTCTGAAAAATAGGAGAAGCATGAAGTGGTGTTGAAAAATATGAAGAGCCTAAAAAAGTGTGAAATATATGAGGAGCTTCAAAAGGCGTGAAAAATATGAAGAGCTTTAAAAGAGGTCAAAAATATGAGGAGCATGAAACGGTCTGAAAAATAGGAGGAGCATTGTAGCATTGTTCAAAAACTTGAAGAGCCTGAAAAGGTGTGAAAAATATGAAGAGCTTCAAAAGGTGTCAAAAATATGAGGAGCATGAAATGGTCTGAAAAATACTAGGAGCATGAAACGGTGTTCAAAAACAGGAGGAGCCTGAAAAGGTGTGAAAAATATGAAGAGCTTCAAAAGGTGTCAAAAATAAGAGGAGCATGAAACGGTCTGAAAAATAGGAGGAGCATGAAGTGGTGTTGAAAAACATGAAGAGCCTGAAAAGGTGTGAAAAATATGAAGAGCTTCAAAAGCTGTGAAAAATATGAGGAGCACCAAATGGTCTGAAAAATTAGAGGAGCATGAAGCTGTGGTGAAAAACATGAAGAGCCTGAAAAGGTGTAGAAAATATGAAGAGCTTCAAAAGGTGTCAAAAATATGAGGAGCATGAAACGGTCTGAAAAATAGGAGGAGCATGAAGTGGGGTTGAAAATCATGAAGAGCCTGAAAACGTTTGAAAAATATGAAGAGCTTCAAAAGGAGTGAAATACATGAGGAGCATGAAACCGTCGCAAAAATAGGAGGAACTTGAAGTGGTGTTCGAAAACATGAAGAGTCTGAAAAGGTGTGAAATATAAGAAGAGCTTCAAAGGGTGTCAAAATTATGAGGAGCATGAAACGGTCTGAAAAATAGGAGGATCATGAAGCGTTGTTGAAAAACATGAACAGCCTGAAAAGGTGTGAATAATATGAAGAGATTCAAAGGTTTAAAATATATGAGGAGCATGAAACGGTCTGAAAAATAGAAGCAGCATAAAACGGTGTTCAAAGACATGAAGAGCCTGAAAAGGTGTGAAAAATACGAAGAGCTTCAAAAGGTGTGAAATACATGAGGAGGAAGAAACGGTCAGAAAAATAGGAGGAGCATGAAGCGGTATTCTAAACATGAAAAGCCTGAAAAAGTGTGAAAAATATGAAGAGCTTCACTTGTTTGAAAAATAAGAAGAGCCTGAAAAGGTGTGAAAAATATGAAGAGCAACAAAAGGTGTCAAAAATATGAGGAGCATGAAATGGTCTGCAAAAAAGGAAAAGCATGAAGTGGTGTTGAAAAACTTGAAGAGCCTGAAAAGGTGTGAAAAATATGAAAAGCTTCAAAAGGTGTCAAAATATGAGGAGCATGAAACGGTCTGAAAAATAGGAGGAGCATGAAGCAGTGTTCAAAAACATGAAGAGCCTGAAAAGGTGTGAAAAATATGAAGAGCTTCTAAAGGTGTCAAAAATATGAGGAGCATGAAACAGTCTGAAAAATAGCAGGAGAATGAAGCGGTGTTGAAAAACATGAAAAGTCTGAAAAGGTGTGAAAAATATGAAGAGCTTCAAAAGATGTGAAAAATATGAGGAGCATGAAACTGTCTGAAAAATAGAAACAGCAGGAAACGGTGTTGAAAAACATGAAGAGCCTGAAAATGTGTGAAAAACATGAAGAGCCTGAAAAGGTGTGAAAAATATGAAGAGTTTCAAAAGGTGTGAAAAATATGAAGAGCTTCAAAAGGTGTCAAAAATGAGATCAACAAGAAACCGTCTGAAAAATAGGAGGAGCATGAAGCGGTGTTGAAAAATATGAAGAGCCTGAAAAGGTGTGAAAAATATGAAGAGTTTCAAAAGGTGTGAAAAATATGAAGAGCTTCAAAAGGTGTCAAAAATGAGATCAACAAGAAACCGTCTGAAAAATAGGAGGAGCATGAAGCGGTGTTGAAAAATATGAAGAACCTGAAAAGGTGTGAAAAATATGAAGAGCTTATAAATGTGTCAAATATATGAGGAGCATGAATCGGTCTGAAAAATAGGAGGAGCATGAAGTGGTGTTGAAAAACATTAAGAGCCTGAAAAGGTGTGTAAAATATGAAGAGCTTCAAAAAGTGTCAAAAATATGAGGAGCATGAAACTGTCTGAAAAATAGGAGGAGCATGAAACGGTGATCAAAAACATGAAGAGCCTGAAAAGGTTTGAAAAATATGAAGAGCTTCAAAAGATGTGAAATACATGAGGAGCATGAAACGGGCTGAAAAATAGGAGAAGCATGAAGTGGTGTGGAAAAACATGAACAGCCTGAAAAGGTGTGAAAAATATGAAGAGCTTCAAAAGGTGTGAAATACATGAGGAGCATGAAACTCTTTGAAAAATAGGAGGAGCATGAAGCTGTTTTCAAAATCATGAAGAGCCTGAAAAGTTGTCAAAAATATGAAAAGCTTCAAAAGGTGTCAAATATGAGATGAGCATGAAACGGTCTGAAAAATAGGAAGATCATGAAAAGGTGTTGAAAAATATGAAGTCACTAAAAGTTGTGAAAAATAGAAAGAGCTTCAAAAGGTGTCAAAAATATGAGGAGCATCAAACGGTCTGAAAAATAAGAGGAGCATTAAGCGGTCGTCAAAAACATGAAGAGCCTGAAAAGGTGTGAAAAATAGGAAGAGCTTCAAAACGTGTGAAATATATGAGGAGCATGAAACGGTCTGAAAATTAGGAGAAGCATGAAGTGGTGTGGAAAAACATGAAGAGCCTGAAAAGGTGTGAAAAATATGAAGAGCTTCAAAATGGGTCAAAAATATGAAGAGCATGAAACGGTCTGAAAAATAGGAGAACCATGAAGCGGTGTTCAAAAACATGAACAGCCTGAAAAGGTGTGAAAAATATGAAGAGCTTCAAAAGTTGTGAAATACATGAGGAGCATGAAACTCTCTGAAAAATAGGAGGAGCATGAAGCGGTGATCAAAAACATGAAGAGCCTAAAAAGTAGTGAAAATTATGAAAAGCTTCAAAAGGTGTCAAAAATGAGATGAGCATGAAACGGTCTGAAAAATAGGAGTATCATGAAACGGTCTGAAAAATAGAAGCAGCATGAAACTGTGTTGAAAAACATGAAGAGCATGAAAATGTGTGAAAAATATGAAGAGCTTCAAAAGGTGTGAAATACATGAGGAGCATGAAACGTCTGAAAATTAAGTGAAGCATGAGGTGGTGTGGAAAAACATGAAGAGCCTGAACAGGTGTGAAAAATATGAAGAGTTTCAAAAGGTGTAAAAAATATGAAGAGCATGAAATGATCTGAAAAATAAGAGGATCATGAAGCGTTGTTCAAAAACATGAAGCGCCTGAAAAGGTGTAAAAAATATGACGAGCTTCAAAATGTGTGAAATACATGAGGAGCATTAAACGGCCTGAAATATAGGAGGAACATGAACCGGTGTTCAAATACAAGAAGAGCCTGAAAAGTTGTGAAAAATATGAAGAGCTCCAAAAGGTGTGAAAATATGAAGAGCTTCAAAACCTTTCAAAACTGAGATGAGCATGAAACGGTCTGAAAAATAGGAGGAGCATGAAGTGGTGTTGAAAAATGAAGAGCCTGAAAAGGTGTGAAAAATATGAATACCTTCTAAATGTGTCAAAAATATGAGGAGCATGAAACGGTCTGAGAAATTGGAGGAGCATGAAATGATGTTGAAAAACTAGAAGAGCATGAAAAGGTGTGAAAAATATGAAGAGCTTCTAAAAGTATCAAAAATATGAGGTGCATGAAACAGTCTGAAAAATAGGAGGAGCATTATGTTGTGTTGAAAAACATTAAGAGCCTGAAAAGTGTGAAAAATATGAAGAGCTTCAAAAGGTGTCAAAAATATAGGGGCATGAAACGGTCTGAAAAATACGAGGAGCATGAAGTGGTGTTAAAAACATGAAGAGCCTGAAAAGGTGTGAAAAATATGAAGAGCTTCAAAAGGTGTGAAAAACATGAAGAGCTTCAAAAGGTGTGAAAAACATGAGGAGCATGAAACGGTCTTAAAAACAGAAGCAGCATGAAGCAGTGTTGAAAAACATGAAGAGCCTGAAAACGTGTGAAAAATATGAAGAGCTTCAAAAGGTGTGAAAAATATGAAGAGCTTCAAAAGATGTGAAAAATATGAGGAGCATGAAACGGTCTGAAAAATAGAAGCAGCATGAAGCGGTGTTGAAAAACATGAAGAACCTGAAAAGGTGTGAGAAATATGAAGAGCTTCAATAGGTGTCAAAAATATGAGGAGCATGAAACGGTCTTAAAAATACTAGGAGAATGAAGTTGTGTTGCAAAACATGAAGAGCCTGAAAAGGTGTGAAAAACATGAAGAGCCTGAAAAGGTGTGAAAAATATGAAGAGCTTCATAAGGTGTGAAATACATGAGGAGCATGAAACTCTCTGAAAAATAGGAGGAGCATGAAGTGGTGTTGTAAAACCTGAAGAGCCTGAAAAGGTGTGAAAAATATGAAGAGCTTCAAAAGGTGTCAAAAATATGAGGAGCATGAAACGGTCTGAAAAATAGGTGGAGCATGAAGCGGTGTTCAAAAACATGAAGAGCCTGAAAACGTGTGAAAAATATGAAGAGCTTCAAAAGGTGTCAAATACATGAGGATCTTAAACGGTCTGAAAAAAGGGGGAGCATGAAGCGGTGTTCAAAATAGGAAGAGCCTGAAAAGTTGTGAAAAATATGAAGAGCTTCAAAAGGTGTGAAAATTATGAGGAGCATGAAACGGTCTGAAAAATAGGAGGAGCATGAAGCTGTGTTCAAAATCACGAAGAGCCTGAAAAGGTGTGAAAAATATGAAGAGCTTTAAAAGGTGTCAATTTTATGAGGAGCATGAAACGGTCTGAAAAATAGGAGGAGAATGAATCGGTGTTGAAAAACATAAGGAGCATGAAAAGGTGTGAAAAATATGAAGAGCTTTAAAAGGTGTGAAAAATATGAGGTGCATGAAACGGTCTGAAAAATAGGAGGAGCATGATGCGGTGTTGAAAAATATGAAGAGCCTGAAAAGGTGTGAAAAATATGAAGAGCTTCAAAAGGTGTCAAAAATATGAGGAGCATGAAACGGTCTGAAAATTAGGAGGAGCATGAAGCGTTGTTGAAAAACATGAAGAGCATGAAAAGGTGTGAAAATATGAAGATCTTCTAAAGGTGTCAAAAATATGAGGAGCATGAAACGGTCTTAAAAATTGGAGGAGCATGAAGCGGTGTTGAAAATCATGAAGGGCCTGAAAAGGTGTGAAAAATATGAAGAGTTTCAAAAGGTGTGAAAATATGAAGAGCTTCAAAAGGTGTCAAAAATGAGATCAACATGAAACCGTCTGAATAATAGGAGGAGCATGCAGCGGTGTTGAAAAATATGAAGATCCTGAAAAGGTGTGAAAATATGAAGAGCTTCTAAATGTGT
This sequence comes from Dama dama, assembly GCF_033118175.1. Taxonomy (NCBI): domain Eukaryota; kingdom Metazoa; phylum Chordata; class Mammalia; order Artiodactyla; family Cervidae; genus Dama; species Dama dama. The sequence continues at coordinate 343,378 of NW_026870921.1, read as the reverse complement.
CAAATATATGAGGAGCATGAAACGGTCTGAAAAATAGGAGGATCATGAAACGGTGATGAAAAATATGAGAGCCTGAAAAGGTTTGAAAAATATGAAGAGCTTCAAAAGGTGTGAAAAACATGAAGAGCTTCAAAAGGTGTGAAAAACATGAGGAGCATGAAACGGTCTTAAAAACAGAAGCAGCATGAAGCAGTGTTGAAAAACATGAAGAGCCTGAAAACGTGTGAAAAATATGAAGAGCTTCAAAAGGTGTGAAAAATATGAAGAGCTTCAAAAGATATGAAAAATATGAGGAGCATGAAACGGTCTGAAAAATAGAAGCAGCATGAAGCGGTGTTGAAAAACATGAAGATCCTGAAAAGGTGTGAGAAATATGAAGAGCTTCAATAGGTGTCAAAAATATGAGGAGCATGAAACGGTCTTAAAAATACTAGGAGAATGAAGATGTGTTGCAAAACATGAAGAGCCTGAAAAGGTGTGAAAAACATGAAGAGCCTGAAAAGGTGTGAAAAATATGAAGAGCTTCATAAGGTGTGAAATACATGAGGAGCATGAAACTCTCTGAAAAATAGGAGGAGCATGAAGTGGTGTTGTAAAACTTGAAGAGCCTGAAAAGGTGTGAAAAATATGAAGAGCTTCAAAAGGTGTCAAAAATATGAGGAGGATGAAACGGTCTGAAAAATAGGTGGAGCATGAAGCCGTGTTGAAAAACCTGAAGAGCCTGAAAAGGTGTGAAAAATATGAAGAGCTTCAAAAGGTGTCAAAAATATGAGGAGCATGAAACGGTCTGAAAAATAGGTGGAGCATGAAGCGGTGTTCAAAAACATGAAGAGCCTGAAAACGTGTGAAAAATATGAAGAGCTTCAAAAGGTGTCAAATACATGAGGATCTTAAACGGTCTGAAAAAAGGGGGAGCATGAAGCGGTGTTCAAAATAGGAAGAGCCTGAAAAGTTGTGAAAAATATGAAGAGCTTCAAAAGGTGTGAAAATTATGAGGAGCATGAAACGGTCTGAAAAATAGGAGGAGCATGAAGCTGTGTTCAAAATCACGAAGAGCCTGAAAAGGTGTGAAAAATATGAAGAGCTTTAAAAGGTGTCAATTTTATGAGGAGCATGAAACGGTCTGAAAAATAGGAGGAGAATGAATCGGTGTTGAAAAACATAAGGAGCATGAAAAGGTGTGAAAAATATGAAGAGCTTTAAAAGGTGTGAAAAATATGAGGTGCATGAAACGGTCTGAAAAATAGGAGGAGCATGATGCGGTGTTGAAAAATATGAAGAGCCTGAAAAGGTGTGAAAAATATGAAGAGCTTCAAAAGGTGTCAAAAATATGAGGAGCATGAAACGGTCTGAAAATTAGGAGGAGCATGAAGCGTTGTTGAAAAACATGAAGAGCATGAAAAGGTGTGAAAATATGAAGATCTTCTAAAGGTGTCAAAAATATGAGGAGCATGAAACGGTCTTAAAAATTGGAGGAGCATGAAGCGGTGTTGAAAATCATGAAGGGCCTGAAAAGGTGTGAAAAATATGAAGAGTTTCAAAAGGTGTGAAAATATGAAGAGCTTCAAAAGGTGTCAAAAATGAGATCAACCTGAAACCGTCTGAATAATAGGAGGAGCATGCAGCGGTGTTGAAAAATATGAAGATCCTGAAAAGGTGTGAAAATATGAAGAGCTTCTAAATGTGTCAAATATATGAGGAGCATGAAACGGTCTGAAAAATAGGAGGATCATGAAACGGTGATGAAAAATATGAGAGCCTGAAAAGGTTTGAAAAATATGAAGAGCTTCAAAAGGTGTGAAAAACATGAAGAGCTTCAAAAGGTGTGAAAAACATGAGGAGCATGAAACGGTCTTAAAAACAGAAGCAGCATGAAGCAGTGTTGAAAAACATGAAGAGCCTGAAAACGTGTGAAAAATATGAAGAGCTTCAAAAGGTGTGAAAAATATGAAGAGCTTCAAAAGATATGAAAAATATGAGGAGCATGAAACGGTCTGAAAAATAGAAGCAGCATGAAGCGGTGTTGAAAAACATGAAGATCCTGAAAAGGTGTGAGAAATATGAAGAGCTTCAATAGGTGTCAAAAATATGAGGAGCATGAAACGGTCTTAAAAATACTAGGAGAATGAAGATGTGTTGCAAAACATGAAGAGCCTGAAAAGGTGTGAAAAACATGAAGAGCCTGAAAAGGTGTGAAAAATATGAAGAGCTTCATAAGGTGTGAAATACATGAGGAGCATGAAACTCTCTGAAAAATAGGAGGAGCATGAAGTGGTGTTGTAAAACTTGAAGAGCCTGAAAAGGTGTGAAAAATATGAAGAGCTTCAAAAGGTGTCAAAAATATGAGGAGGATGAAACGGTCTGAAAAATAGGTGGAGCATGAAGCCGTGTTGAAAAACCTGAAGAGCCTGAAAAGGTGTGAAAAATATGAAGAGCTTCAAAAGGTGTCAAAAATATGAGGAGCATGAAACGGTCTGAAAAATAGGTGGAGCATGAAGCGGTGTTCAAAAACATGAAGAGCCTGAAAACGTGTGAAAAATATGAAGAGCTTCAAAAGGTGTCAAATACATGAGGATCTTAAACGCTCTGAAAAAAGGGGGAGCATGAAGCGGTGTTCAAAATAGGAAGAGCCTGAAAAGTTGTGAAAAATATGAAGAGCTTCAAAAGGTGTGAAAATTATGAGGAGCATGAAACGGTCTGAAAAATAGGAGGAGCATGAAGCTGTGTTCAAAATCACGAAGAGCCTGAAAAGGTGTGAAAAATATGAAGAGCTTTAAAAGGTGTCAATTTTATGAGGAGCATGAAACGGTCTGAAAAATAGGAGGAGAATGAATCGGTGTTGAAAAACATAAGGAGCATGAAAAGGTGTGAAAAATATGAAGAGCTTTAAAAGGTGTGAAAAATATGAGGTGCATGAAACGGTCTGAAAAATAGGAGGAGCATGATGCGGTGTTGAAAAATATGAAGAGCCTGAAAAGGTGTGAAAAATATGAAGAGCTTCAAAAGGTGTCAAAAATATGAGGAGCATGAAACGGTCTGAAAATTAGGAGGAGCATGAAGCGTTGTTGAAAAACATGAAGAGCATGAAAAGGTGTGAAAATATGAAGATCTTCTAAAGGTGTCAAAAATATGAGGAGCATGAAACGGTCTTAAAAATTGGAGGAGCATGAAGCGGTGTTGAAAATCATGAAGGGCCTGAAAAGGTGTGAAAAATATGAAGAGTTTCAAAAGGTGTGAAAATATGAAGAGCTTCAAAAGGTGTCAAAAATGAGATCAACATGAAACCGTCTGAATAATAGGAGGAGCATGCAGCGGTGTTGAAAAATATGAAGATCCTGAAAAGGTGTGAAAATATGAAGAGCTTCTAAATGTGTCAAATATATGAGGAGCATGAAACGGTCTGAAAAATAGGAGGATCATGAAACGGTGATGAAAAATATGAGAGCCTGAAAAGGTTTGAAAAATATGAAGAGCTTCAAAAGGTGTGAAAAACATGAAGAGCTTCAAAAGGTGTGAAAAACATGAGGAGCATGAAACGGTCTTAAAAACAGAAGCAGCATGAAGCAGTGTTGAAAAACATGAAGAGCCTGAAAACGTGTGAAAAATATGAAGAGCTTCAAAAGGTGTGAAAAATATGAAGAGCTTCAAAAGATATGAAAAATATGAGGAGCATGAAACGGTCTGAAAAATAGAAGCAGCATGAAGCGGTGTTGAAAAACATGAAGATCCTGAAAAGGTGTGAGAAATATGAAGAGCTTCAATAGGTGTCAAAAATATGAGGAGCATGAAACGGTCTTAAAAATACTAGGAGAATGAAGATGTGTTGCAAAACATGAAGAGCCTGAAAAGGTGTGAAAAACATGAAGAGCCTGAAAAGGTGTGAAAAATATGAAGAGCTTCATAAGGTGTGAAATACATGAGGAGCATGAAACTCTCTGAAAAATAGGAGGAGCATGAAGTGGTGTTGTAAAACTTGAAGAGCCTGAAAAGGTGTGAAAAATATGAAGAGCTTCAAAAGGTGTCAAAAATATGAGGAGGATGAAACGGTCTGAAAAATAGGTGGAGCATGAAGCCGTGTTGAAAAACCTGAAGAGCCTGAAAAGGTGTGAAAAATATGAAGAGCTTCAAAAGGTGTCAAAAATATGAGGAGCATGAAACGGTCTGAAAAATAGGTGGAGCATGAAGCGGTGTTCAAAAACATGAAGAGCCTGAAAACGTGTGAAAAATATGAAGAGCTTCAAAAGGTGTCAAATACATGAGGATCTTAAACGGTCTGAAAAAAGGGGGAGCATGAAGCGGTGTTCAAAATAGGAAGAGCCTGAAAAGTTGTGAAAAATATGAAGAGCTTCAAAAGGTGTGAAAATTATGAGGAGCATGAAACGGTCTGAAAAATAGGAGGAGCATGAAGCTGTGTTCAAAATCACGAAGAGCCTGAAAAGGTGTGAAAAATATGAAGAGCTTTAAAAGGTGTCAATTTTATGAGGAGCATGAAACGGTCTGAAAAATAGGAGGAGAATGAATCGGTGTTGAAAAACATAAGGAGCATGAAAAGGTGTGAAAAATATGAAGAGCTTTAAAAGGTGTGAAAAATATGAGGTGCATGAAACGGTCTGAAAAATAGGAGGAGCATGATGCGGTGTTGAAAAATATGAAGAGCCTGAAAAGGTGTGAAAAATATGAAGAGCTTCAAAAGGTGTCAAAAATATGAGGAGCATGAAACGGTCTGAAAATTAGGAGGAGCATGAAGCGTTGTTGAAAAACATGAAGAGCATGAAAAGGTGTGAAAATATGAAGATCTTCTAAAGGTGTCAAAAATATGAGGAGCATGAAACGGTCTTAAAAATTGGAGGAGCATGAAGCGGTGTTGAAAATCATGAAGGGCCTGAAAAGGTGTGAAAAATATGAAGAGTTTCAAAAGGTGTGAAAATATGAAGAGCTTCAAAAGGTGTCAAAAATGAGATCAACATGAAACCGTCTGAATAATAGGAGGAGCATGCAGCGGTGTTGAAAAATATGAAGATCCTGAAAAGGTGTGAAAATATGAAGAGCTTCTAAATGTGTCAAATATATGAGGAGCATGAAACGGTCTGAAAAATAGGAGGATCATGAAACGGTGATGAAAAATATGAGAGCCTGAAAAGGTTTGAAAAATATGAAGAGCTTCAAAAGGTGTGAAAAACATGAAGAGCTTCAAAAGGTGTGAAAAACATGAGGAGCATGAAACGGTCTTAAAAACAGAAGCAGCATGAAGCAGTGTTGAAAAACATGAAGAGCCTGAAAACGTGTGAAAAATATGAAGAGCTTCAAAAGGTGTGAAAAATATGAAGAGCTTCAAAAGATATGAAAAATATGAGGAGCATGAAACGGTCTGAAAAATAGAAGCAGCATGAAGCGGTGTTGAAAAACATGAAGATCCTGAAAAGGTGTGAGAAATATGAAGAGCTTCAATAGGTGTCAAAAATATGAGGAGCATGAAACGGTCTTAAAAATACTAGGAGAATGAAGATGTGTTGCAAAACATGAAGAGCCTGAAAAGGTGTGAAAAACATGAAGAGCCTGAAAAGGTGTGAAAAATATGAAGAGCTTCATAAGGTGTGAAATACATGAGGAGCATGAAGCTCTCTGAAAAATAGGAGGAGCATGAAGTGGTGTTGTAAAACTTGAAGAGCCTGAAAAGGTGTGAAAAATATGAAGAGCTTCAAAAGGTGTCAAAAATATGAGGAGGATGAAACGGTCTGAAAAATAGGTGGAGCATGAAGCCGTGTTGAAAAACCTGAAGAGCCTGAAAAGGTGTGAAAAATATGAAGAGCTTCAAAAGGTGTCAAAAATATGAGGAGCATGAAACGGTCTGAAAAATAGGTGGAGCATGAAGCGGTGTTCAAAAACATGAAGAGCCTGAAAACGTGTGAAAAATATGAAGAGCTTCAAAAGGTGTCAAATACATGAGGATCTTAAACGGTCTGAAAAAAGGGGGAGCATGAAGCGGTGTTCAAAATAGGAAGAGCCTGAAAAGTTGTGAAAAATATGAAGAGCTTCAAAAGGTGTGAAAATT